>NC_042617.1:498472643-498777077 GCF_901001135.1 Rhinatrema bivittatum
AATAGTCCACACCATTTTGTAAAATAGTGTGCACTTTTCAGAAATAGTGCACACTAAATGATAGAAAAAAACCCCAAAATGTGGTTTTTCTTCTATCGTTTTATTTTGAAAATGACAAGAAACAGGGTCTATGTTGTTTCAAATTAATGCACATTCCTGCATATTATACCAGATTTCCCCCATAAATCACCAGTGGTAGGTACTAATCCTAATATTCCATGAACACATAAGTGATATATCTGCTCTATGGCAGTACAAATAGACACCCAAGCTTTGGGTTAGCTTCAAAAACAGTGCTGTGTAAGAATTTGTTTTTCTATATAAGGGAGGATTCAAACAAGAAATGATATTGTAATAATATAGGTATGCAACCAGTTGATGGCTACAACTGCAATTCTGGAATTCAAAGGCCTATATTCATATTCTTAAATCCCTCAGAGGGTCTATCCACAGCATCCTCCCTTCCTGAACTCAGGTTTTCAGTCCGACATGTTAAAAACATAAGAACATGCCATACTGGGTCAGAGCAAAGGTTCATCAAGCCCAGCATCCTGTTTCCAATAGTGGCCAATCCAGGCCATAAAAACCCGGCAAGTACCAAAAAACTAAGTCTATCCCAAGCTACTGTTGCTAATAATAGCAGTGGCCTTCGAACATTCTAGGTCCACTTAGCCCAGCCTTGTGCCCTGTTTGAGCCTTCTTGTTTAATGTTGCTTCTTCTAATCCTAGTCTTGTCTTGTCCTGTTTGGTCCTGTCCAGTCCTGTCCTTGTCCTGTCCTGCCCAGTCTAGTTGCTGTCCCCAGGCCTTGTCTTGCCTTGTCCTATCCAATCACTGTCTCCAGTCCTAGCCTGGACCTTGGTTCCAGACCATGTTTCCAGCCCTTCCTGAATCCATCTCTTGCTTGCCTTCAGTACTGTTGCGACTGTCGCTGCCCGATGTCTCCATTAGGGATGTGAATCGTTTTTTGACGATTTAAAATATCGTCCGATATATTTTAAATCGTCAAAAATCGTTAGAAGCGATATTTAATAGGAATTCCCCCGATTTATCGTCAAAAATCATAAATCGGGGGAAGGGGGAGGGGAAGGGGGAGGGCGGGAAAACCGGCACACTAAAACATCCCTAAAACCCACCCCGACCCTTTTAAAATAAATCCCCCACCCTCCCGAACCCCCCCAAAATGTCTTAAATTACCTCCAGTGGGGGGGTCCCGTTGTGATCTTCCACTCTCGGGCCACGGGTGCGTTGATAGAAATGGTGCCGGCGCTACCTTTGCCCTGTCATATGACAGGGCAAAGGTAGCGCCGGCGCCATTTTGCTTCCTGTCCCCCAACGTCACGAGCGTAGGAGATCACTCCCGGACCCCCGCTGGACCCCCAGGGACTTTTGGCCAGCTTGGGGGGGGGGCCTCCTGACCCCCACAAGACTTGCCAAAAGTACAGCGGGGGTCCGGGAACGACCTCCTGCACTCGAATCGTGTTGCCGTACGGCCGGCGCCATTTTGCAATATGGCCGGCGTCATTTTGCAAAATGGCGCCGGCCATACGGCAACATGATTTGAGTGCAGGAGGTCATTCCCGGACCCCCGCTGGACCCCCAGGGACTTTTGGCCAGCTTGGGGGGGCTTCCTGACCCCCACAAGACTTGCCAAAAGTCCAGCGGGGGTCCGGGAACAACCTCCTGCGCTCGAGTCGTGTTGCCGTAATGAAAAATGGCGCTGGCCATATGGCCATATTGCCATACGGCAAAATGGCGCCGGCCATACGGCCGGCACCATTTTTCATTACGGCAACACGATTCGAGTGCAGGAGGTCGTTCCCGGACCCCCGCTGGACTTTTAGCAAGTCTTGTGGGGATCAGGAGGCCCCCCCAAGCTGGCCAAAAGTCCCTGGGGGTCCAGTGGGGGTCCGGGAGCGATCTTCTACGCTCGTGACATCGGGGAAGGAACCAAAATGGCACCGGCGCTAACTTTGCCCTGTCATATGACAGGGCAAAGGTGGCGCCGGCGCCATTTTCTATCAACGCACTCGTGGCCCGAGAGTGGAAGATCACAATGGGACCCCCCCCACTGGACCCCAGGTAATTTAAGACATTTTGGGGGGTTCGGGAGGGTGGGGGATTTATTTTAAAGGGTCGGGGTGGGTTTTAGGGATGTTTTAGGGTGCCGGTTTTCCTGCCCTCCCCCGATTTACATGATATTTTAAAAAACAAAACCGCGACAATCCGATTCCCTCCCCCCCCCAGCCAAAATTGATCGTTAAGACGATCAATCACACAATACACATCTCTAGTCTCCACTCCACCCTCCTTACCTCTTTGGCGACTCCCTCCTGGGTTGATGGAAGTTGGCTGCCGCGGAGTCACCTTGCCAACCTCCTCTGGCGTTCCCGGACTGACTAGACGCTGCCTTCCGCCATGTTCTCCTGAGGCCTAAGGGTGTAGGCGCGGAGCGGCCCCGACTGTGGCGCGAACCTCAGGGGCGTCCCCCTGAAATGATGTCATCATCTTCAGATATTTAAAGGTCTTTCATTTCGCTAACTAATCGAATTAGCAAAGGGTTTCCTACCTAGCTGCCTCTAGGTATCGCTGCAGATGGGATTTGCTCTCCGCATACCTTGCTACTCTGCCTCCTCGACTTTACCAGGGGTACCCGCTCCTCGGGGGCCTCGCTCTCTCTTTTATTTTTCAGGTCGCAGCCTGGAACCGGCACTCGCTCCTTGAGGGCCCATGTTCCCGGACCTGCTACTGAATATAATTTCTGCCAGGAAGTCACCGCTGCCTACAACACCAGTGAGTTACCATCTCTCTCTCAGAGCTTTCCCCTCTAACCAGGTACTCGCTCCTCGAGGGCCTACTTCATTCCAGCTCCTGGGCTATTCTAAGAGACTACAGTGTGAGTGTTACCATCAAGGTTCTGTTCCTGAACTCTGCATACTCTGCCTACTCACTATCTCAGTTTCTCTACAACTCAGCCTTCCTGGGATCGCTGTTCCAGTGCCTGAGGGACTACAGCCCAGCCGGGCTATTCCAGCTCTCAAAAACTGTTTAATAAAAGAACTAAGTGTGTGTCTGTCTCCCAACTCTGCACCTGACCAGTGGTCCCTCCCGGGATCTTCCCCTGAGGACGTGGTCAGCTGCCACCGGCCCAAGAATCCACCCACAACTATCACAAATAATAACAAGTACTGGCATTGTCTAAAGCCCTAGCTTGGTCCTTGGCTCCAGCCCGCACCTCCAGCCCTTGCCTCTTTGTTACCTCAGCTCCTTGACCTGGCCATCCTTGACTTGCTTTCCTACTTTCTGGACTTCTTGGCCTCCTGCATTGCCTTGTGGCCTTCCAGGCCTTCCTGCCTTGCTCTGTGGCCTTCCATGGCTTCTGCCTTGCTCTGTTGGCTTCTAGGACTTCTGGCCTTGCTCAGTATCCTCTTGGGCCTTCCTTTTCCACTTTGCAGCCTTCGAGCTTTCTAGGTCAGCCTAGCCCATCCCTGTGCTTGGTTTGGACCTTCTTGTTTACTGTTGCTTGTTCTAGTCCTAGCCTTGTTCAGTCCTTGTCTAGTCTTGCCTTGTCCTGTGCTGCCCAGCCTAGTCCCTGTCCCCAGCCTAGGCCTCCAGCCTGTGCCTCCAGAACTGCCTGTATCTAGTTCTTTCCTGCCTCTAGTATTGACCTTGTCTCCAATCCTAGCCTCACCCTTGGTTCCAGCCTGTTTCTCCAGCCCTGCCTGTATCCATAACCCAAGACTCAACCTGTGGGGGAGGTAGCTGGTCCAGGCATAAGACCCTCTCCAGTCCTGACCTGCAGTCCTATGACACTCATGTAGGGATAATCCGTGAACCCAGCCTGCCTGACCGTGACAGTAGCAAGCACCATTCCTGGGTTCTGACTATGAAACATGAGCATCTCATTTGAATCTAACTATGGTAACATAGCACACCCTATCTTACTTTCATTACCACACTGCCACACCAAAATCTCTTCCAAAATGTGTGTGTACCATTTAGTCCCTTTCCAGTTCTTAACCTTGTTCTCTAACTCTCTTAAACACAATTCCAGCCCCTCAATACATTGACTGCCTGACAAATCCTTTCCTGTTGCCTGTAGCACAGGGAATTCCTATTTGATCATCATGCTCCAGAACCATCCAAACTGAGACCTGTACTTTCAGAATCTTGAATGCTGACTCACACCTGGTTCTCTACAGGCTTGCTATACTCTCAGTCTTTGGTTCTAAATATACAGCTATTTTCACTGCATTCTCAGATCCACCCTTGCACTAACTTGATTAGTCATCTTTGGAAGGAACTGACTATCAGGCTGCTATGATCAAGGCTGACTGCTTCCCTCTATGTGGGCCCAAATAAGGACGTCTACAGGATATATTACAATTGTACTGCCATACACATTAAATAAGAGAAAATCCCTTAGAAAAGGAATTTTGTCTAGATCATAAGGAGATCAGAAAAGAACAAAATATTAAATTCCCATCAGCAGTGAGTTCCATCCAGCTAAGGAGAAGGCCATACCAGCCAACTCTATGCAACAATCTGGAATGTGACATGACTAGCAAGTTCTCTCTAACTGACTTTAGATGGCAAGATTATAGGTTAGATATATGTATCTTTATTAAAGATCTGCACCTTAGGCCATAATTTCAAAGGAAATGGACAAAGAATTTATTGAATTTGGAAATAATTTCTTGCACCTATGTTGACAGAGACAAAAAGTATACACATTTCATTTCTTAAATAACCTTAAAAGCAATAGCTCAGTCTCTTATGGAAAGATGGGATGGGTAAAGCAAAGCTGAAAGAAGGATAATTTGAACAGTTCTCTACTTACATTTCAAAAATTACAGAAGCAAAGTCTTTATATGAAATAAGAAACACTCAAAAAAGCATAAATAGCGTATAAAGTGCACAAGAAACCAAATATATTTAAGCTAACACATACAGAGGGCAATTTTCAAAACCATTCATATAAGCAAATGCCAATTTACCTGTCAAAAAACTGCCCTGTTCAGAATGACTAAAAGATTCTCAGTGCACGTACTTTTAGTTGCATTAATAAAGAAGTGTTCCTTTCGACATGTTTAGATCAGGAAAGCAAAATAATGCATGTACATGCCCAGGGCTTACCTTAAGGGGTAGAATCCTGGAGGCAATTCAGCTGAAGTGTATCCCTCCCAAGACTGAAGAGTGGGGTTGGGACCAGTGGTGTCCTAAAAGGGGGGGCGCGAGGGTACAGTCTGCTCCGGGTGACAGCCGGGAGGGGAGTGCCATTGAGAGGAAGGTTGGTGGCCATGTGCGGAGCCCTTCCTGCTTGTAGAAGAAGTAGAGGAGGAGGGCCATCCAACGCTCATGGCAGAAGAAGAGGGAGGCCTCGGGGCTGCAAGTGGTAGAAGCAGAGATGGTGAAAGCTTGAGGCAGTCTAGGGAGTCGCCTAGAGCACCACAGGTCTGGGGACGGCAACGTCATAGCCTTTTCTTCTTCCCTCCCGCATGGCCCAGAAGAGGAAGTGATGGATCTGCGCAAGCAGACTTTGGAATCGTATGTATTCAATAAACAGCAGCATTTGTTATTTATATCTTTGGATAAAATGTGTAAAGCGTGTTATTTTCAATCATAGATTTGGCATTCTCTGGCCCCTGATGAAGCTTACAGAAACACGAGCCGTGTCGGGCCAGGGCCAGCTTGATATTCTTGCTGCATATCCACTGCTACGATAAGTGTAAACACACTGCCCTCAAGTTGGTAATATAACCATACTAAAAAATGCAAAAACTTTAAAAAAAAATTACTACAGAGAAACCGATGATTAAATGATAGTGACAGTCTGAAAATCTACCTGTGACTTCACAACTATATGAGTGGCATTTTGGGCTATTGGATACAAAGCCCGCCATTTTGTATGAGGTTTCTCTAGTTTCTTATATGAGATTACATGGTATCAGCTATTGATATTTCTATAAATATGATGTTGTTTTGAATTTAAGGGTCTGTATGAGAGCATGTCTATGTCTATGCGAGAGCATGGTTGTATGTTTGTGAGTACATGTTCTGTGATTAAGCATGTGCGTATGTATGAGAAAGAGAGATTGTGAGCAACAACCGCTCTCCTCTTCCCTGCTAATCCAATCTCAAGGCATCTGTAAATCAAAAGATCCCAGGTACAGACAGCAGGGGATTTTTTTTAAATACTTTTTAAGATTTAAGTTTTGGGTGGTGTTTGTGTGTGCTGTTTTGAAATATTTCCTTGCATGTCAGTGAAGCCTTTTTGCTGAAGACAACAAAACTATATATTAGCATGTCTTTTTAATGGATGTTATTTCAGCACATTTTACATGCTATTTATTTAAGGATATAAATCATTTCGTGACTATTACATTAAAAGAAGTTTGACCACAGCCTGTAGTGCAGGTATGTTAATAGCAGTGGTACTGCATCTGTGGGACTGGCCAGGGCAATGCAGCCCAACTTCATCTTCCCCAGGATACATGATGGGTCTTCCATAGCCCAACCCTTCCAAGTGGATAAAGGTCCCACAGCAGGCCAAATCCCACACCATCTGCACCCCACATTAGCTGGTGAGCCGCTGCCCTCTCCTCCCTTGAGATCTTCAATAGGGGCTCCAAGCAACTATGTCCACCATCCAACCCATCCTTAGGTTCCCCACCATAGAAATGATACTGTCTGACCTGACACTCTCCTTCACCCCATGTACATGGCAAAGGAATGTATCATGTCAGCTGGGCATTTTTTAGATGCAAAGCATGTGGGACAGGAGAGATTAGGGATCTCTTCTGGCCCCACCTACTGTTATTCCGCATCAGATGTGGTAAGCAAGGATGATGGAGGGATGGAAGTGGGACATGGGGGCTTGAAATCCATTTGGTAGTTCTCATGACAGAAGGTACCAACGGGGGGGGGGGGGGGGGGCGGTAGAGGAAAGTCACTTGGACTGGAGTGGCCTTTATTTCATTGGAGGATTGAGCCATGGAGGACCCTTTTCCTGCACTGGGAGAAGAATCAGAGCTGGGACATCATCAGTCACATACACATGGCTACAAATGATTTGTGGTGATCTGTTTTAATATAAATGAGGTGCTCTGCATGAGTTTTCATGTAACACACCTTATTATCGGAGTACGATTCCATTAATTATAGCGCAAGTACATCCGGTGCCATTATTAACACAGTTATTTAGTAAATAGATCGCACGTTGTTCAATGACATTTTAGAGGGTAAAAGTCAATTTTCCATGCAGTACTTGGCCACAAAACATTTTCAAACCCCATGAAGATATCAACATATGTATGATAATGTTTGTAGAACTAAAACTCAAAATTTCACCTTATGCCACGGAAACATCACTGGTTTTAGACAAATCCAGATAAAATCAGCTTTCCTTTTTTTACTATTTTTCTTCTCCCCTTCCCTTTTCTCTCTACTACAAAAATACACCGTCAAATCACATAGGAGGTCAAAGCTTGGATTTGAACCCAAACACAGCAGAAATGGAAATCCTAATGCTCTAAAGAGGAAACCGCCTCTCTCTCCCCTCTCACTACCTACAGTTTCTCAACTGAAGCACCATTTCCTTTATTTGCAGGTGACTCATAAATGACTTATTTTTTTGCTCATTTGTTCATAAATCATTTACAACCCTTTTGACAAGACAAGAAGATTCTGTTTTTAAAGAGTCATTTTACTGCATTATCGGAAAACGCCTTAGATTTTTTTATTAATTGAAATTAAAGAATAAGAACATAAAAATAGCCAAACTGAGATATATTACAGCACTGCTTTTGCCTCCAGTGTTTTCTATCATTCTTTTTTTGCAGTTTCCTTTGTTGTCATGTTTGATTGTTTCATTTTATATGGCAGGTTAGACAGCAACAGACTCCTGTTATTGCCTTTCTCCTGGGTAGATTTTAGGTCTGGTGTTCCCCTGGGGCAGCCACTCCCAGCTGCAGCTGCTAACAGGAGCTGTTGTTGCTCTTGAAGCTGAGCTGAGTTGAGAAACATTATAAACTGTGCTGCCAAGTGGTACACTGAGTATTGACTCTGTCATAAAGTAGTTGGACCTTTGGTGATAGTCAAAGGGTCACAGGGCAAACAATATCATTCTGTTTCGCAAAATGCTAATTTACAGTATTCCCTTTTTCTTCATAAGTATATCATGCTATTGAGTACTGTATATCAGCTTTCAGTAAATGTCTGCCTTGCATTACTTCCAAAGTAACAAAAGAAGGTAAGAATTATTAGTCACTGGCTACACATTTTCATTGTAGAGCAGGGAGAAGAATGATCATTCATCGTAATATGAACTTGGCATTCCAACAATCATACATCATCCAGTGACCTGATATGGCAATAGGGTTGACAATTGACTCAAGATTCGTCCAACAAGGTTGATCTAATTCTGGGTTTAGCCCATTGCTCGTAGGGACTTGAAGTCTTGCTTTTCTTAGGGAATGCGATAGGGAAATCAGAATTACAAGTTGTTGCATGCTATATGCTTTGTTGGTTCAGGATATTGTATTTTTATTCCTCTTCTTTTTCTGGCATTTGTATGAGATTGTTTTATGAACATATGTGACATAAACCACCTTGTACTGTGTATAGGCAGCACATAAATCTCTAAAATAAATAAATAAAATGGGAAAAAACCCAGGATTGAACCAACCTGGTTGGGTGAATCTGAAAACAGCTGGCAATTCTATATGGCAGTCTATATGTAATGTAGTAAGAATTATAAAAATCACCAGTGCTTATTGTAATAACACAGCTAAACATTAAAGCATTTGAAATAAGATTATAAAGTAAATTGGAAAGGACCTTCATACTAAGCACTACTGGCTACCTGAGCCTTCATTGCTTTATCTTTAATCATCGTTCTCAAATGTAAAGTTCAAAAAATGTTTTGGAATTTCTTATGCAAATAAAATAAATCACTTCACTTCACAGTGAAACTGGTGAAGCCTATAAGTATGGATTTGGTACTGTGCATAACCATCATCTGAAGCAGAGACTCTGCTCGAAACACAGCGTGTGTCAGGATTGATAGGAGCTGCTACACCAGATTCTTTGAGACACATTCATAAACCACACAAAGAATCACATATATAAAGATAAGTGATTTATTTATTTAACAGCTTTTATATACCGGTATTAGTACGAAACATCATGCCGGTTCACATTTTAACAAAAGGCGTGGAAAGTACAATATAACAAGGGATTAAGGGAAAACAGGATAACACTAACTGGAGAAAGGCAATGAAAGGACAGGTCTCAAACTGCAATAATAACAAATACAACCATTGATTATATGACAAGAGCACAAGTCAAAATACTAGAGATTTTATTTGCATGAGAAATTCTAAAAAGGTTTTTTGAACTTTGCATTTGGGACCGATGATTAAAGATAAAGCAATGAGGTGCTTAGTATGAAGGTCTTTCCAAATTACTTTATAATCTTATTTCAAATGCTTTAATGTTCAGTCTATGCAATGTAACAAGTGCTATACAAATGTTAAAAACTTTTATGAGAAAAATACTGTAACTGATCAACATACATTGCTGATATCTATCTATATATTTATCTATCAATCTAGTTATTTATTTATTTTATTTGTTACTTGTCTTATAGAATATGTTACTTGTCTTTTAGAAGTATATGTTACTTGTATATAGAAGTCTTTTATATACTTGTCTTCTATATACTTGTATATAGAAGTTACTTGTCTTTTAGAAGAATATGTTACTTGTCTTTTAGAAGTAAACCAAGGGGGTCAGTTTTCAAAAATGTGTAGCACTTTGCTTAGGTACCTAAGTTACAGGAATCTAAATATAAGTTAATTTTCAGGTTAACAAAAGCACCTAAGTTTTGGGTTGAAAATTTCCCTAAAAATTAGATTCCTTAATTTAGGGACGTCATTTATTTTCCAAAATATAGGTACTTAAGGGTCTCATTTACTAAGAATGTTTCCCATAGGCACAGAATGGGAGAAAAGCCTCAGTAAATCAGGCCCTAAGTTAGGTGCACAGCACTGAAAATCAACACTAGACACTTAAAGGTGAATTTTAAAAGTCGGGCGTGTGCCAAAATCGGGAGATGGGCACACATATAGCCCATGTGTGTGCTGCCCACCCAATTTTATAAGCTGCCGGCATGCGCGCACAAGACCTGATGCGCATATATCTTGCATTGGGGAAAACTAAGGGGTGGAATGTGGGCATGGTGTGGGCAGGGCATGGGCGTTCCAGGGCGGGGCCAAGAGATGTGCACGCAATTACCTACATGCCTGAGTGCGCACCCAGATATATATGAACGTAAAGTCACTTCTGCTACATATAAGTCTCAGTAAAACCATTTCCAGGCATCTCTGAGGTGTCTGAGTGATCTTGGTTAACTGGGGGGGAGTGCAGGCTAAAGATTTAGGGGTGTTTGGAGGACCTAGCTCTAGACTGGGCAAACTAGTGGATGAACTGGTGAAATTGGTCATGGCATGGACGCATGCCAGTTATAAAATTCCCTCACGTGCGTACCTCAAAGTCGACATTACATGGCTGTGAGCTCGCACTTGTAAAATTAGGCGCGCAGATACCCGCAGCACGGCTACTTTATAACATACGTGCATATGTAATGCAGGATATAAAATTGCCGCATATCTGGCAGCACGCCCACACACATGTATATGTGCGCCGGCATGCCTGTTTGAAATTTACCATCCCTACTTTTTTCCCCAGCCTAACGCTGCCCCACTTTTTAGGTTCCTACATTTAGGAAGGGCCAGGGAAAGTATTTACAAATTTAGGCACTCAGCCTGAGTTAATTTTCAAAAGGGCTGTTTTAAGCACCTTAAAAGACCAATGTACCAAGCCATAGAGTTTTCTGCAGAAATGGCTCAGTAATGAATGAAACGTTTTGAGCACTACTAACTCATTATAAAAATAAACAAATTGCTCTGCAGGCTACAATTTAGCAAAAAAAAAGTGTGGAAAACTGTCGAAATTTTTTTTTACAAAAAATCTTATCTATGCCTTCCTCAGATGTAGTTACAATACATGCAAAATTTCACTTTTGCTTTCTTTTGAATACACCACTTCATTCATATACTCAGAAAAAAGACCCAAGTGTATAACAAGTATTAGAGGCACAATATATATATTAAACTTGCTAAGTAAGGATATCTCTTTAAGAAATTAGTCAACCTTCATACGATACCAAAAAGATTGGTTATCGTGCTGATAAGCCCTTATGAATAAAAAGACCTTGTAATCATTAGGTGACTAGATAGTATTGTGTGATTCTTCCGAGGAAGTAATCCTTGCACTTATCTTGATTTAAATCCACTTTTGTTGATTAATACCACCGTCCGACATCACGAAGTTTCGGAGCATGTAACCCCTTCTTCAAGGACACGGTGTTGTTTGTGGTGGTCGATAGGTGGATGGTTTGTGTGGTTGAAGTGCCAGGAGCGGAGAACCGTCTGCTGACAGCAAATGTAAAGCGGTGCATGTAGCTATTGCTCATGAATTTAAGGTGCTGATGGCTGGTAGCACTTCAACCACGCAAACCATCCAGATATCGACCACCACAAACAATGCCGTGTCCTTGAAGAAGGGGTTACATGCTCCGAAACTTTGCAATGTCGGACAGCGGTATTAATTAACAAAAGTGGACTTAAATCACGATAAGTGCAAGGATTACTTCCTCGAAAGAATCACACAATACTATCTAGTCTAGTCACCTAATGATTACAAGGCCTTTTTATTCATAAGGCTTATCAGCATGATAACCAATCTATTTGGTATCGTATGAAGGTTGACTAATTTCTTAAAGAGATATACTTACTTAGCAAGTTAAATATATATATTGTTCCACTTCATTCATAGACATTTGCTAATGAGCTCATTTGCATGATTTTTCAGCTCATCAAGAGATTTTGTCTAAGTTTTGTGAATAACTTCACGAGCACAAATTTTTGCATAGTAAAACAACAAATAGCAAAAGAAAAAGTCTCAAGAATTAATATACACACTATTTAATGTTTTAGCATATGAAATCATGTTTGTGAAGCTGTTTGCAACATGATTAGCAATTTTGATTGGGTACTAATTGTTGCATTCTACATTTTATATGTCTTTGAACAAAGATATCTATGAACTATGCCAGAGGAGATTTTATAAATTATGACCATAGATAAAAAATGGGTAAGGTAGATGAATAGCTCAGCATTTCCTTTGCCAAGCTGTGTATTAGAAAAATATATATATTTCATTGAAGAGTATGCAAATATTTACCAGAGAAAGCTGGAAACTGGCAGCAGGAAAATTCCATACAGACTGACAAAAAAATGTATAAACTAATGAATCAGCAGACGTTAGGGGATGAAACTTTGCTAACCATATTTTGCAATAAATTGCAAACATATGCATAAAGTATGTAAAATAACTTTAGACTCTTGATCTAACATAAAAATTATCCAAAGATGTCTTTGAACATGAGTTTTCAAGACCATGTAGCTCTCTTCTCCAGATGGAAAGACCCTATGTAATCTTGAAAGCTCATGTAGAGCATCAGTTTAGGATTACTTTTATATTGCTGTAATCAGGGGTGGGCAAGGGTGGCACCTGCTCAGGGTGCCATGCTGACAACAGTGCCACTGTTGCTACAATGCAGCAGGCATATATTCCGGCATGGCCATATCTGTATGGACTGGCTGGCTGCCCGTGTACCAGAGGGGATTGCCCTTCCTCAAGTAAGGGGACCATTTAGCCTAGCCATGGTCCTGGTTCCAATGAAGGGTGTCACAACCTACAAAAAAATTCATTTTTTTTCTTGGACTAATATGACTCCTAGAATGCTGCACTTTAGGCAATAAAAGACAACAGAAAAGGGATAACTCTTAATGGAAGGAAAAGAAGAGCCAGTGAACAACAAGCATGCTGCTGTTAAGGAAAGAAAGTCAGGGCAGATGCAATAAATTTGTGCTCGTATTTTATATCTTTGGAGCTGTGAATTTAAATGTAATTTTTGTCTGTGTGGTGGGTATGTGATGACTCTTAACTGCTTTGTATTTAAATATTCTTGCTTGGTTTCAAAGCCATCAAGCATCAAAATGATGCTTGATGGCTTATACCAGCTAAGCTTTGCTTGATGGCTTGATGGCTTATACCAGCTAAGCTTTGCATTGCTATGTTTAGCTTTTGAAACATTACATGCGATGTTGAACAACCCCCAAATGATGCTAAACATAATCATGTAAATGCAGCCCTCCTAAAGACTGAATCAGAGAACTGTGAATCCTCAAATTTTCAGACAACAGAAAACATTGTGTATTATGAGATACATAATTTGCATAGAAAGCTACGTGCAATAAATTAGTAATAAAAACTAAGAAATCCTGCTTTGAAATGTTTAGGGTCCCTTGTACAGCAGCCAAGGCTAATCCATCTCTCTGAACAATGTCAGGTTTAGGTTGAAATCTTTCTTTGAACCAGGTTTGACTTGTATCTGACCCCATCTTCACATTTTTGCTTTGAATAGTGAAATTAAGCCCAACGCTGACAAATCTGGATTAGAAAGGCTATATGTGTCATTCAATATCCCCTGTATGTCATTTTCAATAATGTGCTGGTAATGTTATGCAAGGGAGACCTGTTGAAGCTATTCTCACACTTCCATTAGCAGCAGGGGAAGAGAGACAGCCAGATAGTAGCAGGAGTAACTACATTCACTAGCATGTTCCTCCCCACCCAACCAAACCTTTGCAGCTTTCCTCTGGAGTGATTAAGAACACGGGAGCTTCTGTGACTTTTTAAGAGTTGTTTTTCAAACAAAAACTTTGAATGTAGTATCACTGGACAAGTTTAAGGATAGAGTAAACATATATCTCAAACTATACCCAATTCAGAGATGAATCCCTTACCATACTGGGTTTAATACCCACTCACAATCCTAAATGAGGTTTCACGTGAATAAGACAAGCTGTGCAGTCTAAATTTTGATCAGGTAGCATAGGCAATGAGATGCATAACTATAAAATAAAGCTCTACATACAAAATCCAAATGCAGCTGATAGGTTTATTAGAAGAAATAGTGGGCCAGATTTTAAAAAGACTCGGCGACATGCGTAAAGCCCCGGGATGCGTGTAAGTCCCGGGGCTTTACTAAAGGGGCGGGGCATGGGTGGGGTGGGGGCAGGGTCAGTGTTATGACTGGGGAGGTGGACCCTTGTTCCGGCAATGAGTGCAAAGTCCCACTGTCGGTAGGCGAGGCCCGTCCCGAGGATCACCAGAGAGGATGGAAGCAAATCTGGATGCAGGTGCCTCCTGCAGGTCGTTAGGTCCAGATAGCAGATGCTTCCAGCAGGTCAAGAAATCCGAAGCTGAGCTGGCGCCTCCAGCAGGTCGTAGAATCAGAAAACAGTTCAGAGGTCACAACCAAAGGACCCTCCGCAGCCGGTCCAGGGAATAAGAGCCAGAAATTACCACAGCCAGTCCAGGGAACAAGAGCCAGAAATTACCGCAGCCAGTCCAGGGGTTGGTGAGCCAGAGAATACCACAGCCAATCCGGGAGTCCAGAGCCAGAGAATACCACAGCCAGTCCAGTAGTCGAGAGCCAGAGAATACCACAGCCAGTCCAGGGGTCAAGTACGGAGGATCAAGACAGGAACAAATACAGGAACAAACCACAGGAGCCAAGAAGCCAAGGCAAGGTCTGAAAGCACAGACCTTGCCTAAAATAGTCCCCAGCTGATGACTTCTTCAGGAACTCCACCTACTTCCTGCAGGGCTCTCCAACCAGGTTCCTGTAGACACGGCCATCAGCAGCACCAGGGTGCGGAGCCAGCCGCGCGGGAAGAATACCGCGGCCATGTTGGATGTCACTGCACTGCCGGAGGGACTCGCTGACGCCGCCTCAGCGTCGGCGGATGGGATCCCCGTGCCGGTGAGTGGTCGGCCCCGGTCGCGGCTTGCCGCGGCTGGAGGCCATGACAGTCAGGCTCCTGGCACAGTGGCCATATTTGCCACTGTGCCAGGGATCGCGAGCTGGCAGTTGGCTGGTGCGCGCAAATTGTGCCTGTCCAGAGGCAGGCGCAAAAGGTAAAATAAAGGTCAGGGGGGTTAGAGTAGGGCTGGGGGGGAAAGGTTAGGGGAAGGGATGGGAAGATCAGGCTAAGGGGAAGGGAACAGGGGAAGGCAGTGCAGCTAGGCACACACAAGGTGCCGAATTGTGCACCCCTTTGCGCGCCAACCCCTGATTTTATAAGCTACAAAATCAGGCGTATATGTGTGCGCACCAGGTACCGCATGCATATGTATGCCGCACACACTAGAGATGTGCTTTGTTTTTTTCTGCCGGGTCGTTTTTTGACTCGGATACTTCGTGGTAAATTTCGGGTTTTCTCGTTTCGTTTTTTTGAAAAACGAAACGAGGAAACCCGAAACCGGGCCAAAAAATGAAACGGCAAAGGAAGCTTAAAAAAAACCCACCCCAAGCATTTAAAATCAGTTTTCTACATAAATACAAACTACCCCCCCCCCCCCCATCCCGATCCTTCCCCAAGACTTACTAAGTACATCCCTGGTGGTCCAGCGGGGTCCCGGGTTCCATTTGCCCTCTGTGCCCGTGCTACTGCAAGCCGTGCTCTTTAAAATGGTGCCGAATAGCCTCTGAACTACCAGGTCAGGAGGGGGCTCTTGACCTCCCCAAGGCTTGCCAATAATCCCTGGGGGTCCAGCAGGGGTCCGAAAGCGATTTTGTTGTCGGCTGCCAGTAATCAAAATGGCGCTGATAGCCTTTGCCCATACTATGTCACAGAGGCTTTCGGCGCCATTGGTCAGCTCCAGTCACATGACAGGAGCACAAGATGGCGCCGATGGCCATGTGACAGGGGCTGACCAATGGCGCCGGTAGCCCCTGTGACATGGTAGTTCAGAGGTAGTTTCACCGATTCAAGGTAAGCCATGTCATCTGTTTCCATAAGAGCGTACACTCTACCAGGTGTCAACGCCTTCCGGTTGGGAATGCTGGCGGTCTCCAGCTACCATCAATCGGTCAGGGGAATCCTGTTTCACTTTTCACTGAGCGTCAGTACACACATCCATAACAGCTTTTGCAAGGAAGATTACTAAGTTGCTACGCTTCCTGTGGGGGTATATATACGCCCGTGCTGACGTCAGATCCGTCTCCAACTGCTAGCACGCGGATACTATACCCATTCGTTCTGAGTCCGTCTGTCTACACTAAGGAAAAGGAGATTATGAGGTAAGTAATCTCAACATTAATGTGGATATGTGATGCACCTAGGGAAAATCCAAACTATAGGAACAAAAAAGTTAGGTTCCATTTCTTGAGTTACCACTAAATATTTCCAGTGCAAGAAAACATAATTTCTCTACCTATTTTATAAACATATGTGCATATATTTTAAGTGCGTAAAAAAATAGAAGATGTAAACATAACCCTGATTTTATAAAGTATTTTTGTATACTGTTTTGAAAATACTTAGATGCATGCTCAGGAATTCACCAGTTCACTGATTCCTCTACTAGTTCACCCAGACCATCTCCAGTTCAACTAGACCCTCTGGCATTTCACTCTGAGCCACCATTTCACCCAGATGTCCAACTCCAAAATTGCAGACAACAGTCAATTATGATTCCACTTGTATGAGTCAATTAGCAGATGAAAATGTATATGAATAAGTTTGGTTATGTATATGTGTTTATCTTTTACAAAATTCCAATTAGAACATATCCTTCCAAACTCTGCCCTAGAGCACCTCTAATCTACCCCTTATCCTGCCCCTTTTTTCACCCAGTAAAATATATGCAAGAAATAGAAAATGCATGCATACTCTTGATGGTTACATGGTTGTTGCATCTCAAAAAGATATAGCAGAACTAGAAAAGATACAGAGAAGGGCGACCAAAATGATAAAAGAGATGGAATGGCTCCTGTGTTAGGAAATGCTAAAGAGGTTACAGCTCTTCAGCTTGGAGAACAGACAGCTGAGGGGAGATGACAGAAGTCTATAAAATCATGATTGGAGTGGAATGGGTAAATGTAAATCAGTTGCTTACTCTTTCAAAAATTTAAAAGGCTAGGGGACACTCCTTGAAGTTTCTAAGTAGCACATTTAAAACAAACCACAGAAAATATTTTTTCATGCAGTGCACAATTAAGGAGCCAACCCATCCCTATATAAGGGTGGGGAGGTCACAACTGGGTCAGCACGCTATCTCCAGATACTAAAGAAGGTGGCTCAAGGAGAGAGGGTGGAGGCTGGGGGCATGCCGGCAACCATATTATAAATGTGGACCGGCCTTCTCACCAGTCTCTTCTTTCAATGTTTTTTTTTACCATCCATCTTGCCCAATTGCAGATAGCTTGCAGGTCATCTGGGTGTGTTGCTATGGTGTGGAAGAACTCCAAAAAGTGATGGCATTGTTTGACGGGGTTTATAAGCTGATTGTCTTTTCTTTTACTGCCTTCATGTTTCTCTGTTTCTTGTCGCTACATTGCATGGGTGGGTGGGAGCTGAAAAAGACTTGCCTGTCAGTTCTTCAGCTCGGGTGGCTGGGACTGGCCTGTGCACCTCCTAAAAGAATTATGCTGTGTATTCATAAATGACTTCTGCTTTGTTACAGACTGGGATGTCATTGCACTGTAAGGCATTTATCCTGTAATCAATGATTGGATTGCAGGATAACGTGAAGGGCAAGGCTTTGACAGCCCTATGGCCCAGACAGTGAAATGTGTAAAAGGGGTTGGCTTCTACGGCCAGCCCTGAGATGGCATCATGCTTCTTGAGTGCTTGTGAACTGAAATGTAGCAGGCAAGGGTGTGGTCACCCTATGGGTATTTTAGAAGTTAGATCGTATATGTGTTTATTTCCAGTGATTGAATTGCTGCATGTAACTGACCTATGCTGTGGCCACATACATCCAATAAATATCTTCTTTCTTGAGCAGTAGTCTGGTAGAGTTTTCTTTCAAAGGTACAGTTGCAAAAGGGGGGGATTCAGGTGGGGGCAGGGGGTGAGATTGTAAAAGGTTTGGGGGGAGGAGGCTAGTTGCACCTGCCATGATTGAGCTCTTATTAAAGGCAGTTAGGGGTAGATTTTATAATGGATGAATTTAAAATATGCACGCGCCGGCTCGAGCATGTTATAAAATCCATGGGCCGCCCGCACATGCGCACCGGATTTTATAATCTGCACATGTATGTGCGGGCGGCACACGCAAGGAGGGGAGGTTTGCAATTTCCACGTGGTGACTCATTCTGGCCTTCCCCAGTTCCCTCCCAGTCCGCTCCAATTAAGGAACGGACTGGGAAGGAACTTCCCTACCCCTCTACCTAACCTCCCTTCTCCTTCCCTTCTCTTCCCCACCCCTAAACCCTACCTTTTTTTTCTTTTTTTGCTTTGTGTCACAAATTACTTCAGCTCCCGAGCTGAAGTAATTTGCCATCGCCGGCAGCTGGGTCTTCGGGACAGTGATCAATGGCACTGTCCCGGCCCATCCTCCACATCCCTCCCCCCCCCCCCCCCAGCCTGCCCCTTCGAAGAAGCCTGGCACTTGTGCGTGTACTGGGCTTTACGTGTGTGGCCGGGCCCCTTCGAAAATTGGCTCGGTGTGTGCAAGGCCCAGCCACGCGTTTAAAGCCCGGATTTTATGCGCACAGAGCTTTTAAAATTCGGGCTTTAGTGTAGCTGAATTGAAAAAATGTTTGGACACTAGGTTCCTGGAGGAAAAGTCCATAAACCGCTTATCCCTGGTATAAGCAGCATGGAATCGATCTATTATTTAGCATTCTGGCATGACTTGGTAACACATGTTTTAAGCTCCCGTCTAAAACAATTCACCAACTGGTGTTGGGGCTGCCAGAATAACTGGCCAAATAGGTAAAGCAAAATGCTAGAAGTCCTAAAAGAAACACAGGCAACCATGTGTCCCAGTTTGTCTGGAAGATTGTGACAATTAAATAAACCAGCAGTGTCTATAAGATAGGAAAAATGGGTGTTACATGAGCTGGAAGACAGAATCATATACATTTTTCACTTTGTTCTTACTTTTTTACTATGTGATTACGAATGATGCTCTGTTTGCATTTGTAATGACTTTCTAGAACAATTATTAAAGCTCTCCTAAAAGTAACCAATTAAAATAATCTGTCTTGCTTTGTGATTTGTACTAGCATGAGAGACTCGTTTAACTATAACATTGCCTTTTAATATAGTATAAGAAATGGTACAAAGGAAAAATGCACTGTATCAGAACACTTCTTATAAGAGAATTCACTCTAAGAGCTTTCACTGTAGATAAGGATGATTTTTTTGTATCTGAGAGAGAGAAATTCAGACATGCCCTGGCACCCCCCTTGTGGTTATTTAGATCTAGCCCCTGTTTTACTGCAGACTCTTTGTGCTCTCACCAGGAGCCTGCCTGGAGGCTATCCAGTTTTCTAATAAAGCCTTGCCTTTATCAATGACAGCCCAAATTATCTCGTACAGCTGCCCATGGTGTTGCATTTTGTAACACAATTTGGCCTCTTTGGCCCCAGTTAGTTGTATTTAACTTATTGCTGGGGTTCACTGTTTGATCTGTAATTGATACAATTAGCTGGGAATAATCAGGAGTCGCCACAGTTTTTTTTTTTATTGACAGCTAATTTCCTTTCTTTCATTGTTTAATCTGATACGAATATAACTCAATTTATTGCTGCTGTGATGGGGATCTATTACCCTTTTGAAAAATGCTTCTGGGGCCTCTTAAGCCCCACAGAGCCCATCATTAGTTAATGGTAGTTTTAAAAGCTAATGGCATTATAAATTATGATCAATAAGTAAATGAAAATTACCATTGCTCAGCACTATATTATACATTAAAATAAACAATCCTGTTTCTTGGAAACATAGTGAGAACTATTATCACCTGGCCTACCATGTTTCAGGACAGACAGGGGACTCTGCTTCTGCAGCAGGCTTACTCTGCTGTCCTAACTTTTGGCCATTAACTTTACCGTAATACTCCCATATTATCCTTTCTAGATATTCTAAGACCCTTGTGCAATTAAAAGAAAAATTCAGATCTCTCTCTCTCTCTTCCTCACAGCAAAGCTCACTTTTAATAGTTTTCCAGTGTTGCTATAGTAGGTCTCAGTGTTTGGAAAAGCAATCTTTAGATATATCCTATGTCATTATAGAGATCACATTTATCCTTTCTATATTTTTGGGCTCCACTTAACCCATCTTCATCACATTATGACCTGCTATGAGATAGGAGGGGAAAAAAAGCACTTTAAAGAGATACATAACAACACACATATTTCATTTATTAAGCATGACGTGTGATCTTCTGCCACTCATGAAGAATAGTAATCTATAGTTCAAAAATAAAAATATGAACTGGCTTGGATAAGCAGAATCCATCTGAGAGAATTCATGAATGGGACTCACAAATCCAAGCCATTCATGGCTCAACTTAAATAAATTCAAACCATTCATGAGTCAGATCTCCAAAGTCATCCAGTTCACATCCTGTTGACTCAGTTCAGATGTAAAAAGTGTGTACTTTCATTCAAAGAATTTGAAGTTTCATGCTATCTTTGAGTACAGGATCAGATCTAGAAATAAGTTCAAACTAATTAACATTTTTGAGAAAAAAATGTATCAGATTTGAAATAGTTTGAAGCTGACTTCAATTATCTAAGTAAATTTGATTCACATATTTAGAAACCCAAACTGCATCTGAACAAGTGTTGGAAGTTTTTTTAGCCACAGTCCTTAGGGAGTCAAACCAAAAATGATATGCAGAGTTGGGTGAGAAAATTATATTTGAAAAGTAATCAGAAAAAGTTTCCACCAGCACAATACTTGCTAACTGATTAATGACAGTCTTGTTTCCCATCATCCTATGGAAAGAACTGCATGTCAGAGAATAAAGACCCATCAGCACGTTAGCTTCCATAGACAAACTACAAGGCATGGACATTCACATAATCCATCCACACAGCTCACAAATGAGTGGTTTAGGTCATATTCTTCATACTGCTTATTTAGTCTTTACTCACCACCTACTATCTTCTCTCAACATTTATGTGATAGCTTATCTTTCACTATCCACATACTTCATTCTTCAATCACTCACATTCACATTCCTGTTCCTAATAGTTTGCTTGTATCAGCAATGTCTGCGACTTAGAGTCAATGAAGGTGTGTTAATGTTGCCAATGAGTTGTATGTACTTTGGTTAAAAAAGCTGTATAAATGTAAATAAGCACCTTTTGAAGTCGATATGCATCAATATAAAATGTTTTAATTTTTATATCTTCCCTATTAGTTTGATTGATTGATGCTTTCAACCTACATATTCAAATAAAAATTGGTTATCAATAATATGTATTTTTAAGCAAACAAACCACATATACTATATGTGAAAGGTGTAATGACACAATAAGAACACAACAGATTTGTCAACATAGTGGAAAACAGTTTTATAAGTAACCCTCATGTATAAATTCTAGTTTTTAGTGAATGGAAGTTATATTTCTTTAGTATATAACTAAGAAATAGTTATATACTAAAGTTATATACTGGTCCACTTATCCCACTGTATATATGTTTTGAATTGTACTTTATTTTAGCTAATTGTGTTTGGAATTGTAGTCCATCTGTTTCACTGTAAGTTCATTTTCAACCTGTTCCAATGTAACCACCCCAGAGGCAACAGTTCAGTTCTCTGTAAACCGGTGCGATATGTATGCTATACAGGAACATCAGTATATAAAAATAATAAATAAACATATTCCTGTTAACAGCTCCGTTCTACATTATACATTATGAAGCTGATATTCTGTGCCATTTAGCCAAATATGTTTGGACTTATCCGTCTAAGAAGTGGCAATTCAATATGGGGCAGATTTTAAAAGCCCTATGCGTGTAAATCCAGCCGGATTTATGAGCGCAGGGGACTATGTTGCATAGGCTGCCGGCACGCGCGTAAGTCCCGGGGCTTTGCTTGGGGATGTGTCGGGGGAGGCGCGGCATTCGGGGGCATTCTGGGGGTGGGGCTGTGGGCATGGAGCAGTCCCAGGGGCGTTCCGGGGGTGGGGCTGTGGGCATGGAGCCGTCCCAGGGGCGTTCTGGGGGGGTGGCCGAGGCCTCCGAACCAGCCCCCGTGCCAGGGAATGGCACACCGGCAGCTAGACGGCGTGTGCAAGTTACGCCTGCCTTTGGCAGGCGTAACTTTCTGAACAAAGGTAGGGGGGATTTAGTTAGGGCTGGGGGGTGGGTTAGGTAGCGGAAGGGAGGGGAAGGTGGGGGGCTGGAGAAAAAGTTCCCTCCGAGGCCACTACGATTTCGGAGCGGCCTCGGAGGGAACGGAAGCAGGCTGCTTGGCTCAGAGCGCAGGTTGCACAATTGTGCACTCCCCTGCGTGAGCTGACCCTGAATTTTACAACACGCACATGCAGCGCACGCATGTTATAAAATTGGGTGTAGATTTGTTTGCGCTGGGTTGCGCAAACAAATCTATGCCAGCGCATAACTTATTTGACCATGTTCAGCAGTTGTCACTTATCCAGATAACTTTTTCTCAGGCTAAACATTTATTTGGATAAGTGTGAGATGGGAAGGGGGGTGGGATGGGATGGGACGGAGCTGTTTTTGGTCTATCTTGAGACAGATAAGTGTCAATATTCAGCCATATTCAGCTGTTAGCTATATAAGGGGGGCATTTATCAAAGTGCTATATGGCATCTTCGCATGCGAAAAGCACCTTTAATGCATGAGAACTAGGAAAAAGGGAGGAGTTTCTGGCCAAGTGGGCTGCCTTCAAAATTTGTGAAGCCATATTGCACAGTTTTAATGTGGATTTTAACTACACCTTTTTCATTAAGCTGTGTAATATGGCTTTATCGCAAAGTGTGATACGAACAGAGCAATGCACTCTTGTGAAGATTTGATGACCTTCAGAGTGAGGAAACTCACCCAAACATGAGATTTGTGCAATGTTCTCTCAACCTAACTTGATGTTATCCAGTTAGAGAATCCATCAAATCTTCACAATAGTGCACTGTTCTGTTCGTATGTCGCACTCTGCATGTCAAAGTGGCCCCTAACCCCTACACTAATACCTAAACCTCACCTCAAGTAGATAAGTGGGCCTCCTATAGAGGTATAAATACCTACCTAGTATAAGGGCATGTAGCTAGTCTCTCTCTCTCTCTCTCTCTCTTTCTCTCTCTCTCTATCTCTCCAGTAATACCTATGTGAAGCACACTTTGTGATAAACAGCCTATTACCATAAAACATTTAGTGCATTTTGATAAATACAGGCCTAAGTTAGACCTACAATTCAGCTGGTCTAAAGTTAGCCAGATAAACTTATTCAACTAACTGTGAGATAGTCAAGTATATTTAGTATTGCAACCACGCTGCTGCTAAGTTTATCTGGCTAACTTGCTCAGCCAGATAGAGGCTGAATATGGACCCTATAGTTATCTTTTGGTTTCATTATAAGATACAGTCTGCATTTCACTTTCTTTACCAAAAGAATGTCTGTAACCTGTCTGAAACTAGCTTAAAACTAAAACTATCAACTGTCCTCAATTATGCTACAATACATTTAAAGCAGCCTAGAATCTGTTTTCAAAAGCATTTGTAGAAACAGTAGAATGAGGACTGTGCTGCTTATTTATTTGGATTTATTACCCACAGTTTTAAATAAGAAATTCACCCATTTTGGGGATACAACATATTAGAGTGATAACATGCAGTAAAAGATCCATAGCCTTAGCAGTTTAACTATTCTAATCTGAGTGAGAAGGTAGACAATAGTACTAAATTTGAGGTAAATTAATTTTAATCTGAAGGAGAAGGTGGACAGTAAGGACTAGGACTAAACTTGAAATAAATCAAATGATAAGACATATAAATACACATCTCATGCAATATCTCAGTAAACATCTTATACAGCATATCGGTAGCCCTATATCTCAGCAAAAGAATAGGTTATAGCAGTGTGTGTGTGTATATATATACAGTATGTATATATGTGTATATATATATATACAGTGTGTGTGTGTATATATATATATATATATACACACAAGTTGCTACAACCTGTTTTGCTGAGATATTTGTATTGTATGATATACATAAATATGTTTTAATTAATTTGTTTTAATTTGATCTATACAAAATTATAAATTGTTCCCACAGTATGACATGTCTTGGTTTTTACAGTAGGGTACAGAATCAAAGAATTAATACTATCCATGGCTTTCTTCCTTTTTTTGGAGAATGATCCTCCTCCTGTTGATATTGCATCAAACAAAAAACTCTTGTCTGTAGCCGACATATTGTGGCATACCACAAAGAATTAATACATGAGGGGGCAATCAGCTCCAATGTCACTTAGATCCAATGAGACATAGTTAACAAATCCAGCAAACAGAAAAGAAAAACAGAACCATGGGAAAAAAAATGCTAGGAATGAAGAAAAGGATATTAAAGGATAAACACAATTCTCTCTCGTCTCCAAGTCCCTTGTGAAATGTAGAAATGAACTAATTTATTAGTAAAATCACATCAGGAGCAGTAATTTCATGTTAGTGAATTTACATGTAATAACATTAGGTTCCCAGCCTCCATATCATCACAGTGTGGCCCTCTTGGATGATGAATGAGCTGCCTAAAGAAAGATGATAGTTTGATTGTTTTCACAGCAAACGGATCAGCATTTTAATTTCTTGCCTCTGTGTTTATTGCTTATTTGGCCCTTTGCTCAGCTTGTAAAAACTTGGCTAAGTGGAAATGAATAAATGTAATTACTGCGGGTGACAGTGGTAATCTGTGTGGGTTTTCATATTGGCTTTGCCAGCGCTAATCTAATCACTTGAGAATATGTGTCACAGCACAAATGCACTGACATAAAGCAGAGTCCTTTGTCATTGCCAAATGTGCATTGACTGTACAACATTTGCTACCAGCCTTTCCTCTTCTGCTTGTTTTTTTGAGCCCTGCCTGTAGGGAGCTAATGGGAATTCAAAGATGGAAAGATTCTTTTATTGGTAAACTTGCAGAACGACAGGACTAAGGACTTGTAATACCTGCGCAAGGTTCTAACCCTTGCTGCTTTCCATTATTCCACCTCATTCAAACAATTTTATGCTGTATCTGCTTCTACCAAGGATGCAGCCTATTTCTTCTTCCTTATGCAGGAATGTCATTTTTACTGGGTACGTCTGCTTCTGATTTCTAGTGCAGAAGATGCTGCATGCCCGTGAAAGAGAGCTGCGAGCTGTTTGAAAGATGAAACAGATGGACACATGGATGCAGTCTGTCTATTTCAAACCCAGAACGTCTGTCAAGGCAACTCCAAACAGTGGTCAATATATTAGTTTATTGCATAAGATATAATGTACCGCTATATAAATGGTATGACTATAAAAGCAGAAATGAAGATTTCATTAAAAAAATTTTCCCAAAGTTGCCAAAAATTTTAAAAAGAAATGAAATCTGATTGGTTGCCTTCAGTATTCTAAGGGGCTAATCCTCAAATCCATTTACGCACATAAAACCTGATTTTATGCATGTAAATGGCAACTACAAAATTGGCTAGGGCTCTGTTCACATAATAATATTGATGATATTTCCTATTTCATTTCATTTCATGGGACTGAACAAATGAGAGAAAAAAAGCAACAACATTTTGGGGTAGATTTTCAGAAAGCGCGATTTTAGTAGATACGCGTGTATCCGCTAAAATCCTGGATCGGCGCGCGCAAGGCTACCGATTCCGTATAGCCGGCGCGCTCCGAGCCGCGCAGCCTACCTCCGTTCCCTCCGAGGCCGCTCCGAAATCGGAGCGGCCTCGGAGGGAATTCTCTAACGCCCTCCCCTCACCTTCCCCTCCCTTCCTCTACCTAACCCACCCACCCGGCCCTGTCTAAACCCCCCCCCTTACCTTTGTCGGGGGATTTATGCCTCCCGGAGGGAGACGTAAATCCCCGCGCGCCAGCAGGCCGCTAGCGCGCCGGGACGTGACCTGGGGGCGGGTCCGGAGGGCGCGGCCACGCCCCCGGACCACCCCAGGCTGTAACCACGCCCCCGGGCCCGCCCCCGAAACGCTCCCGACACGCCCCCGAAAACGCCGCACGGATCGGGCCCGCCCCCGACACGCCCCCCTCTGAAAACCCCGGGACTTATGCGAGTCCCGGGGCTCTGCGCGCGCCGGTAGGCCTATGTAAAATAGGCACACCGGCGCGCAGGGCCCTGCTCGCCTAAATCCGCCCAGATTTAGGCGGATTTAGGCGAGCAGGGCTCTTAAAATCCGCCCCTTTGTGTTTTTTTTCTTTTCTATTTTTTTAAGAAGCTAAATTAATTGAAAAAAAAAAATGCTGCAAGAACTCAATCCAACCCTTCCCGTTTTTTACACTATTCAATACTGATCACTTGACCCACTCAGGCCCACCCTCTTGAGCCCTCTTGGACTCACCCTGGTGGTCTATTGGAGGCCCGGGAATAACCTTCTGCTCCTGGGCCCAGCAGCTGCCATTATTCAAAATGACATCAGCCAGTTTATTGCCCCTGACAAGTGACAGGGGCTATCCAATGGCCCCAGTAGCCTCTATCACATGATGAAGCAAAGAGCAGCCAGCACCATTTTGAATAATGGCAGCTTCCAGGCCCTGGAGAGGGAGGTTGTTCCCGGGGCCCCACTAGACCACTAGGGATATTTTTGGTAGGTCTGGAGGAAGCTCGGGGGGGGGGGGGGGGGGAAGCTCAGGGGTGTGTGCCAGAGTGGGCTGGTCAGAGTGGAATAGTGGAAAAAAGGGGAAGGGTTGGGGCGGATTCTCACAGCAGGTATTTTTTTTTAAACAAAACAAATTACAAATCTACAATCTGGGGGTGGACCCAAAATGGCCCACCCCTTAATCGATAGGAAAAATGAACACATTATCTTTCCTACCATCCCTACTAGTTCCTTATGATCTTTTATGCGAATTGAACAGATGCATTCCAATGAGATGGAGGTGAGTGGAGTTAGCACTTATGGGCATACTTTTTTATTTTAAAATATATGCATAAGTGTATATTTACAAGTTATATTCTCTGAAAAGGAGGTGTAACTTTACATGATTGCATCTCTGCATGTTCCTAATCACTTATCCACAACTGTTCAAAGCAAACTTGGGCACATAAATTCACTTTGAAAATCCTTGGTAAAGTCTGCTTGTAATATACAGACTTTACTGCCATGGGAAGGTATAAAATTACCCTCTAAAACTGTTAACTTGAAATATGAACATGACAAACAGACAAGAACATTTCTAAGAAATACAATGGAGGTAATTTTCAAAAGGAGTTGCCAGCATAAAAGTAGCATATATCATAGCAATTTTCAAAAGCCCATTTATACACATAAAACCCAGTTTTAAGCACATGAATCCTTTTGAAAATTATCCCACAATGTGTAATTTTATTACCAGAATATGTTTTGTTAGAATAAAACAGAAAAATATCAGAGAAGTAGTCATCAACAACATTATATTCCACCTGGAGAAAGAACCTGATCAGAACTTCAAACTTGACATCATGAAATTTCCAGCAAAAATGAATTTGTCTCTGCAGGTAAATACAAATAATCTTATTTTATCCTGAGTTTGTTACAGAGAGACCCCATACATCTAATCAAGTCCAATTAAACCTCCTTTACATGGGTTCTTAGATCAGCCACACTTTTCAGTATGTACTTACTATATTATCAACTTCATTATCTCTTTTTGGACATGTACACTCTGCTGAGATCAGAAACATCTGGGATTGGGTGAGGT
Organism: Rhinatrema bivittatum; assembly: GCF_901001135.1. Taxonomy (NCBI): domain Eukaryota; kingdom Metazoa; phylum Chordata; class Amphibia; order Gymnophiona; family Rhinatrematidae; genus Rhinatrema; species Rhinatrema bivittatum. Next base: position 498,500,495 of record NC_042617.1, read on the forward strand.
AAATACACTGAGCATGCTTATGACATATCATCGAGAAAAAGACCCAAAAGGGAGCAAAAAGACATAACATCAGCACAATCTAAGGGCAAGGAATCACTTGCCCAAGGCCTAATTTATGCTCAAACAGTTATGCAGGCCAACACTAAAAAATTGCTCATCAAACTTGAACCTACATGGGGCTTTGCTTTCAGATGTCATTCATGGCAGCATCCAGGGAGCTTGCACATTTGAAAATTGAGCTATATGTTGGAAAACCTATGTCACCCTCTGGCTTTTTCAGCTCTATGGATGCTACATGTCCTCATACATATAGACCACTCTGGCATGTACAAATGAATGGACACATCTGGAGCCAGAAGAACAAGCACTGCCATTCAGTTTTCCTGTCTCTTTTATAAAGGCCACCCTTCATTATGGCAAATAACTTCAAAGAAGCCACAAGATGTCTTTCAGCTATATTTTGTGAGCACAAACAGACATGGTCTCTTTGAATGATTCTAATGCCCTCTCCTAGCCACCTGTAAGACTGCCGGGACCATGTACTGCTGCTCATTGATCATGATCATGGCCTCCAAAGGGTACAGCATCATCTCTATAGCCTTTTTGCTGCCTATTTTGGATTTGCCTACTAAACTATTTGAAATTAGAGTCAAACAAAAGAAAATATAAACACAAAAGATGAATAATAAAGCTATGACATATAAAATTCCTGACTAGAATCTCAATCTATCTTGAGCCTTAATAAAAAATATTTAGTATTTATAGCTTGCTTCACTGAACAGAGCTATCTAATTCAAAAGATCAGTTAACATTACCTTTACACGTCACATAAAACATCTGCTCCGCACAGTCACTGAGTAAAATGCTGCTACTTCATGATGTATTATGATATTTTGTGTCACAGGATATCACAGTTGTCAGAGTACTAACAAAGATGACTCCACATTAAACTTGTCCTGTCATCATCAGCATTCATCATTGAACTGCTGCAACATGGTCCTTCACGATTCTGAAGTGGAAAAAGAAGCAGATTACGCAGGTAATGATTATAATCCATGCAATAAATCACATCATTGTACAAATGTGAAGCACCAAAGGTTGGAAAAATGGAAACTGCATTTAGATGCATACTTGCAGAAACATGGTCTTTCCTCATAGCAAGCTAAGGAAGATTAACCAGTAATCCACAGAGACATGCACAAAACTGCTTTTACCAATCATGCACATGTACACCGTTCAGTTACTGGAACTTTACATTTCACTGTGATGCACATTAAGCACATCCCTTTACTAAATATATTGCTTCTTTTACTGTACCTCCTTATTAAAGATACCTTCCCATTATTAATAAAATATTTGACCTATTTTTGATCATATGAGTTTCATTGTATATGTTCTTGTTTCTCCCCATTTTGAACAACTGGTTTTTACAAGGGTTAACAACATCCACCCCAAGTCCCCAGTGAGAAAATAATGCATACAAATAATCCAAGTCTAGTAAATGAAAGATCCTTTTAAAAGAGTTATTGTGATTGATAGCTGACTTCAGTATGTGCACCACAGCTTCTGGCTGGCTGGATTTGTTTTCCACTAGGGATTTTTTATTCTCTCTCTCTCTCTCTCTTTGTCTTTCTCAAAATTTATAGTTCTCTCCTGTTGAAACAGATGGTACTAATGTCAACTATTGTTTAAAGTCCAGAGGTTTGAGAGGATCCAAACAATTTAGCTTTTACAGAAGACATTGAGCACTAGAGTCTACAATTGTGACATGGATTTTTTTTTTTTAAATCTCTTCCCTTTGAAATCTGTGTTTAAACAAGTGTCAAGTGAGAATCACCAAATGTGGTTTATAGCCAATCCTTCTATAGCTCCTCTTCAACCCCATAAACAAAAAACAAAAAACATATCAACAAAATAACAAAATAACATAGCAAAAGACAGCAGATACAAATGAATACGTCCATCTAGTCTGCCCAGCAAGGTTTTTGTTTAGGCTGGGTAGTAGCAACTGCTGGTCCATGCAGTCTTCCTCCAAGGTTTCTGTTAAGAGTGGTAGCAACTGAGGTTCCATGCAGGTACTCCCAAAAGAAAATTTACCTCATTTCTTTATTCCCATTCTCTAGCCAGCAGGGATCTTCTGTGTTTGTCCCACACTCTTTTGAAACCCATTATTGTTCTCATTTTCACCACTTCTTCCAGGAGGGCATTGCATGCATCCAGCACACTTTCTGTGAAGAAATATTTCATGTTATTGTCCCTGAGTCTTCCCCCTTGGAGTTTCATATTGTGATCCCTAGTTTTACAGCTTCCTTTCCATCAGAAAAGATTTGATTTTTGTGTATCATTAATTCCTTTCAGATATTTGAAGGTCTGTATCAAATCTCGTCTGCCTCTTCTCTCCTCCAGGATATACATATTGAGCTCCTTCAGTCTTAGCTCATATGACTTTCCACACAGATCCCACACCGTTTTTGTCACCCTTCTCTGGACTGCTTCCATTCTGTCCTTATCCTTTTTGAGGTTAGATCTCCAGAACTGAGCACACTATTCCAGGTGAGGTCTCATCAAGGATCTGTACAGGGGCATTGTCACCTTGGTTTTCCCGGCTGGTTAAGCCTCTTTTAGTGCATCCCAGCATCCCTCTGGCCTAAGCCACTGCCTTGTCACATTGTTTCATCACCTTCAGATCATCAAACACTATCACTTCAAGGTCTCTTTCCCATCAGTTTTTTTTGCCCTCTCCCCCCCCCCCCCCCCCCAACACATACAGCTCCTTCAGATTGCCTCTGTAATTCTTGGCACTGAATCCCAACTGTCAAACCTAAAACCACTTCTCAAATTTTTCTTCTGCACGTCTGTTTCTCTCCACTCATTCAGGTGTGTCTACTCTTAGTAATATCTGCAAAAGACAAAGTTATTAAACAGAAACAGACCTAGAACCGATCCTTGAGGAACTCTACTTATCACTCTTCTTTCTTCAGAACGGGTTCCATTTACCACTACTTGCTGATGTCTTCAGTCAGCAAATTTGTCATCTATTCCAGTGGTCCCCAACCCTGTCCTGGGGGCCCACCAGCCAGTCAGGTTTTCAGGATATCCACAATGAATATGCATGAGAGAAAATGTGCATGTTAAGGAGGCAGTGCATGCAAATTTTCTCTCATGCATATTCATTGTGGATATCCTGAAAACCTGACTGGCTGGTGGGCCCCCAGGACAGGGTTGGGGACCACTGATCTATTCCACTACCTTGGGACCCATTCCCAAGCTTCTCATTTTATTTATGAGCCTGCTGTGTGGGAGTGCATCATAATCCTTGCTGAAATCCAGGTAAACTTCCTCAAGTCTTCCATGATCCAATTTTCTAGTTACCTAATAAAAAAAAAAATATATATATATATGAATCAGATTCGTTTGGAAGGACCTTCTTCTAGTAAAACCATTTTGTCTCAGATCATGTAACCCATTGGATTGTAGATAATTCATTCCTTTCCTTTAGCAGACTCTCTATTAATTTTCCTACCACCGAAGTAAGGCTAACCAGCCTGCAGGTTCCAGGCTCATCCCACAACCGCCCTTCTCTAGTCCTATGGCACTAATCCCATCTCCAAAGGTCTATTGAACAAGTTTTTCAGCAGACCCACCAAAGCTTCTTGGGGATCTCTAAGTATCCTGGGATGTATCTCATCTAGCCCTATGGCCTTGCCCACTTTCAGTTTCCCTAGTTCCACCCGAACACTTTCTCCTGTTTGAAAAATATTTTTACTTTATTACCAAATTCTAATTTAAAAAACATGCTCAAATTCACTATATAGACCAGATGCATAAATAAGATAAAAGACATGGATAACAATCCTGCTTTAACACAAATTAGTCATATCTATATGAAAATGAACCTTATGCAATTATTTTACAGTATAAATATATTTTGTTTTTGCTTGGTATATCATCATATATTTCCTAAAATGCTTTTTGGATGTAATACTCATGGGGCCAGATTTTTTTGAACCAGATTAAAGGGGTATAATGACAGAGATGGTAATTTTTAAACCGGCAAGGTGCACTTGTACACACATTTGTCAGCCCGCACCCAGGGACACGGTCATTTTATAACATATGCGTGTATATGTGCATGTTATAAAATAGTCTGACCATGCGCACATGTGCGTGCAATGTTAAGTGGACAGGCGTCTATGCATGCAAATGCCACTTCTACCGGGTAAGTGGGGGGATTTTAAAAGACACGATTGCCGCTGCCTTTACCAGTTTTCCCAGTTTGTTCCCAGTTCACCCAGGACTTCCAAACCCCTAGTTTATTAGCCTCCCTTCCCCCCTAATAGATCAGACTTATAAAACCCTGCTGATCTCCCTTTAGTTTTTTGTTTTATAACTTAAGGTAAACTTACACGGCAAGGGATCTCGGTGCTCGCCAGTGCATGTAAGTATTTACGTGCAAATTTCAAGTTTGAATCCAGAAATGCCTATGCCCTGCTTAGACTACACCCATGCCCCACCCCGTTTTTTGGACTTTTCATTAAAGTGCATAATGCGTATCCAGGCAGCTTTTAAAATCTGCATAGCGCACATAAGCATCTCCCAGTTTTGGCACGCACCAGGCTTTTAAAATTCACCTTTAAGCATTTTTCATATAGGCACAAATTTTGGAAAATTCTTTTAGTACATCATGAAAAAAAAAATAGGAGCTTCAGGTACCTTATTGCTGTAACAAGGGTAGATCAGAAGGATTCTAGCTACAAAGCGTAATTCAGAAGGAAGTTTTGACAAGTTTGTCTTAAAGGCTATTATTCAAATTGCATTTGTTTCCCACATTGCATGAAAAATACTATTTTAATTCTCTTGTGTGCATGGAATGCTTTATAGAAGAAGATGAAGGCTATCAAAGAGACCAAGTTATATTCCTCAGAAGGATCAATCAACTATTTTTCATCTGAATTCTGGGCATACTTGCCTACATGCATGTATATCAGGAGAATATTCTTCCCACAAATAGTTCATTTTGTGAGTGACCTGCTGGTGGCAGCAGTAGAGTTATGGACTGGTACATTTAATAAAATTACATGAACACTCTTAAAATACAGCTTGAGTATTTTTGTTTTTGCTTTTTTTTTTCCCCAGGGGATAGCTGCAGCAGTGTACTGACTGTAGCATTACAACATGTACTCAACCTCTCTAAAAAGCATTTTCCTATCTCTTGGTCTAATTTAAACAAAACTAATGCTGGGAGGTTGCAAAATACAAAATAATCTCTTCCAGAAAGAGGCAAATAACAAAGGCAAAGCATGGCTATCCCAATGGATCAGAAAAGGGTGTATAACAACATTTGTGCATGAAATAACGAGATGACTTTTGCAAATTAATATTTCCTTTCCCTTGTAAGAAATATTTCAGACTCATCTAACTCTACATTTAATGATTCTACACACAGATTGCCTTCTGATCTTTTCTGATAGATTTCTCTGGTTAATGGGGGGAAATGACTCAAACCAACCCTGCAAAAACTCTTAACCAGGGACAGATCAGCCGAAGGGCTTAATATTGAAGTGATTTTTAATCCTTGCATCTCATGAATGATTAACTACAAATAATGGACATATCTGGAACACGTATTTAGGTATTGTTTTGGGATACAAGTATGGAGTTATACACCACAAGGAATCATTTAAAGCTATTGAGCCAATATTCATATTGATGATCACAGGTACTAGACATTAACAAAAATACAATGTACTCTCAATACATAACAAGAACAAAGGATTGTCATACTGGAATGAGACCCCAGGTCTATCAAGCTCAGTATAATGTTTCCAATAGTGGTCGATCCAGGTCATAAGTAACTGGCAGGATCCTAAAATGCAAATGGATTCCATGATGCTTATTCCAGAGATAAGCAGTGGATTTCCCCAAGTCTTCCGTAATAATGGTCTATGGACTTCCTCCAGGAATTTGTTCAAACCTTTTTAAAACCAGCTTAATTAACAGCTTTTACCACATCCTCTGGCAATGATTTCCAGAGGTTAATTATAAACTGAGTAAAAAAAATATTTCTCCTATTCATTTCAAATTATTACATAGTAGCTTCACTGCATATCCCCTAGTCTTTGTACTTTTCAAAAGAATAAACAGCCAGTTTTATTTGCCTTTCCATTCCATGTATTATTATATAGACCTCTATCATATCTCCCCTCAACAGTCTGAAGAGCTCTATCCTTTCCTCATTGGGGAATTATTCCATCCCTTTTATAATTTTGGTTTCCCTTCCCTGTACCTTTTCTAATTCTGATATATCATTTTTAAATACACTTACCAGAAATGCACACAATATTGAAGATGTAGTCACACCATTGAGTGATACAGAGGCATGATATTCTCTGTTTTATTTTCCATTCCTTTCCTAGCAATTCCTAGGATTCTATTTGCTTTCTTGGATGCTGCTGCACACTAGGGATGTGAATCGTTTTTCAACGATTAAAATTATCATCCGATAATGTTTATATCGTCTTAAATCGTTATAGAACACGATACAATAGAAATTCTAACGATTTATCGTTAAAAATCGTTAAATCGTGTTAGTGCGCACTAACTCGAGTTAGTGCGAACTAACTCCCCGTTAGTGCGCATGGAATGCTTTATAGAAGAAGATGAAGGCTATCTACTACAGTCATCTCTTACAGTGCCCTATCCCTATTAATACCAGGAGTGTTGTGATCTTCCTGCACACAGTGCCCTAACCCTGATACCAGTCTGAGACAGCTCCCTCCCTGCATTACTAGTGAGAGGCTGGCTTCACAGACAGGGGGGAGCTGCCTGACCCTCACTCCTGACTTCCCCCATGTCCCAGCTAGTGAATGGTGTGTGGGTGAGGGGGGGGGGGGGGGAGGATGGTGAAGTCTGAGACAGCTCCCTCCCTGCATTACTAGTGAGAGGCTGGCTTCACAGAGAGGGGGGAGCTGCCTGACCCTCACTCCTGACTTCCCCCATGTCCCAGCTAGTGAATGGTGTGTGGGTGAGGGGGGGGGGGGGAGGATGGTGAAGTCTGAGACAGCTCCCTCCCTGCATTACTAGTGAGAGGCTGGCTTCACAGACAGGGGGGAGCTGCCTGACCCTCACTCCTGACTTCCCCCATGTCCCAGCTAGTGAATGGTGTGTGGGTGAGGGGGGGGGAGGATGGTGAAGTCTGAGACAGCTCCCTCCCTGCATTACTAGTGAGAGGCTGGCTTCACAGACAGGGGGGAGCTGCCTGACCCTCACTCCTGACTTCCCCCATGTCCCAGCTAGTGAATGGTGTGTGGGTGAGGGGGGGGGAGGATGGTGAAGTCTGAGACAGCTCCCTCCCTGCATTACTAGTGAGAGGCTGGCTTCACAGACAGGGGGGAGCTGCCTGACCCTCACTCCTGACTTCCCCCATGTCCCAGCTAGTGAATGGTGTGTGGGTGAGGGGGGGGGGGAGGATGGTGAAGTCTGAGACAGCTCCCTCCCTGCATTACTAGTGAGAGGCTGGCTTCACAGACAGGGGGGAGCTGCCTGACCCTCACTCCTGACTTCCCCCATGTCCCAGCTAGTGAATGGTGTGTGGGTGAGGGGGGGGGGAGGATGGTGAAGTCTGAGACAGCTCCCTCCCTGCATTACTAGTGAGAGGCTGGCTTCACAGACAGGGGGGAGCTGCCTGACCCTCACTCCTCCGGGGTATTGTGATCTTCCTGCACACAGTGCCCTATCCCTGATACCAGGGGTGTTGTGATCTTCCTGCATGCAGTGCCCTATCCCTATTAATACCAGGAGTGTTGTGATCTTCCTGCATGCAGTGCCCTATCCCTATTAATACCAGGAGTGTTGTGATCTTCCTGCATGCAGTGCCCTATCCCTGATACCGGGATGTGTGCAAGAAGATCACAACACCCCCGGTATCAGGAATAGGGCACTGTGTGCAGGAAGATCACAACACCCCCAGTATCAGGAATAGGGCACTGTGTGCAGGAAGATCACAACACCCCTGGTATTAGGGATAGGGCACTGTGTGCAGGAAGATCACAACACTCCTGGTATTAATAGGGATAGGGCACTGTGTGCAGGAAGATCACAATACCCCTGGTATCAGGGTTAGGGCACAAGTTCTAGTCACATTGACTGATCACATTACTTGTTTTGTCAAGCTACCAACTGTTTCCATTTCCCATCCCCCATATACTGTCAGTAGGAAACTTGGTAACATGAATAAATAAGAGGGCAGCCAATAGGAATACATATTCATTCCTAAACTGACCTTAACTGACCTGAAAAGTGTCAAATTGTATCATTTTCAGTTAGTGCGCACTAACTCCCAGTTAGTGCGCACTAACTCCCGTTAGTGCGCACTAACTCGAGTTAGTGCGCACTAATCGGAAAAAACGATTTTTAACGATTTTTTAACTAAAAAATCGTGCCTAAGACGATTTTCTTGCCCTGCTACATGATTTCTATCGTTAAGACGATATGGAAAACGATTCACATCCCTACTGCACACTAACTAGAGGATTTCATTATATTATCCACAATGATGCCTAGTTCCTTTTTCCTTAGCGCTGAGTCCTAGTGTGGATCTTTGCTTTGTATAGCTATAATTCAGATCTCTCTTTCCTAAATGCATTGCTTTGCACTTGTCCACATTAAAAGGTGGATTTTTAAACCCGCACGCAGGTGTTTATGTGCGCATGATTCTCAGCGCACGCACATGGCCATGCCGATTTTATAACATGCATGCATTAGTGCATGCTTGTTACAAAATCCGCTACCCATGCACACATGCATGCACAATTTTATATCGGCACATACCGTCTCACAAGCGTAAGTGGGAGGGAATTTAGTAGATGCGCATGGCAACGGACTAAGCCTTTTTCCCCATTTCCCTCCCAGTCTGCTCCAATAAAGTTGTTAAATCACAAGAAGATTGTGAGAAATTGGAAGAGGACCTTGCAAGACTGGAAGACTCAGCTCGCAAAAGGCAAATGACATTTCAGGCTGATTTTAAATAACCAGAGCATGCCGAAACAGGCAGATATGAGTGTGGCTGGGCCATGCATGCCACGAGGATTTTCAAATGTTCCCGGTCACATGTGCATCTGCCCATACAGGCAGAGGAACAGGTTTTGGGAAAAGGGTGGGCCGAGGTGGGGTCTGAGTGGGCTGTGGGAGGGGCCTGGGTGGGTCAGGGCAGCACCATTAGGTACTGTTCCGCTGAAGCGCGGGCTGGCAACCAACTGTCCCACGCAACCTGCCTCTGCTCCACAGAGCAGGTAAGTTAAAAAACAAACAAAAAAAATAGGTTAGTTAGCGAGGTATTAGGGGTCAGGGTTAGTAGGGGAAAAGGGATGCAAGTTAGGTAGGGGCTAACTGGGAGGGAACTTCCTAAACCCCCTACCTAACTCGCATCCCTTTTCACCATTGTATTAAGTGGTGTGTGTGTGTGTGTGTGTGTGTGTGTGTAAGTACACATTTTTGCTCAATAACAAGTCAATATTCCCCCCCCCACGCGTAAAATTCGGACTTTACGCATGTGGTTGGGCTTTGCGTGTGCCGAGCCTATTTTCAAAAAGGCCCAGCCACACATGTAAAGGCCAGTACGCGCATAGGTGTTGCCCTCCCAGCAAGGGGCGGGTCAGGGGGAATGTTCTGAGTGAGGAGGGACAGGCCGAGGGGGGGGGGGGGCGCCTGGTCAGCGCCATTCCTTGCTGTCCCGTAGCCTGATATAACTTGTGAAATAAAAGGTAAAAAAATAAAATGGGTTTAGAGGAAATTGGAGTGGACTGGGAGGGAACTGGGGGAGCCCCGAACTCGTCGTCATGTGAATTTCCTTAATTCTACCCCAAATTTTATAACATGTGTGCACCAGTGCCGGGTAGCACATGCACATGGATGCACACGCATATTTTTTAAAATCTACCCCTTAGTATTTTGTGCTGCATTTACAGTATGCCTTCTATGGAAAATTTACCTCCTTTGCACCAAAAGACACATTCAAAAAGCAAGACATCCTTTATTATTAGTTTTTTATTTATTAGTTTTTCAAAACTATTACAAAGTAAGAATCAACTTTGCAAAATGAAATATTAAAGTTTTGAACATACATTCTAATTACACAACTTACAGATAAGAAGTAAACATATTTGTTCAAAAACTAAACATCACAGAGGCAATTCCAAGAGGATGAAATTTGTAAGTGAGGAATTTTTTTTTTTAAACATTATAGTAGAATAATTTGGATATTCATGAAAGTTTCAACAATATACTAATTACTTACACCTCCATCTTTAATAGATATCTGCATCCTAGCATTCAGAAAATCTTGCAATTGAGATACCTCAAAGAAAATAAAAACATTTCCCTGTTGTTTTATTACACATTTACATGGGTATTTTACAACCATAGTTGCCCCCAATGCCATGACGCTAGGCTTTAAAGAAAGAAAAGCTTTGCATTTAATCTGAGTACTTCTGGCAAGGTAAGGGTTATACCCTGACCTTACCACCTAAGATTTCAATACTCATGTTTTTAAAATATGCCTGCATAACCAGATTCATTTCCTGTTGGGTCTGAAATGTTACTAATAAAGTAATCCGATCCAAAATCTTATCCTGTGTTTCTTCCAAATATTGGGTTAAATTCTGGAAATCTATAGGTTGCTTAGATTCAGTATTTTTTACTTCATTTTGCTTATAAGGTAATTGAATTATTTTCTTTATAACTGGAATTTTTTCAGAGGAAATTTTTAAATTTTTTGATAACTTTTAAAAAATATTTGGAAAAACAAACAAACAAACAAGACATCCTTTAAATTGACAAATAGAAAATTACATGAACATGCAGTGCAAATGTGATGCAAATCAGTGAGTATGCTCAGTTTTGCACCAGCGTACATTTTTCTCCTAAGCATAGATCTTGAATATTTGTGCAAAAAAAAATAAATTGTTCATGCTAAAAATTCCACTCAGAGCAGAGAGGGACTTTAGCTCTGTCCTTAAACCTGACTCTTTATCTCTGGTTGTCTTTGTTTATGCATCAGTAATTGTCTGATGATAATAATAATTACATTGTTACATTCCCTTACATGCCTTTTGGAAGGGTTCTCGTAATTCATGATCTATAAATGGAAATGCCAGGCTATCTGCCCAGAAGCGACTATTTGTTTATAAAGTATTTATTTCTGAAGCTTGTTGAGCTCTTGTTTGGATGAAAGATGACATTTAAATCCTAATTATTACCATTATACAGGATAGAAGCTTTATCTGTATAATTTCTGTATTGATACAGCTCTCTCGTTGTGCAGCTATGTCAAACTTAAATAAAATCAGTCAGTTAGAACAGGTGTGACCTAGGATTCATGAAGTATGAAAAGTAGCATTATATCATTCTGATGTCAAATTAATTGAAAATGATTCCTTCAAAGATAGCTGAGAGACAGAAATGAAAACTTCCAGGGTAAACCTCTGCATAAACCTCTTTCTCCCTTATTCTCTCTGTATCTTTGCCTATTTGCTTCCTATCTGCTGTACCCATCATCTATACTGTGCATCATTTATCTTTAGTATACCTTTTTTGAATATTTTCTACTTTAAAATATATGCAAATCTCCCAAAAGTGAGTAAAAATAAATTTAAAGAGCAGAGATTTGCTATTATATAGACTTCCTACAATTTGAAAATTCTTTATAAACTGAAAGCCTGTGTATACCTACGCTATCTCCTCTTCTTAATGCAATTTATGTTTTTTTTTTTAACTTGGGTTGTTTTAAATTTTTTTCACATAGTTCATACTAACAGATCTAAGGTTAAAATATTGAGAGTACAAACTTTCGGGCCAATACAGTAAAATTGCGGGCCACTCTACTCTACACGCGATACAGTACTTTAATTTATTTAAATTAGGCCCGGAGGTAAAAAGAGGCGCTAGGGACACTAGTGCGTCCCTAGCGCCTCTTTTTTGACGGAAGCAGCGGCTGTCAGCGGGTTTGACAGCCAACGCTCAATTTTGTCGGCGTCGGTTCTCGAGCCCGCTGACAGCCACGGGTTCGGAAACCGGACACCGGCAAAATTGAGCATCCGGTTTTCGACCCACCAGCCGCGGGCCCATTTTAAATTTTTTTATTTTTAAATTTTTTACTTTTTTAAACTTTCAGGACCTCCGACTTAATATCGCCATGATATTAAGTCGGAGGGTGCACAGACAAGCAGTTTTTACTGCTTTTCTGTGCACTTTCCCGGTGCCCGGAGAAATTAGCGCCTACCTTTGGGTAGGCACTAATTTCTGAAAGTAAAATGTGTGGCTTGGCTGCACATTTTGCTTTCTGAATCGCGTGGGAATACCTGATAGGGCCATCAACATGCATTTGCATGTTGCGGGTGCTATTAGGTTCGGGGGGGGGGGGGGGGGGGTTGGACGCACGTTTTGGATGAATAAGGGGTAAAGCTAGTGCGTCCAAAACGCGCGTCCAAATGCCGGCTAACAGTATGTTCCATCGGAGCACACTGTACTGTATCGGCCCGAATATCAGAAACAAGAAAACGACAAATAGAGGAAGACAAAAAATGTATCTGCGGCCTCTTAAAAGGAGCCCACTCACATCCGAGGAAGGAAATGAAATAAATGAAAAGAGGAATAAAAAGCAAATAAAAAAAATTACAGTGATGGTAATGCACAAAGAAACAATTCTCTGACAATTTCCAAAGCAGATACAGTTTACATCTTTTTATTGAACATTTTTCACATAACACAGCATGGTATATAATGGCTTCCTTTACACACTATGCTTAAAAAATGCAGCTTAACTTCCCCTTATCTCCTTATCCCTGCTTTCCAGCACCCCCTTGCATGCTGCTCCCTTCACTGGGTCCCTGATACTTTCCGAGGCAGCAACCACAGAAACACTTTATTTACTTTTAATTTCTATGTATTCTTTATGAGGAAAACCTCCTCATTCTTCTCTAAAAAACATTAATTACTATACTTCTTGACCTATGAAATAATGATTGAAGAAATGAAGCCCAAGGGCCGGATTTTAAAACCTACGTGCGCGGCGTACATTTGTGCGCGCTACCCGGCGCGCACAAATGTACACCCGAATTTATAACATGCGCATGCAGCTGCGCGCATGTTATTAAATCTGGGGTCGGCGCACACAAGGGGGTGCACAATTGTGCACCTTGCGCGCGCCGAGCCGCGCTGCCTTTCTCTGTTCCCTCCCAGGCTGCTCTGAAATCGGAGCGGCCTCAGAGGGAACTTCCCTACCCTCCAACACCACCTTCCTTCCCTTCCCCTAATTCTCCCACCCCCCAGCCCTAAGCTAAACCCCCCTAAAAAAATTAACTTACGCCTGCCTTGGGCAGGCGCAAGTTGCGCACGCCGGCCAAGTGCTGGCGCGCAATCCCGGGCACAGCAGCAAATGGCCGCTGTGCCTGGAGGCTCCGGCCCTGCCCCCGCCCTGCCCCTTTTTGCAAGCCCCAAGACTTACACGTGTCCCAGGGCTTTATGTGCGCCGCGGGGCATTTTGAAAATAGGCCCTACATGCGTAAATCCTCCTGGATTTGCACGCGTAGGGCTTTTAAAATCTGCCACTTTATGCATTTCTCAGACTGAAATCTTTGCCAGCTAAGCTCATGTCTGAGAAAACTAAAATCTCATTAAGAATTTGTACTGTGTCTCTTTTAGCAAAACATTGTTAGCAGTGGACTTGGCTTAATATATGAAACAATCTGTGTATTGTTCTACACTTAAATGCAAACCCAGATCCTGCTTCCATTTTTTTAAATAAAGCTTTGAAATCTTGTCCCTTCTCTGTAATTATTGTGAAATACAGAGATGATATGCTATGCCTTTTTTTATTCTTCAAGTTAAACAGTTCCTTCAAGGTTTCTTTCCAACTTCCATATAAATTCACTTTATCCAGTGATTGAAGATAATGTCTAACTTGGAGATAGGCATAGAATTCCTTCAATTCTACACCATATTGTTGCTTGAGCTCCTGGAAAGTCACAATTATGCCCTCTCTATTTATTGACTGAGAAACCGATTGCAACCCATTGGTTCTCCAATGGTCAAATACTTTATATTTCCCTTAACTGGAAGATATGGATATATTTTATAATTGAGCTTTAGTCTAGTACATTGCCACTTCTAAGTTGTCAATACTAGTGGAGAGCCAGCGCATCAATTAGGCGAACTAGGCACAGCCCTTAGGAGAGCTAAAATCACAAGCAAAAAAGCACCTGGCACAGTGGTCAAAGACATAGGGGAGAAAGTCCCATCAGGGCCCATTCCTCCCACAGCCAAAGATGCAGTGAAGAGAAGCCCAGAGTAAAAGAGCAAGAGAGACAATGTATTTGTATGAGTGAGAGAGAAAAGAAATTGTGTTGTGAATGTGAGAGAGAGGGGCCTGAATGCATGAGAGAATGCGGGTGGATTTGTGTTAGTGATGGAGAGTGTGTGTGAAAGGGAGAATATGCATCTGTGTGTCTGAGAGAGAGGGATCCAGTATGAGGGTGGCTCTGTGAGTGAGAGAGAAGGAGCCTGTATGAGGGCGTAAAGATGTGTGTAAGAGTGAGAAAAAGGGATCCTGTGTAAGGGAGTGAAGATGTGTGAGTAAGAGGAGGAACATCAGTGTGTGTGTGTGACAGAGGAAATGTGTATGTGAGAGTAAAAGAGTGCATGTGTATGTGTGTGTCAGAGTGAGAGAGAGAGTGGTATGAGTGAGAGAAAGAGAGAGGGAGCCTGTGAGAGTGAGTAAGGGTGCATGTGTGAGGGTGTATGTTTGAGTGAGAGAAAGAACCTATGTGTGTGTGTGAAAGAGGGAGCATGGGACCGGACTCTGGTCTAGGCCAAGGCCCAGACATCAGGAAAAGGCCTCCAGGCCAAGCCTTAGTGTTGGGCCTGGGCTTAGGCCGAGGCTCAGGTTTAGAATTCAGCCTCTGGAATCGGCCCCAACGTCGGGCCTGGGCCCAGGTTCTGGCCTTGGCTAAGGCCCAGTTGGGACATTGCCTCCAGGTCAGGGCCCAGCATCAGGCCTGGGCTTGGGCCAAGGACCACATCTAGAGACCCAGCCTCTGGGGTGGGACTTGGCATTAGGCCTAGGTTGAGCTCTGGCCTAGGCTGAGACCCAGGCATTGGGTTTGGATCCAAGCTCTGGCCTAGGTAGAGGTCCAGGCTTTAGGACCCAGCCTCTGGACAAGTCCTCAGCGTTGGGCCTAGGCCTGGGATCTGGCCTACACCAAGGCCCAGGCAGCAGGACACAGCATCTGGGCTGGATCCTGGTGGCCAGCCTGGGCCTGGCTATATAGTTAGATCCTTGAGAATCATATAAGTAGGGAATGGGCAATTTCTCAATCCTGGCAAAATTTTTCAGGGGGCCTAGGACTTTGCTCAGGTCTCGGCCAAGGCCTTGACATCAGGCCTGAGCCTTGGCTAATGATCCCGTTGTCATGCTCTGCCATAGACTCTGGTCCTTGCATCAGGCCATACCCTATGCCTAGGTGAGGCCCCAGTCTCAGGCCTAAGCCAAAGTTTTGGCATCATACTCAGGCATAGGCTGCAACCCCTGTTTTGGGTCTTGGCATATTCCCTAGGAGACGCTCCGGCCCCACCTAGGCCTAGGCCTGATAGAAGATATTTTTTTTATGAACCAAACAAATAGGATTCTTTTAATTTTGGGGCCCCTTTCAATTCATTTCGAGGCCCCACAAAAGAAGCAAATTGGCCCTATTATTTTCATTGTTTGCATACGGGTAAAATGAATGCATATCCCTAGCTGTAGTTTCTGTGTAGGGATCTATAGCAGGTTGGAGATGTATTGATGATTTAGTACCTGGTGTAATATTTACAGAGTTGCCATTTATAAATAGGGTTGAGTGCCAGCAGTTAGTGTTATTTTGGTATTTGAGGTTTACTATATTGTAATTGTAATTCAGTTTACTCATTGCTTTCTGAGTGCCAAGCCAACACCCAACATGTGTACAATAGACTTAACACCATATAGGTTTTATGTGTCTTTTTGTCTTTTAGCAGGATTTTCTGGTTGGCATACAACAATGCATGCAAATATAATAAACACATTATAAATGATATTTTTAACTAAGAAAACTATACTTTGAATGTTCTTTTTCTATTTGCGTTACATTGTATGCTAGAGGCTGGTAAAGGTTTATCGTGGTGTTTCCGGACAGGCCTGTTTCAGTATATGAGAGAGAGAGAGAGAGAGAGAGCGCCTTGCTATAGTGCCTCCTCCCTAGACAGGTATTTGTATCCCTATGTAAAATCTATTATAAATACATAATTTTTAAATGGATGTGGGGTGGGCAGGGAGGAGATCGGGACCAGAGAGGGGGGATATAAGACTGAAAGTTCGCCTAAGGTGTCTAATACCCTTGCTCTGATTCTGTACTCGTGAAAATAACACACTATGGTCCTCATTTTCCAATATCGCATTGGCATTTGTATCCCTATGGGAGGCACACCTAGTAACTCAAGGTGAGGGTTAGGTATGAGTGTAGGGGGTTAGGGGCCACTTTGACATTCAACGTGAGATGTACGAACAGAACAGTGGTCTCTTGTGAAGATTTGCTGGCCTTTGGAGTGAGGAAACTCACTCCAAGATGAGATTTGTGCAATGTTCTCTCCACCTAGCTTGTTGTTGCCCAGGTAGAGTGTCCATCAAGCTAGGTTGAGAATCAGAGCAAGGGTATTAGACACCTTAGGTGAACTTTCAGTCTTATATCCCCCTTCTCTGGTCCTGATCTCCTCCCTGCCCACCCCACATCCATTTAAAAATTATGTATTTATAATAGATTTTACATAGGGATAAAAATACCTGTCTAGGGAGGAGGCACTATAGCAAGGCGCGCTCTCTCTCTCTCTCTCTCTCTCATATACTGAAACAGGCCTGTCCGGAAACACCACGATTAACCTTTACCGGCCTCTAGCATACAATGTAACGCAAATGAAAGAGGTGTAGTTATTGGCCGCGCAAATCGCATTAACGGCTGTTAGCGAGATTTGCGGAATTATCACCCGCGGTAACTCCTTGGAAAATGACCCCCTATGTCTAGGGAGTTGCATGTATTATCTACCTCAAGTCCAGGGGTTCTGCCATTGAAATCTTCATATCTAAAGTTTATTGTACTTAGTATTCACTATCCAATCTCCTAGATTGCTAAATGTATAAAGCCTGAGATTTGTAAAACCTAGTCCATCATATTCCCATGGCGACCAGAATTATACACAGTATTCAAGGTGCGGTCTCACCATGGAGCGATACAGAGGCATTATGACATTTTCCATTTTATTCACCATTCCCTTTCTAATAATTCCCAACATTCTGTTTGCTTTTTTGACTGCCACAGTACACTGAACCAATGATTTCAATGTGTTATCCACTATGACGCCTAGATCTCTTTCTTGGGTGGTAGCTCCTAATATGGAACCTAACATTGTGTAACTATAGCATGGGTTATTTTTTCCTATACGCATCACCTTGCACTTATCCACATTAAATTTCATCTGGCATTTCGATGCTCAATTTTCCAGTCTCACAAGGTCTTCTTGCAATTTATCACAATCTGCTTGTGATTTAACTACTCTGAACAATTTTGTATCATCTGCAAATTTGATTACCTCACTCGTCTTATTCCTTTCCAGATCATTTATAAATATTTTGAAAAGTAAGGGTCCCAATACAGATCCCTGAGGCACTCCACTGCCCACTCCCTTCCACTGAGAAAATTGTCCATTTAATCCTACTCTCTGTTTCCTGTCTTTTAGCCAGTTTGTAATCCATGAAAGGACATTCCCACCTATCCCATGATTTTTTACTTTTCCTAGAAGTCTCTCATGAGGACCTTTGTCAAATGCCTTCTGAAAATCCAAATACACTACATCTACCGGTTTAACTTTATCTACAAGTCTATTAATTCCTTCAAAAAAGAGAAGCAGATTTGTGAGGCAAGACGTGCCTTGGGTAAAGCTATGCTGACTTTGTTCCATTAAACCATGTCTTTCTATATGTTCTGTGATTTTGATATTTAGAACACTTTCCACTATTTTTCCTGGCACTGAAGTCAGGCTAACTGGTATATGTTTTCCCGGATAGCCCCTGGAGCACTTTTTAAATATTGGGGTTAGATTAGCCATCCTCCAGTCTTCAGGTACAATGGATGATTTTAATGATAGGTTACACATTTTTACTAATAGGTCTGAAATTTCATTTTTTAGTTCCTTCAGAACCCTGGGGTGTGTATCATCCGGTCCAGGTGATTTACTACTCTTCAGTTTGTCAATCAGGCCTACCACATCTTCTAGGTTCACCATGATTTGGTTCAGTCCATCTGAATCATTACCCATGAAAACCTTCTCCAGTACGGATACCTCCCCAACATCCTCTTCAGTAAACATTGAAGCAAAGAAATCATTTTATCTTTCCATGATGACTTTATATTCTCTAATTGTCCCTTTAACCCCTCAATCATTTAATGGTCCAACTGACTCCCTCACAGACTTTCTGCTTTGGATTTATTTAAAAAAATGTTATTGTGAGTTTTTGCCTCTATGGCCAACATCTTTTCAAATTCTCTCTTAGCTTGTCTTATCAATATATTACATTTAACTTGCCAACACTTATGCATTATTCTATTTTCTTCTTTTGGATCCTTCTTCCAATTTTTGAATGAAGATCTTTTGGCTAAAATAGCTTCTTTCACCTCCCCTTTTAACCATACTGGTAATCGTTTTGCCTTCTTTTCACCTTTCTTAATGTGTGGAATACATCTGGACTGCGTTTCTAGGATGGTATTTTTTAACAATAACCGCACCTCTTGCACACTTTTTACATTTGTAGCTGCTCTTTTCAGTTTTTTTCTAACTATTTTTCTCATTTTATCAAAGTTTCCCTTTTGAAAGTTTAGCATGAGAGCCATGAATTTGCTTACTGCCCTCCTTCCAGTCATTAATTCAAATTTGATCATATTATGATCACTATTGCCAAGCGGCCCCACCATCGTTACCTCTCTCACCAGATCATAAGAACATAAGAACAGAGAATTAGATCTAAAATTGCTCCCTCTCGTCAGTTCCTGAACCAATTGTTCCATAAAACTGTCATTTATTCCATCCAGGAACTTTATCTCTCTAGCATGTCCCGATGATACATTTACCCAGTAAATATTGGTGTAATTGAAATCTCCCATTATTACTGCACTACCAATTTGGTTAGCTTCCCTAATTTCTCTTAGCATTTCACATCCGTCTCACCATCTTGACCAGGTGGATGGTAGTATACTCCTATCACTATAGTCTTCCCTAATACACAAGGGATTTCTACTAGGGATGTGAATCGTTTTAGGACGATTAAAATTATCGTCCGATAATTTTAATATCGTCTTAAACCGTTATGGAACACAATACAATACAGATTCTAACGATTTATCGTTATAAATCGTTAGAATCGTGAGCCGGCACACTAAAACCCCCTAAAACCCACCCCCGACCCTTTAAATTAAATCCCCCACCCTCCCGAACCCCCCCCCAATAACTTAAATAACCTGCGTGTCCAGCGGCGGTCCGGAACGGCAGCGGTCCGGAACGGGCTCCTGCTCCTGAATCTTGTCGTCTTCAGCCGGCGCCATTTTCCAAAATGGCGCCGAAAAATGGCGGCGGCCATAGACGAAAAAGATTGGACGGCAGGAGGTCCTTCCGGACCCCCGCTGGACTTTTGGCAAGTCTCGTGGGGGTCAGGAGGCCCCCCACAAGCTGGCCAAAAGTTCCTGGAGGTCCAGCGGGGGTCAGGGAGCGATTTCCCGCCGCGAATCGTTTTCGTACAGAAAATGGCGCCGGCAGGAGATCGACTGCAGGAGGTCGTTCAGCGAGGGTTCCGGCGCCTCGCTGAATGACCTCCTGCAGTCGATCTCCTGCCGGCGCCATTTTCCGTATGAAAACGATTCGCGGCGGGAAATCGCTCCCTGACCCCCGCTGGACCTCAAGGAACTTTTGGCCAGCTTGTGGGGGGCCTCCTGACCCCCACGAGACTTGCCAAAAGTCCAGCGGGGGTCCGGAAGGACCTCCTGCCGTCCAATCTTTTTCGTCTATGGCCGCCGCCATTTTTCGGCGCCATTTTGGAAAATGGCGCCGGCTGAAGACGACAAGATTCAGGAGCAGGAGCCCGTTCCGGACCGCCGCTGGACCCGCAGGTTATTTAAGTTATTTGGGGGGGGGTTCGGGAGGGTGGGGGATTTAATTTAAAGGGTCGGGGGTGGGTTTTAGGGGGTTTTAATGTGCCGGTTTTTCGATTTTTCGATTTTACGATTTTTAACGATTTTTCACGATATTTTACCCCCCCAAACGGCAACAATACGATTCCCTCCCCCTCCCAGCCGAAATCGATCGTTAAGACGATCGAGGACACGATTCACATCCCTAATTTCTACCCATAAAGATTCGATTGTGCATTTAGTCTCATGCAGGATGTTTATCCTGTTGGACTCTATGTCATCCCGGACGTAAAGCACTACACCGCCTCCTGGGTGCTCCTCTCTGTCATTGCGATATAATTTGTACCCCGGTATAGCACTGTCCCATTGGTTGTCCTCCTTCCACCATGTCTCTGAGATGCCAATTAAGTCTGTCATCATTCACTGCTATACATTCTAATTCTCCCATCTTACTTCTTAGACTTCTGTCATTATATTACAAACATTTCAAAGTTGCATTTTAGCTCAGGTGACTTTTTAGTTACAGGCACTTGGACTACTTTTTTTATTATTGGAACCTCACTGTTGGGAAGCCCTAATTCTAATGCATCATTAGTATCTTTTGAAGATACCTCCCTCCGAACCATGTGCTGCTGAGCACTGTTGGCTTTCCCCTTTTTTCTAGTTTAAATGCTGCTCTATCTCCTTTTTAAAGGTTAGTGCCAGCAGTCACTATTAGTCACTATTATTTGTGAAGTCACTAAATTCTGCTTAGTAAACTTCACAGTAATAACCAATACCTGATATGATGGTAAGTGATGTGTAGGGCTCCTTAAGCAACCATGCACACTGCACCTCAGGATGAGCAGGCTCAGTGGGAGCCCATGCCACCACTGCGATCATTTCTTCCCATTTCTCCTAGTTCTACGAGAATGTTCAAAACCAACACTTCCCATATGCTGATCTTCGGCATTATATATTTAGTGGTACATTTTCAAACAGGCGCATGAATGTTATAAAATCGGGGGTCGGCTCCTGCAAGAGGGTGCACACTAGTGCATCTTGCGCACATCGATGCCCGTGGCCTTCCCCCATTCCCTTCCCTCTAAAACTAACCTTTCCCCCCCAGCCCTATTCCAACCCCCCTGACTTCTGTCTTACCTTTTGCGCCTGCCCAGAGGCAGGCGCAAGTTGCGTGCGCTGGCAGCCTGCTGGCACGTGATCCTACGTCACAGCTCCAAATGGCCTCTGTGTCGGAAGCCTCTGGCCCCACCACCGCCCCACCCCCAGACTGCCCCACCCCCAGACTGC
Source organism: Rhinatrema bivittatum (assembly GCF_901001135.1). Classification (NCBI taxonomy): domain Eukaryota; kingdom Metazoa; phylum Chordata; class Amphibia; order Gymnophiona; family Rhinatrematidae; genus Rhinatrema; species Rhinatrema bivittatum. The sequence continues at coordinate 498,522,025 of NC_042617.1, forward strand.
CCCACCCTGCCCCCAGACCACCCCTTTTGTAAAGCCCTGGGACTTAGATGCGTCCCGGGGCTTTATACACGTCACCAGGCCTTTATAAAATAGGCCCAGTGCGCGTAACCCCCCCTACACGCGTAGGGCTTTTAAAATCCAGCCCTTATTTATTTATGTATTAGTTACCTGGTGCTAGACTGTAGGTGACATATAGTCATATAATCCATTCAATGAAATAAATCAGCACATTCTGGCATAACTCACTTAAATGAACTTAAGGTTTAAGGTTTGTTTATTTGGTAACCATCATATCGGTAGAACTATCATAACGGTGAACAATAAATTAAAGCATGAAATGTACAATAATAAAATGATCAATACATAAAACAAGTAATAAAATAAAATAATCAATAAAACATTGTAAAATTATAAATACTTAAAATTAAACATTACCATTAATAAAGTACAGGAAGATTAAATAACAAAAGTATAAAATAACAATGTGCTGCAATAGGCTGAGTTCTTCTGTCATTGTGATTCGATATAGGCGCATTTAAATAGCCATGTTTTGAGTTCTGCTTTAAATTTTTTAATATCAGCTTGCATTCTTATTTCTTCAAGCAGAGTGTTCCACAGTTTTGGGCCTGCTATAGATATTGCTCGTTCACGAACTTTTATTTATTTATTTATGTAGAATTTTTTTTTAAATACTGATTATCGTTTGGAACATCTAATTGGATTACAGAAAAAGTAATATAGCCAAAGGCTTTACATAATCATTTGGAACATCTAATCAGTTTACAGGAAAAAGTAATGTAGCCACAGGCGTCACAAAGTCCATCGAACATTGGATAGTAATACAAATGCGAGAAGCAAAGGAACAGGGGGAGGAATTAAGTATGGGATAAAATCAGAAATAGCTATAGGGTAAAATCAAAATCAGAATTAACTGTAGGATAATATCACAATTAACTATAGGAAAAAGTCAAAACAACATGACAAAAGTACAGAGGCTATAGGGTAGGCAAATGTACATGACATGTACTTGACTAAGTTTAGCCAATTTGATTGTAGGTACTGTTAACAGTCCTTTGTTGGCTGATCATAACTTCCTCTGCAGGACGTGTAAGCGTATCATTGTGTTCAGCCACTCAGTATTTGATCCAAAGAAAGCTTGCCAAAAGAGACAAATCCTAAGCAGAGTTTTGAAAGTTTTTGTGCAAGAGGAGATGTTGAGGAAGTTAGTTCCAGAAAGTTGATGCAGTTACTGGAAAAGCTTGTCCAGGTGTGCCATATATACGGACTGAACATCTAGAAGGCCTCTTTGAAAAGAGCATAGGGAGACGAGGGATTATAAATCTGTTGAGAGAGAGAGAGAGAGAGAGAGAGAGAGAGAGCGCGAAAGCCTTGCTCTAATGTCTCTTCCCTAGACAGCTATTTGTATCCCTATGAGAGGCTCACCTAGTAACTCGAGGTGGGGATTAGGTATGAGTGTAGGGGGTTGGGGGCCACTTTCACATTCAACATGAGACGTACGAACAGAACAGTGGTCTCTTGTGAAGATTTGATGGCCTTCGGAGTGAGGAAACTCACTCCAAGATGAGATTTGAGCAATGTTCTCTCAAACTAGCTTGTTGTTGCCCAGGTAGAGTGTCCATCAAGCTAGTTTGAGAGAACATTGCCCAAATCTCTCTCTCTCTCTCTCTCTAACACTGAAATAGGCTGTTTGTGCACTGCGATGTTTTATCGCGCAGTGGGGAAACTTCGTGTGCTGCGATGTTTTCGTGATTTGCGGAAAATGTATTCGCGAATTGCGAAAACATCGTGTCATGCGAAGTTTCCCCACTGCATGAAAAAAGCCTCATTTGCATGGGAAACACCCTTTAATGCGTTACCAATGCGATATTGGTAAATGAGGCCCCTATCTTGCTAAATTATAGCTGGATAAGTATTATCCAGCTATAATTTAACTAGATAAAAAACAGGCATTCCGGGGGTGTTCTAGGGCATGACAAAGTTATCCAACTAACTTAGACAATTTTCAGAGCAGGTCTATCAGCATAAATGTACTTTTTCAGCTTAAATGTTAAGCTTGGGCTGAGGCTCTTCCAGAATCCAACCTGGAATTGATCTAAAACTTGATTGGATTCCACAAAATCATTCAATTGCTGTAAAATAAACATTTCCAACACCTTTGCCATAAAGGGTAAGGAAGGAATGGGACGATGGTTAGCCACATCTAAAGGGTGAATGCACTGCTTTTTTAGGAGTTGCCTGACAGATACGTGTTTAAAATTATCAGGCAAATATCCTTCCTGAAAAGAAAGCTTGACTTATTTAGCAATAAAAGTCACAATGGTATTTCTAACAGTTTTCAAAGGTGGAATACTACACACATTTAAAGGGCAAAAGGAAGGATTGGTGGAAAGAATAGCCTTAACCACTTCAGTGAGGCCAACTTCATCAGTACAGGACCATTTTAGTGGGACAGTATCAGGTAGCAAATTAGCCCAAAGGGCAACATGAGAAAAAGTCGCAGAGGTTTTAGTAATCATAATGCAAAAATAATCCAAAAAAATCATCCCTCTTGGGAACCCCATTAAGAGTGTTACTCCCCCTTGAGAGGTTGTCAAGGATTTTAGTAACATTTTGCACAATCTTGTGAGATCAGCTTACAGGATGGGATGATCCACAAGTTTTGAATATGCACATAAGGCCAGCACAAACAGGAAGGAACAATGGCAACACCTCTGCTGAACAAATTGCCTTAGAATAACTCTAGAAATTGTACAGTCTCATTTGTCACTGCTTGATTTTGATTTCTATTTGAACAAAATCACAGTTGCCTCATAATTATGTGAACAATGCAGGTAACTTCTGCTATGTTTCTGGGTAAGTAACTTTTGCATCACAAAAGCGCAGTATAACCATTGCAGTTAAGAAAGCCTATCACCTGTATTTTGGCTGCAAAACTGGAGATCAGGACAAGAGCTGGGCATGATATATATATGCTGCAACACTTGCACAACAAATCTTTGCCAGTAGTTGAACAGGAATGGAAATCTATGCCTTTTGCAGTGCCAATGATTTGGAGACAGCCAACAGATCATATCAACAATTGTTACTTATGCATGGTGCCTCCAGTCAGGATTGTCAAAAAAGAAAAAGTAGACTGTGCAGTATCCAAACATTCCATCTGTTATACACCCAGTGCCCCACAAAGAAGGATCTCCTCAGCTGTGAGTCAGTCGAGGAAGAGGATGAAACATCTGGTCCTAAACCATCAATGTCACATAACTCAGATTTTCTTCCATCCTTCTCCTCTGAACCACACCTCATAATGCAAAGTGAACAGAAGGACCTCATCAAACTAAATATAAGGGACATAATAGGAAGCTGTGAAGTAGGTATGTGGTAGAAGTGATCGGTGCCTTCCTACCTAGAAGCCATCCCCCAGTGATGTGTCATTGCTGGAAGTGGTCATGAATTCTTGATTGTGAGAGAATGTAGGCATTGTAAGTGGATCCTGGAAACCGGGCATAACATTCACGATGATGCCCTTGGTATTGCAGACGACTTGAATGTTCAGGGAGTGGAAGCCCTTGCCATTGCAGTAGGCAGCCTCATCTCCCCCTGGTGCCCTTATGTGGATGTGAGTGCAATTGATAGCTCCAAAGACAGAGGGGAAATGTGCTATTTGATAGAAATCAGTCATAATGTGGTGTTGTGCATGTGTTGTGCAAGGGAAGGATATAAAGTGTTGCGTATTTCTGAGCAAGGCAGCCAGGATCTGCTCTTTACACCTAGACTGACTGATTCCAGATGTGACCCCTAGAGGTGTCTGGAAGGTGCCGGAAGTGAAAAAGGCCAGGGCAGTAGTGACCTTGAGGTGTACTGGCAAGACATAGCCCCTTTGGGCGATAGGTTACAGGTCCTGCTCTGACAGTTGGCATAGGTACTGTATGGTTTCCTTGTTGAATCTGAACTTGTGCATGACTTCCTCCTCTGAGAGATCCAGAAACTGTGTCCTAGTCCTGTAAACTCTGTGCAATGGGTACCTTCTCCTCCTCCTGAACATTCTTCTCTACCTCTTTCTTTCTCTTCTTAGCCATATTGATCTGAATAACCATACAGCTTTATAATCATAATCTTGAAAAGGGTCTCCCCTTCAATAGGTGTTGTTACAACACACTCTCCTAGCCTCCTTGGCAAACCCCCTTGTTCCTGTGTCCTCCCTATCTATTTCTGTAAGCACCAGTCTACACCTGAATATCTGATAACTTCAGCATTACCCATTTAATCCATGAGTCAATACTTGCAAGCCACCTGTTATGTCCCTATATACCTTTCGCTGCCTCCCTCAGTAGGTCCCAATCTGTCCCTGACACACTCCCTCCCACCCCCGATTTGCTTCTGTGCCCACTCACCCATAAAGATCAGCCCAGCCAAGGAAAGCACACGAGCAAAATTGAACATTTATACTACCTTGTGTAAATAGGCAGTATCAAATATACACGCATGTATGAGAATAAATGCACTACCTCATGGGCGCACGTCCCTTATAATATATGTCATATGCACGTATATATGAGGTCTGCCTCTGACACGCATGGCTACATACACGCACACATGCTGTATATGTAAAATACTATCCCTGTGTGCCCGGAACACATGTGCGCATATTGCTACAATTTTACAGTCATGGGCCTTTTAAAACCTACCAGCTTTATTTATTTATTTAGTTGTTTATTTATTTATTTATTTATTTATTTAAAGGCTTTTATATACCGATGTTCATGTACTGGTACATATCACGTCGGTTTACATAGAACCAAAGTTGGAAATTACATCGAACAAGAGGTTACAAATAACAGGGCAAATAACAGGGCTAACTTGTAAGAGATTATAGAAAAGGTGAGAACGATTTAAAATTATTATTACAAAAAACACATAGTAAATAACAGTCAAGCTCGGATTAACGAAAGCCTTCTTAAGCCAGGGTGCATATTTTAGTCCAATTAACTGGCGAAATTATGGTTATGGCATCATATATCTGGCATGGAGTAAGAAAAGCGTGAATCGGAGACCTTTAAGTGAATGTCTTTGTGAAAAGCCAAGTTTTGGGCTTCTTTTTGAACGTTCGACAACAAGTTTCTAGACGAAGGTCCGTGGGGAGAGTATTCCAGTGAGAGGGGCTGGCAGTCGAGAATGCTCGTTTCTTGAGCAGTGACTTGGCTGGAGGTGCATATAAGGTGCCTAAGTAGCTGGTTCTGATAGGTCTCAGTGAAGCGTGAGGACGAAGTGGGTCGCTTAGATCTAGCGAAGTTTGGGAATGAATGGTCTTGTGGGTTATGGTTAGTACTTTGAAAATGATTCTAGATTTAATAGGGAGCCAGCGTAGGTTTTTTAAAATAGGTGTGATGTGATCTCGTCTACTAGATAGTATTTTAGCTATTATTGCCATTTGAATAATTACCCAATTTAGAAAATATATACATTTCATGCATATTTTGAGAAATATGAAAAATTTTCAGAGTAACATAGTAAATGATAGCAGCAAAAGACCAAACTTAATAAGCATATCCACTGCAGAAGTCCATGGAACTTATTTACCATTGTCTCATAGCTGGCACTGTCAAATGCAGGTTCTGTGTCTGCAGGAGAATTGCCCCATATCTCATTATTTTAGGCACAAGGGAAAATAAATTTATTTAGCAACTTAATATTGAGAATGATTCAGTACAGCATAGATTATTAATTGTGCGGAACTGTCTTATGTAAACATGATAAAATGAATGCCCAAACTGATATACAGAACATGGAGAAACATAGAAACACAGAAATGACGGCAGAGGAAGACCAAACGGCCCATCCAGTCTGCCCAGCAAGCTTTCGCACTTTTTCTTTCTCTCACATACTTATGTTTCTCTTGGCTCTTAGTAACTTGTAACTTAGTAACTTGTAAAGCTTTCAGAAATCTCTGAAAGGTAAATTTTAAAAGCTAGACTCATGCAAAAATCGAGAGATGGGTGCGCCTCTAGCACATGCAGATGTCCACACAATTTTACAAGCCGCCCCCTGCATGCACAAGTCCCTATACATGAATATCTTGCATCTGGAGAAAAAGGAGTGGAATGTGGACAGGGAATGGGCATTCTGGGGTGGGGCCAAGAGATATGATGGCAACTTTCAAACTGGCACTCAAGCGCACATTAGCACGTGTTTACTAGTGTGCACTCAGGTACGTGGCGATTTTATAAACTGGTCTGGGTTAACTGGGCGAAGTGTAGGCTAAAAAAAACAGGAGGGTTTGGAGGACCTACCTAGCTCTAGACTGAGCAAACTAGTGGATGAACTGGTGAAACCGGTCATGGCATAGACGCGCAACTATTATAAATTTCCCTGACTTGCACATCCCAAAGCCGACTTACACCGCCATGCATGCACAAGCTTAAAATTAGACACATATATACATGGGCCAGGGCTATTTTATAACATGCTCCTTTATATGCACGCAGGATATAAAATTGCTGTGTATCTGGCCGCGTGCCCATATACATAGGTATATGATCACCTGCATTCCTTTTTTAAAGTTACGTTCTAATTATCTTGAAATTCTTCATATCCCACAGTGGGCTTCTAAATATAATCAGGATCAGATGAGGTTATGGGCTCAAAGATGAATGCTGACACAGATGCAGTAACAACAAGCAGACACAAAGGGTGCCTTTAGCAGAGGGAAATCCCAATATATAGGGCTCCCTCCTGCTCTTTAAAAGGGAAACTTTGATAAAAAGAAGAAAATAGAAAAAACTTGAAAGGTACAGCTACAAATGTTTACATCAAGCATGGTCATTGTTTAAAAATACCAACTTAGAAGCCCAGTCCAGATGTATTTCACGCATTAAAAAAAGAGGAAGGAAGGCCAAACAATTGTCAGCATAGTTAAAAGGTGAGGTGTAAGAGGCTATTTTAACCAAAAGAACGTCTTTTAAAGATTAGATAAAGGATCCATTTGAAGAAAATAGAAAAAATCATAAGCATTGGCAAGTTAGATATAAAATATTGATAAGTAGCTGAAAGAGAATTTGAAAAGAAGTTGACTGTAGAGGCAAAAACTCATAAAAAAAACTTTTAAAAATATATCTGAAGTACAAAGATTGTGAGGGAGTCATTTGGCTATTAGATGATTGAAGGATTAAAGGGGCACTAAGGTAAGATAAGGCCATTGCAGAAAGAATAAATGAATTATTTGCTTCAGAGTTTACTGAAGAGGATGTTAGGAAGATATCTGTGCTGGAAATTGTATTCAGTGGTGATGATTCAGAAGAGCTCAAACAAACCATGATGAAGATGGAAGATGTAATAAGGTTGAGTGACAAACAAAAGAGTAACAAATCATCTGGATCAGATAGGATACACACCAGAGATTTGAAAGAACTAAAAAATGAAATTACAGATCTAGTAATAGTAATTTGTTCACTATTATTGAAATTGTCCATTGTATCTGAAGATTGGCCAATTTAACCTTGACATTTTAAAAGGGCTCCATGAGTGAACCAGGAAAGTATAGGCTGGTGAGGCTAACTTTAGTGCCAAGAAAAATCATGGAAACTTAGGGCCTGATTTTCAAAAGCATTTACGTGCTAAAATTTGGGTTTTACATGGGTAAATGCACTTAATCTGCGTTAAATGGCTTTTGAACATTGCTACAATATGTTATTGAATTGTCCATAGGTTTTTCCTGCGTTAAGTGCATGTAATTCAGGTAAATGGCTTTTGAACATTGCTACAACATTGTTACATTTAGAAGTAGATTTTAAAAGCATTGGTTGCATAAAAATGACCACATTTATTTATTTATTTATTATTTATTTAGAATTTTTTATATACCAACAACCGTTTGCACATCATGTCGGTTTGCAAGTAACTTAAAACTTTCTGGCAATGCCTTTACAGGGAACAATAACTATGTATACAAGAACTTACAACTAATACAGAAATGGAGTAACAATTTACAAGTTCAATGGCAATTTACAACGGCAATTTACAATTTCCAAGGTACAGTGGCATATAGTCAATAAACTGAGTAGAGAGCAGGATAGACAATGGAAAGTTATGGGATGTATGAAGAAAAACATTAGGGTGGTAAAAATCGGTTTCAAAAAGGGGTGTTAACAGGAGGGGGGAGAGTAGGGTGGAATAAGCAGCAAATCGAAGTATTTGCACAGTGGGGAAGTAGCAGCAGATTGTACAAGGTTCTTCAAGGAAAAGTACTATACACAGCTCAGGAAGTCGTCCAGACGGGGGTTAATGAGTGATGGGTATGCCTGTAGGAACAGCCAAGTTTTTAGTTTTTTTTTTTTAATTTGGGTGTAGAGGTTTCGGTGCGTAAGTCAGGGGGCATGTTCCATAGGGTCGGGCCGGCCAGGGAAAAAACTCATATGTGGGCCTCATGCGAGCAACGCAAATTTTAAGAAGCCGTGAAATAAGCACGTACATACCCATGCACACTTCAAGAATAAGGAGGTGGAAAAGGGGTGGGGAATGGGCAGGGCATGGACATTTCTGGGTGGGGCCAAGACTTATGTGCATAATTTCGAATTTTACAAAAGCTGACCATGGCACACGTTGGTGTGTATTCCACATAACTTTACTGCTGGACCTGATGAGAAGCAAGTCTGGAGATCTCGAGTTTTAGGGCATTTAACACAGCGTGTTGGTTTGGGGTCAAGTGGGGGGTCTTGCAAGGTGAAGAACCAGTGGTGTCTTGAATACCTCGATATGAACTAGGCAAACTGGTGGACTAATTGGAAAAACTGTTTTTCCCTCCCGCAAGAATGTTTTAAATTTCATCTGCATATATGTGTAAAAGCCACTAAAGCCCTAGCAGAAATATGTGCAGGACATTTACTTGAGTCGCCTCTTTAGAATACATGCACACATACATGCGGCTGTGGGATTTTAAATATGTGAGTACTTGCGCGCATGATATAAAATTGCAGGAAATGCGTTTATTGGTGTACGCACATTCCTTTTAAAATTAGCCAGTTAATGTGTAACTCCTTTGAAAATGTTGCTTGGGAATAGCCACTACTTATCGTTGTGTGATAGATGCATGAGCTCTATTTACTCTTTGGGATCTTGGCAAGTATTTGTGACCTGGATTGTCCACTGTTGGAAACAGGATACTGAGCTTAATGGAACCTCGGTCTGACCCAGTTTTGCAATTCTTATATTCTTATGTTCTATCGGATACCACAGATCTCAGACCAGCTGTCCATTTTCTTCCACAATGGGTCTCTAGAGTAGTCAGGTCCACAGACAAATGGTGACTTCATGACAGCAACAGCAGAAGAAGGATAAAGGTATGTCCTCAGCACCGAGAACCCTGAGGTCCATATTCAAAAGCCATTTAGATGGATAATGCCAAAGTTATCCATTCTATTGGCAAAAAAAAGGCATTTTCAGCAACTTATCTGACTAAATTCTAGCCAGATAACTAGCTATATGAATAGAATTTATCCAGATAAGTCAGAGGCATTCCAGGGGTGGGCAGGAAGCATTCCAGGGAGCAGCAGAATTAGCCGGAAAGGTTATCTGGCAAACTCTGATATTCAGAGTTAGATGGATAACTTATCCAGCTAATTCTGGTCATGCTACTGACCTGTGCTAAAATTAGCTGAATAAAAGTATCTGTCTAACTATGATAGCTGGGTATATTAAGTAGTGTGGCCTCTCCTTTGAATATACCATGCTAATTAGCTGGATAAGGTTATCTGGATAACTAGCTGAGCCACACAGCGGCTGAAAATGGATCTCTCCAAAACAAAGGGATCCCCCTCCTCCTCCATTTGTTGTTCCTGCAAATCTAAAACCAACTGTACCTTGTTTTCCATGGAAGGCTTCTAGATGTACACATGTCATTCAACTGGTTTGTGGTATCCCACCTGACCCACTCCACATAGCATCCATACCAGACACCAGAGCAACCACCAGGGAGTTGAAATCTCAAACAGCTCCAAGCACACAAACAATTCTGGTAACACCAATCCTGGTGGTGGAGGTACTAGCTAGTTATGAACGACATGAGAAATTAGATTTGGAAAGATGATGAGGGCTATGGAGAAAGATGTGCCATCCAGGTGCAGGGAGCAGTAATTGCCCAGGTGTGGTACTGAGTCCAGGCCTCAGCAGCTCTAAATAAGATAAAATATTTGTAAATTAAAAACATTTATTTTCTCTTTTCTTGACAGCATGCATAGGTAGTTTGGTTCATTATCCTAAAATGAAACCATTCAGGAGAGAATATAGAGTGCTACTATTATAAAAGATTTGAAATACATATTACATTTTTTCATTCCAGTGTTATTGAGACAAAATATTTCACTTCAATTTCTACCATGCAGCAGCAGTGATTTGGGGGTAGAAGGCAAGTTCCCCTTTTACGATTAACAATCTGGACTTGAAGCTAGAAGGTAAAAGGGAATGCTCATAGCATCTGGTTATTAACCCAAAACACATTCTACTTGTCATGTGCATTTTAAAATCTTCAGCATACATCCTTTCCACAGTAATGTTATTCTTTATTGGATTTGTCTATATCATATTTAGGTTTAATATTTGATAAGTATACTATATAGATGAAATTGTTAAAAAAATTCTGCCCTGTTCAGTTTATAGCCATCTTCACACTAACAAACCCACTTTCCTCAAACTAATATTCCCAAAAAGAAGAAAATCAATTTAAAAATGACAGCAAAGGTGTTTATTTTTACCCTCAGGATTGAAGAGCTGGTGAATGATTAATAATAATTTGTCTGGAAAGATGTTTTGTAGAGATTTTGCATCTTTAATTTTCAGCCGTTCTATCATTTCGCCATTAAAACTGCATGAATATAGAAATGGTAATACCTCATATCTGATATCCTGGATTTCTTCTGTTTAAAATTTCTACATTGTCTGACCCCCATTTCAGTCAATTTTCTATATCCTGCCTGTCTTATATCCACTGAGGGAACACTGGTGCTGTGTTTATGCTAATTTTATGCTCTCTGAGTTCTGTCTGTTATTCAAAGCAGTTGAAGCAGTTATTGCCAGTAATCTTATTTCTGCAGGAGCCCCAGGGCAGACTAGGCCTCAAATCGGGCCTGCAGACCGAGTCAGAGCCATCATGGCCTGCTGGTAAATGGCAGTTCTTTCCCTCAGAATCTGATATCTGTTACTTTACAAACACAGTAATAAAATGAAACAAATCAGATTTTCAAGTAAATAAACCAGACTTCAGTGGCAGTGACAATGGTCAGGACAACAGGATTTTAATAAGCAATACATGGAAATATAAAAGTGCTAGAAACCCAAAAATGTCTGCCCTTGAAGAAACAAAATCAAATAACTACCACTGGAATTGGTTGGACTGCTGCAGTCTTGAAATAAGGAGTTTTTCTGCAACAGTATTTATAGATTTTTCTATTGAATGATAATCTTTGGTAGTTATAGTACAGGGCATGTTCACTGCACATTTTTCTGTATCAGCCTATAGAAACTGCTTTGCTATGATCTAATCATGACAGTTCTTTCCTCCCCCACTCATTCCTTTCCATTTCTGTTCTCCCTCCATTCCCAATAAACACATTTAGACAACATATTTGAGCCCAATGAGATCCATATTTAGATATTTTGTCTGGCTAAGTTCCAAACTTAGCCAAATAAACCATGGTTCTTCAATTCCCTGCTGGTTTGACCACCTCTGACTTATGCGGCTTTGTTAGCTGGTTAAAACCTTAGCTGGATAAGTTAGGGGTGGACCTGGGGCATTTAAAGTGTTTTCGCATGCATTAAGGGCTTATTGCATGTGAAAAGCCTCGTTAACGCATGCGATAGCACCATATTGTATGGTGTGATGCAAATCTGAAAAAGAGGAGGAGTGGGCTGGGTTTGCCAGTCTGTGAACTGCTATTGCACAGACTTAATGCTGATTTTAACTATACTGTTTACAGTAGCATTAAGCTGTGCAATAGCTTGCATTATGGGGTGATGAGAGAGAGAGAGAGAAGCCATAATGTCCTCTCCCTAGATAGGTATTTGTATCCCTATGGGAGGCCCACCTAGTAACTCGAGGTGAGGTTTAGGTATTAGTGTAGGGGGTTAGGGGCCACTTTGACATTCACCTAGCTTGATGGACTCTCTACCTGGGTATCATCAAGCTAGGTGGAGAGAACATTGCACAAATCTCATCTTTGGGTTGTATGCAGGAAATACAACAGGTATGGCACTTATCACAAAATCTGAAAATGTTATCGCAATTTGCATTAACTTAGCTCTTCACATAGGTAATTAGTGCAAATTGTGATAAACTGTATATTAGCATAGAACATGCCCCTTTTGCTATCGCATGCGATACTTATCGCATTTTGATAAATCCAGGCCTTAGAAGGTTAAAGCCAATATTCAGCTTTATTTGGCTATTAACCAGTTATCTTTAGGACTACCTGAGAAAAATAATAAAGGTAGCTAAATAAACCTATCCAGCTACCTTTGAGATTGCTGGGCACATTCATCAGTGCAGTTGTACAACTGAATATCCCATGCAAGTTAGTCAGATAATTTATCCATCTAATTTGCCCAGACTCCACATGGCTAAATATGGACCCCTATATTTCTTGGATGTAAATAGACTGCAACTGTATTGACAATTATAATTTAATAGTTATAAGATTTAACCACATGGATGCCCTTAGGCATTTGGACAACAGGCCACCCTCCTCTGGAGATGCAGCTGGGAAGGGGAATCCCCTTCTGAAATCACAGCCAGAGAGGGGACCCCTATAAAATCATAGCTATCCCTTATACCAGTGATGGCCAACCTTTTGAGCTCAGTGTGTCAAAATTCATTAAAAAAATCCGAGCATAACTCGGGTGGTGTGTCACTTCTAGAAAAATCCATAATTTTGTGATATTTGTAGCTCTAATTAATAACAAAAAGTTATAAATTTAATATATGTACTGTATTTATTAATAAAGCAAAAGCAAATAATTCTTTACCTTACCTGCTTAGTGACTTTTTTGTTGCTGAATTTCATTGGCTAAATCTTCATCTTTAAAGATGGTGCCGGCCATCCAGTGCTCCTACCATGTGACAGGGGCCGGCCCTACCATGTGACAGGGGCCGGCCAATGACACGGATACCCTGTCACATGGTAAGGGCAAAGGGCCATCGGTGCCATCTTTATGAGTGGCAGTCGTCCGCCCGAGAAAGGGAGATCACTCCCGGGACCAACACTAGATGGTGATCTCTGAGTGGTCCTCCGACAACTCCAAGCCCTTTCGGACCTGCTGCAGGTGGACAGAGACATCTGGCACAGGAACAAAAAAAAGGGTGTCTCCAATTTAAAGGAAGATTTGGTGAAGGTAAATACTAAAATAAAACTACTGGAGGATACTGAAACAATACATATAAGAGATAGTTTATCTACTCATAAAGAACTGGAAAAATTAGAAAATATGATGAGGTATAAAAACCTACATCTGACTAATTTTCCTCAAACTAGGCTCTTATCTCCAATAGAAATGCTTAAAAAATATATGTGTGAAATATTACAATATGGAGATAGAGAATTGCCATTAATTTCTAAGATCTTTTATTTTCCTGATAAATTGGTAGAACAGAGAGAGGGAAAAGTTGAGATTTCAACAATTGGAGTCTCAACGTTCCTCGAGGAATCTATAGACATCATACAGAAAAGAGCTACCTATTTGTTTCTCTCCAATTAGAATCTGACAAGGATAGATTGTTTAGAGATGTTCTCAAACATAAAGATCTTAATTGTTGTGGTCAGAGAATATTTATGTTTCCTGATGTCTCAAAAGCTACACAGGCCAAAAGGAGGCATTTCCTATCCTTGAAAGCTAAATTGCTAGCCATTGGAGCTAGTTTTTTCCTTAAATATCCCTGTATATGTTATGTAACCTTTCAAGGAAATAAGTATAGTTTCTCAGACCCATTACATTTGGAGACTTTTTTGCAGAACAAAAATTTAGAGGGTTGCAGTACGGATGGTTAAAAGTGAATAAGTACTCTCTCTCCTCTCAATCATTGTTATGTTTTTTGTTTATATAAATGTATGTTTTTCCCCCCTATTATTGGTGATGAAATTGAGACACAAGATATTGATTTGTGTACAATTGTTTCTTTTTAAGTTATTGTATCAATATTACTTATGTATATTTTTGTTTAAAAGACTTTTTTGAATGAAAATTGAATAAAGAAATAATTAAAAAAAAAAAAAGGATCTATGATGTGTCTGGTAACATCAGGAACATCATCTGATTCGAAGGATCTTGAAAATGCATCAGCACGGAGGTTCTTGGAAGCTGGGCGATAACGTAGTTCGAAATTGAACTGTTCAAAGAAGAGTGCCCATCGGGCTTGTCTAGGATTCAAGAGTTGAGCTTCTTTAAGGTGCTCAAGGTTCTTATGGACGGTGAAAATGGTAAATTTATGTTGCGCTCCTTACAAACAGGGGCACCACTCTTGGAGCACCAACTTGACAGCTAGAAGTTCTCGATCACCAACAGTGTAGTGCTGCTCTGTAAGAGAGAACTTATGTGAGTAGAACGAAGAAGGTATCAATTTACCCTTTGGAGAAAACTGACTTAAGACGGCTCCTGCTCCAATTGCAGAGGCATCAACTTCTACGACGAAGACTGGGTGCTGAAGACAGGGACCAGAACAGAATGCTTCTTTTAGCATCTGAAAGGCGGCTTGTGCTTTGGGAGTCCACACATGAGTCATGGCAGTGAGCGGATCAGCTAGGGTAGAATAATTGGCAATGAAGCTCCTGTAATAATTAGTAAAGCCAAGAAAATGTTGTAAGGCCTGTAGGCCTACTGGCTGGGGCCATTCTTGGATCCCCTGGACTTTATCTGGATCCATGGAGAACCCTTGATCAGATATGATATACCCTAGGAAGGGTAAGCAATTTTGCTCAAAGAGGCACTTTTCTAACTTGGCATAAAGATGATTTTCCCTTAGACGTTGGAGGATGATCCGAACATGATCTTGATGGGATTCAAGGTCTTTAGAAAAGATCAGGATGTCGTCAAGATATTCGACTACGAATGAGTACAAAAGGTCTCGGAGGATTTTGTTCATAAGGTGTTGAAAGACTGCTGGGGCATTGCGTAGCCCAAAGGGCATCACAGTATATTCATAGTGACTCCCTCATGTTAAATGTGGTTTTCCAGATATCTTCAGTTTGGATACGTACCAGATTGTACGCACCCCTCAGATCCAACTTGGTGAAGATCCGTGCCTTTTGAATGTGGTCAAACAGTTCACTGATAAGGGGCAATGGGTACCGTCTTTTTGGGTTATGGTGTTGAGCCCTCTGTAGTCAATACAAGGGTGTAAACCTCCATCCTTTTTCTTGACGAAGAAAAAGCCCACTTCAGGGAAGAATCAGAGGGCCGAATGAACCCTTTTTCTAAGTTCTCTTTGATATACTCAGACATGGCTAGGGTTTCTGGATGAGACAATGGATAAGTTCTGCCTTTGGGAGGCATCATGCCCGGCAAAAGTTCAATAGGGCAATTCAGCTTACATAGCGGAGGTAATGTGTCCGCCTTCTGCTTCGCGAAGACGTCTTTGAATGCAGCATACTGGGTAGGTAAACCAGATAGGGTGGTAGACTTCAAGACAGAGACAGCTGGAGATACTTGACGTAGACCTGTCTTATGGCATTTGGAACCCCACTGCACCAATTGCAGGGAATGCCAATCGAACTGGGGTTCGTGGACCTGGAGCCAGGGCAGCCCCAGGATGACTAGATATGTGGAACATTTTAACACATAGAAGGACATCTCCTCCTCGTGGAGAGTGCCCACGGTAAGACGGATAGTCACTGTTCGATGAGTGATGAGCCTTGGATTCCTTGAATGGAGGTGATGCGAAGGCTCACATCTAATGACTGGAGAGGAATGCTCAGAAGCTTGACAATGTCATCCATGATGAAGCTGCCACTTGCTCCTGTATTGACAAGAGCAGTGGTGGCAAAGGAGTGGGCCACAATGCCCAGAGAGACTGGAAGCAGTAGTTGGGTGCAGGTGACAGTAGCGCCTAAGCTTGGGATTCCCGCCAGGCTCAGGCGTTTCAGTTTTCTGGACAGACCGGACAGGACATCCGAAGATGTCCAGAAGCAGCACAGTAAAGGCAAAGACCCTCCTTCCTCGACGGAGACGTTCAGTCGGAGTCAGTCACCCACGGTTCACCTCCATGGGTTCCACCACGGGAGGAGGTGGCGGTGATGGAGTCTTGACTAGAGGACTCTGAACACGTGAGGGACGTAGTGTAGGAGATTGGGAAGCCTTTACTTCTAGGTGCCATTGCCGGAGTCGATGCTCGATCTTCCAGGTGAGGGAAATCAGGTCCTCTAGAGACGTGGGAGTCTCACAGATGGAGAATTTATCTTTGAGAGCGCTGGAGAGTCCATCTAGGAAGATGGCTTACAGACAATCTTCTTGCCACCCAAGCTCAGTAGCCAGGGTCCTGAATTCCATCATATACCCAAAGAGGGTCCGTGACCCTTGATGGAGCTGGAGTAGATTATGGCTGGCTACAGCTTGGCGGCAAGGATCTCCAAAGGTCTGCTTGAAGAGAGCAACAAACTCAGAAAGCTTGGAAAGCATGGGATCAGAGCATTCCCACAATGGAGAGGCCCATGCAAGAGCCTTCCCTTCTAGGCAGGAAAGGATGAAGGTCACTTTAGTGGTTTTCTTCAGGAACAAGGAGGGTTGCAGTGCAAATTGCAGGAAGCACTGGAAGCCCGCGGTCCTCCCGGGTGGAGCTCGTAGGGACCAGGGCCGCTTGGACTTAGGTGGCCCTTGCAGGGTCTCCCGGAGAGATAGTAGAGAGGCATGCCCATGAGCAGCAAAGGAGTGCGGTCAGACACTAGGCTGTAGGTCTGGAGAACCAAGGAAGGCCAGTACAGCATAGACAATGACAAGGCAAGGGACAAAGCCAGAATCAGGAGACGTAGTCAATGGCAGCTGGGGTCAGGTTCCGAGGATCAGTCTGAGGAGTAGTCAACGAAGCAGGGGCCAGGTTCCAGAGATCAGACGAGGTCACAAGGCAGGCAGAGATCAAGATCCAGGCAGCGAGCAGAATGGTCAAGAAGCAGGCCGAGATCAGTACCAGAGTGACAGTCTGAGGGTACTACCTGGGGAGACAGGACAGAAGGACGCTGGAACAGAAGGATGCTGGAAAAGGAGGATGCTGGACAAGGCTGGAACAGTAAGACACTGGAACAGTAGGACACTGGAACAGGGCTAGAACAAGGCTGGAACAAGACTGGAACAAGACTGTGAACGCGGAGGCAAACTAGTATACTTACAGTGCCGACCCGATTGCCAAGGCAAGGAAGTGCAGGCAGGAACTTCCTTATATTGTACGTTCAATCAGGGCACGCCGCGGAGCTAGGACCCGCCCCTGGCCCTCCAAAAGGCCGGGTGGTCCGCACGTGCATAGGGGCGTAGCCAATGCCACTGAGGACTCCGAACTCCAGCATGAGGCCTGGTGCGCAGTGGAAGGCCCGGCGACCGCCGCCATGGGGCGCCAAGGCCTGGAGGAGCTCGTGGCTGCCACTGGGGAGGTTGCCCCATGACCTGCAGAGGAGCTAGCGAGGTGAGCAGGCCTGTGTGTGGGCCGGGCATGGACGGGGCATGCAACATGCAGTTTAGCCCTATGCATTTTGTTAAGGTTAGTAACTGCCACTCAATGTAGGTTACCACTAAGTCTTATGTTATGAGTATCAATATTTACAATCAAAAGTAAGCAACTGTCAAACCGATATGCAGCTGAGATTCAATGCCAAGAAGTGCAAAGTCATGCATATGGGGAGTGGAAATCCGAATGAACTGTATTCGATGGGGGGGGAAAGGCTGATGTGCACGGAGCAGGAGAGGGACCTTGGGGTGATAGTGTCTAATGATATGAAGTCTGCGAAACAATGCGACAAGGCGATAGCAAAAGCCAGAAGAATGCTGGCCTGCATAGAGAGAGGAATATCGAGTAAGAAAAGGGAAGTGATTATTCCCTTGTACAGGTCCTTGGTGAGGCCTCACCTGGAGTACTGTGTTCAGTTCTGCAGACCGTATCTACAAAGAGACAAAGAAAAGATGGAAGCGGTACAGAGAAGGGCGACCAGGAAGGTGGAGGATCTTCATCGGATGACGTACAAGGAGAGATTGAAGAATCTAAATATGTACACCCTGGAGGAAAGGAGGAGCAGAGGTGATATGATACAGACTTTCAGATACTTGAAAGGTTTAAATGATCCAAAGACAACAACAAACCTTTTCCGTAGGAAAAAAATCAGCAGAACCAGGGGTCATGATTTGAAGCTCCAGGGAGGAAGATTCAGAACCAACGTCAGGAAGTATTTCTTCACGGAGAGGGTGGTGGATGCCTGGAATGCCCTTCCGGAGGAAGTGGTGAAGACCAGAACTGTGAAGGACTTCAAAGGGGCGTGGGATAAACACTGTGGATCCATAAATTCAAGAGGCCACCAATGAAGAGTGGGGGACTCGCCAGAATGATGGCTACTGCCTGGAGACAATACCCTTATTCAATAAACATACACATGGTTACTGTGACTCCAACATCACTCTAAGCTTCAACAGCAAGAGGAAATATGGAAAAAAGGATTTGCACTCACAAAGAGGGGAGTAGCTGGCTTGTTACGGCGGTTACTACCCCAAACCAAATAAGCCTGATACTTCACTTTCCATGCATATCCAGCATAGTTCTCTGCTTCAACGGCAGGGCAGAAGAAAAACTGATACTTCACACATCCAACAGAGCTCTCTGCTTCAACGGCAGGGGTGAAGAAAAAAGGGTTCGCACTCACAAAGCGGGGAGTAGCTGGCTTGTTACGGCGGTTACTACCCCAAACCAAATGTGCCTGATTCTTCACTTTCGATGCATATCCAGCATGGAACTCTCCTTCAACGGCATGGGAGAAAGACTGATACATCATGCATTTCCAGCATAGTTCTCTGCTTCAACGGCAGGGCAGAAGAAAAACTGATACTTCACACATCCAGCAGAGCTCTCTGCTTCAACGGCAGGGGAGAAGAAAAAAGGGTTTGCACTCACAAAGCGGGGAGTAGCTGGCTTGTTACGGCGGTTACTACCCCAAACCAAATGTGCCTGATACTTCACTTTTGATGCATATCCAGCATGGCTCTCTGCTTCAACGGCATGAGAGGAAGACTGATACATCACGCATATCCAGCATAGCTCCCTGCTTCAACGGCAGGGGAGAAGAAAAACAACCAATAAGGGCTGTATAACATAGTCTGGGTAAAACAAATAAATAAATAAGCATGGGTGTAGCTTGCTTATTGCGGCGGTTACTACCCCTACTACCCCTAACTAATCTAGCTAGATATTTCACTTGGATGCAGCTCCATCACTGCTCTCTACATTAATGGTGGGGGTGGAAGGGAAATAGAACCAAGAGCTAAGAGAAACAGATAAGTATGAGAGAAAAAATGTGTGAGGCTTGCTGGGCAGACTGGATGGGCCGTTTGGTCTTCTTCTGCCGTCATTTCTATGTTTCTATGTAATAACAAAATAACTGCTAGCAACATTTTTACCGGGTGAATAACCTCCTTGATAATTCAGACAATGATGCTTGAATGTACTTTGCTTTTGGACTTGGCCATAGAAGCAATCCTATGCTTTATCCCTAATGTTCCTCATATCAGTACCCTGGACCTAGTTGTGGCGCATCGTTTGCTGTCTTCTGAATCCAATTCTTTTTGCTCCACCATCAAAGCAGAGAGTGATGTTGAAGTTGTGTCACAAGCATCAAGGCTAATTGATTAAGGGCAGTAAATCCCATGCCTTCTGTTAAGGGTAGTAACTGCAGCTCAAAGAAGGTTACTCCCATGCATTATTTCCTTCATTTCCAACCCATGATATTTTGAATTTGTTTACTGTTTTCATTCTCACCACTTCTTCTGGAAGGCATCCACCACTCGCTCTGTAAAGAAAGATTTCCTAATGCTGATTCTGAGTCCTCCTGGAATTTCTTATCATGAAACCTAATTCTAAAGTTTCCTTTTCAATGGAAAAGGCTCAAAGTGTATGCATCAATACAATTTTTCAGGTATCTGAAGGTCTATATCATATTTTCCTTGCACCTCCTCTCTTCTAGGGTATACATATTTAGATCCTTCAGCCTCTCCTCATAAGTCTTCCAATACAGACCACATATAATTTTATTCACCCTTCTCTGGACTGCCTCCATCCTATCCTTATCCTTTTTGCGATATAGGCTCCAGAACTGATAACAGTTGACCTTACCAAGGACCTCTACAAGGGTATTATCACCTTTATTTTTCCTGCTGGTTATTTCTCTCTCTACGCAGCCCAGCATTCCTCTAGCTTTAGCTATCATGGCAGCTTGTGCTGTCATACATCAAAATGGCACCCTCCACTGGGGGAGGGGGGGATGCACCAGAGTTAATTAACTCTGGGACTTCACAAGCAGATGACGATATTTCATCAAAGAAGAAAGAAGACAAAACTGAAGATCTCCAAGGCCTGGGTGCTGGCTGACCCTGGGCCTGGATCTGGGCTGAGGCCTAGGCATCTGAACCAGGATTCTGGGCTGGGACTGGACCTGGGACAAGGCCCTGGTGATGGGGCTTGGTCTCTGTTCTGGGTTGCAGCATTGGGCCTGGGACCGGGCCCAGGCCTATGCTGAGGACTAGGAGTCAGGACCCAGCCTCTAGGATGGGCCCTGGCATCAAGCCTGGGTGTGGGCCAAGGCCCAGGCTTTGGAACCTAGTCTCTGGAGCAGGCCCCGGCTTTTGGCCTGGACCCAAGCCCTGGCCTAGGCCAAGGCCCAAGCATCAGATCTAAGCTTTGAAGCCTGGATCTTGCTTAGGGCCCAGGCAGAGGTTGCAGCAACTTACTGCAGCCTAAACCTATCCAAGGTCAAGGATTTGGCCTGGGCCTAGGCACTGGGACCAGTCCTCGAAGCCTGATCCTGAAGCCTGGGCCTTGTTTAGGCCTAGGCCTTAGCCTTGCATAGACGTAGGCTGCGGTAGGTCACCGTGACCTTGGTCTTACACATGGCCCAGGATTCGGCCTGGACCTAGGGTTTGGCATTGGATCCTTCCCTGACCAGTTAATTGGGGGCCAGGAAGGATCTTGGACCCGGTATTTTTTGGGTGGGGGCATGAGAGCCCTCGGAAAGCCCTGTTTATTTTTTTTCCCCCATTTTTTTAATGTTTGTTTTTTTTTTTTTTTTTTAATGAAATAAACATTAGACAAAATGAAATTCATGAAAAACCACCCCCCTAAAAATTAAACATTATGAATTTTTTTTCCTCTCACCCCAAAGAATTGTATTTGTAGTTTGGCAAAGATTGCATTGAAAAGGAATTATTTTAAATGTCAAGGTAAATTTTATCAGCAAGCTAAAGGTATTGCAGCGGGGTCCATTATGGTCCCCAATATAGCTAACTTGTATGCAGGTAATTTTGAAGAGAGATTCTTGACTATTTACTCCTTATATCATACTATGGAAAAGGTGATGACATACCATTCTCTGTGATGGCAATATGGACTTGTTTCAGTTCTTTGATTGGCTGAATTTGAAAGATCAAAATCAGAAATTTCAGATGAACTATAATGTCAAAGAAATATCTTATTTAGACTTTTTCATTTAAAAAAACAAGGATAATTTTGAGATAATTTTGTACTAGAAACCCTCAGATTGTAATAGATTTTATTCTTCCAAAGCCCACACGGCATGTGGCTGAAAGAAAATCTTCTGACTAGTCAGTTTCTTAAATTAAGGAAGGTGTGCACTGATAAAAAGGGACTTGAGAAGTAAGCTAAGGATATGATGGCAATATTTTATGCCAGAGGACCAGAGGATTTTATAAAGTGGGATTTTGTGAGAGCTAGAGTCAGATAGGGACAGATTGCTTGAAGGTTCATCCAAAAAGAAAATTGATAGGATTGTTTCTCCATTACAGTTCTCCCATATGGCAACTAAGAATATTCTTAGAAGGCATTAGCATATAGTCCAAAATTTGGATTGCTTTAAGGACAGCCATTTTACAGTTGCTTACACTAGAGGATGTAATTTGAAGGGCACATTAGTACACTCTGCTTTATAACCTTATAATGACTCTCAGATAGATTGAGTTTTCAAGATCTTGTACTATTTATTATTAATTTCTGAAATTGTTTTTGTATCCATATATTTGCGTGTTTATTATATGATCTATTTATGAATGTGTCTACTGTACCAATTCTTGCAACAATAGGCCAGCATTGTCTGCTCTGAGAAATTTAAATCCTGCTATGAGTTTATATAAAGCTGTGAAATTAATCTCATACTGAAATAAAAATTATAGAAAATATAATATAGAGCAATAGGACTTTTTTTTTTTTTTTAAGTATTCAGTATGAACAAAAGTTTTCATTAAAGTATGGAGACATTTTGGAAAACAGATAATTTGCTTAAGTTTGAGTTGGCATAACAATCAGCAAATATTAGCAATATGCTGCCCCCCATATTTTTCTCTTGGGGGAATTTCATTTTTTATTTTCTTTGTTTAATGGGCTTTTCATTTCCATTCATTTGCCAACCCTCCAAAAAATAAACAAGAAAATAAACCCCTGAAACAAAAACCTATTAAAAGAAATAACAGGACACTGCTGACCCTGGCTGAAACATCTGGGGCCAAAAAACTGCCTGGGCCTGGTGCCATGGGCCTAGGCCTACCACTGATACCTAGACTCATGCAAGGTCTAGTGCCGAGGCCTGGGCCCAATGCCAAGGCATGTGCCAGGGCCTCCAGTTGTTCCTTCCATTCCCAGCTCATTAAAAATGACACCACCCACCTGGAGGATGCGGCTGAAGTGATGTCACTTAGTGGCTGGCAATATTTTGATGTATAGTCATACATCAACATGGCACTATCCGTACTGGAGAAAGGCACCAATGTGATATCACTTTCATACTGTCCTCCAGGTGGATGGCATCATTTTTCATCCTCTGAGACCAGAAGGAGCAACTGGAGGTTTAAGCCCAGTCCTAGGCCACAGCCCTGGATCCAGCCTGGGCCTAAGCTTCTGTGTCATGTTTGGTCTTTGCCTAGGCCTTAGTGCTTGCCTAGGCTTTGTCACTGAGCCTACACAGAGACCTAGGTCTCGTTATAGGGCCTAGGTCTTTGCGCCAGGCCTGGTTCAGTCCTTAGCCCCACCCAGGGTTAGACCTCAGTGCTGAGCCTTGCCTTTGGATAGGCCTCAGTGCTGGGAAGGTCCAGTTAGGGCCACCAGAGGCCTGTTTAAAAAAAATTCCATGAATATGAAATGCAAGAAAATTTGGGGGTATTTTCATTGGAGACTATATTCAGCTCATGACATTTGGAACAAACTGAAAATGGACTCATTTGTTTGCATTTTTAGCATTTGTTATAAATGAATGCACATCTCTAACAAATATGGGGCCTCATTTTCCAAAGCTATCGCAGGCTTGCGCTGTTAGGGCAAGGCTGCGATAGCTAGCGAAAGTAGCACAGGCCTGCCATACTGAGATCGGGGCGGAGTCGGCCCCAGAAGAGGAGGAGTTGGGGGCATCACCGGGGCCGACTCCGCGAGGACGGTGCGCACAGAGGAAAGGTAAGGCCCTTTTTGCTGGCTATTTCACGCCCAATAACTACACCTTCTATGGTGTAGTTATTGGGCGCGATGCCGGCAGCGATCGCATCGCGGAGGTGCGATCGCTGCCGGACCGCCTCCCCGCTTCTGCCCCTGCCCCCCGTTAGCGCAATTTTCTAAAGTATCGCAGGCCTGTGATACTTTAGAAAATGAGGCCCATTGTTTCTAAATTTCACCCTTTACTCAAAGTGCTAGTATTAACCTGTGTGGCACAATTGCACTGAGTAATATAAAGTTGATCTCCAAAAAAAGGAAGAAAAGTGTAGTAGTGGAAGATTTTTATGATCCCAAATATTGTATTCAAACATTTTCTCTGTCATATAGAGGCTCGAGAAGAATTTAATACTAAATAAATGCTGCCTCAAACCAGGCAAGATAAAACATAAATCAATGCATTAAAAACCTCTAACAAGTCTATCTGCTTTTTGAAATGACTGGGAGATGAAAGAGAGGAGTCTCATTTAAGAAGGCCCAGTGGAACAGTTCTGCATTTATATAGCTGTTATCAAAAGCAATTCATTTGGAGATCAAATAGACTGACAGATAGGACAAGCTAGGGATCACTACTGCCTTCAGGCTGCCGAAGGCTGGGATGGTTTTCCAGTACCATCACTAATATTGGGTCTAGTCAATGCTCATCTCTATTATGAGTTTCAGTAACTGCTAGAAGAATGTTAATATGCAGCTCCTTAGAGCCTCACTAATATTCAGGACTGATTTGCCGCTGAGTACAGCAAACAGCATGCATTTTCATTTTTAAATAGAAGTATCCCTTTCTAGTTAACTAAGGCCTCACACTTTTCTTCAAAAATCTAACTGAAAGTGAATTAACAACATACTACCCGATGATTTTATCAGAAGAAGAATATGTCCAATATAGTTTTGCACATCTTTAAAATAAATTCTGAAACTAAGCTAAGCTGGTGCTGGCTGAAAATATCTTGAAAAAGTGGCAACAGGAGACTCCCTTTAACATATTCACACAGATATTTACTGATAGTATATTTGAAAGGTACCTGAACAAAGTAGACAATATGAAATTAATATTCAAAGTGTTTGTCTGCATAACCTTTAAAGTTTCCCAGACAAAGAGATTAAATATTTCCCCAACTTTCCTCCTAAATTTTGTCCAGGTGATGAGTGACCTGAATAAAATTTAGCCAGATAAAAACAAGCAATGGGGGAAGTGTTCTAGGGAAATAGTTTAAAAAATATCTGGCTAGCTTTGATATTCAATACCAGTTGGCTAATATTATCCAACTCATTCTGAATGGGAAAGATGTATGTCCTAAAGTCAGATCAATCAATAAAAAAATAACTGGTGGGCAGAAAGCAACCAAATTCTTTCCCATTGCTTCCCACCCTCAAGATAAAAAAAGGGTAGCACAGGCTGAGTGCCCCAACCCTGCACTCCAAGATATTTGAAAAAAATGTAGCATGGGAAATTGTCCCCACTCCCTTTCCTTATCATGGAACTCTGAACAGAGATTGGTATCTGCACTGACAGGGAAGGAGGTAATCCCTGCTCAGTACTGGGTTCTCAATGGGGATTGGTTGATTCACTATTTAACAGAATGCAATGAAGGAATGAACACGAATGTCCACATTTTAAAAGGCCTGCGTGTGTAAATTTCGTAGGTTATGTGCATGGCTGGGCCTCGCGTGCGCCAAGCACATTTTCGGAAGGGCCCGGCCTGCACACATAGCCCCTGTTACATGCCGGAGTGCCAGGCCTCTCAAAAGGGGTGGGCCAGGCCATGTTGTCCTGGGGAAGCGTGCGCTGGCCAGATACTTCTGCTGAGGAGGAGCAGTAAGTATTGAAAGAAAAAAATTTGGGGTTGCTAGGTAGGGGTTAGGGGGTGGGGTGGGGTGGAGAGGGGAAAGGGAGGAAGGTTAGGTAGGGGGGTAGGGCAGTTCCCTCCCGGCCCACTCCTTAATTGGAGCGGACTGGGAGGGAACTAGAAAAAAAGCCGATCATGTTGCCGTGCGTAATTTGAAAAATTCCCTCCCCCCCCAGGCACGAGTCATGGGCCGCCCACACATGCACGCGCAGACGTGAAAATCCAGCACATATGTGCACATGGACATCATATTTTAGAATGTGTGCTCGCCAATGCGCGCACGTTTTAAAATCGGTGCGTCCATATCAGCGCAACGGGAACCGCACCCACATGGACACGCGCGCGAGCCTTAAAATCTACTCCTAAGTAGCAGAACCTAACAGCTGGCCCTTAGTATGCAGTCTATCAGGAAGAGGCAAGAGCGTCCACCTCCCTCTGGGCTTCTGCTGGGTACTTTTGGGGCTGCGGGAATATGGGGGCAAGAATTTGAAGCTACATGTTTTTAAAGTTAGAGGATGGGGGAGTGCTACTTGGTCCCCACTACTTTTGTTGAAATATCATAGGGGGTGGGAGGAAGGGGAGGACCAGACCATCCTCTTCTGCTTTTTTTTTTATCTTGTGGGTGGAAGGAAGGGGGATAGGTGAGCCTTTAGCCACTGCTTGTTTTTCTTTTTCAATATTCAAAAACATGGTGAACAGCAAAGTTACCCAGATAGCTTTATTTGTGTAACTTTAGCAGCATATATTCAGTGGCATGTTTACTCGGGCAAGTGCCACAGAATATTTGTTAAAGTTATCTGGGTTACTTTATCTAGATAATTTTTTGCTTATTGATTACTGATCTCTATATTTCAGGGACCCTGTTCAATCTATGCAGAACCTTTCTCAACACAAGTTGACATGTAAGAGGTCATTTTAAAAAGGATTTATGTGCATAAACTCCAGTTTTTGGATGTTGACATGCATTTGAAAATTCTTCATAGCAGAAGTCTGAGTGGGGAAAAATAAATATGCACATAACCTGATTATACATGTTCCTTTCCCCATCCCAGAAGGCAGGGCTGGGAAAGGAGAATCATTTGCACGCATGCTTTCAATTTTTTAAATTATGTTTGTAAATTTACAGTATACGCAGAAAGTTATACCAGGCTGAGAGCAGGTGTAACTTCCAGTGAGTATATGCATGTGCATACTGGAGACACCTGCAGATTTTCAAAGCAGATTTATGTGCATAAGGCTGCTTTGAAAATTTGGGCTAATATCTGTAGGTACTTTGTCCTTGCAGATTTTTGCGGGCAGCAGAAAATTATCCTCATTACTAATAGACTAACATAAATCAAAATTCAAAATGGTATTTTTTTTCTGATGAAGTCCGGAGATAAAAGGGATTTATTTTAATTTTGAAACTGAAAGGATTCAAAGGAAAGGGCGAAAGGGCAATTTAAGGGGCAGAGGGAAAGCATGTGAAGAATGAATGATTTTAAGAAGTAAATTTGTAGGAGATCATAAGATCATATAATCGCTGGTTGAAATTCATTGATATAGGAACAGTTTGATAGAGAAAGGGATTAACTGTTTGCTGTTGCACATTTAAGTGGGAGGTCCCCTAGTTAATAATAGGAATGAACAGCCAAACATTTTTCATTTTCTTGATTCATTTTAATTTTTTCTGTTTTTGTTATTTTTTTCTTTTCTTTTATTCTTAAAGTTTAATTTACAAAGATAGGCATAAAAATTAGCAGTTACACATGTACAATAGCATATATGCGAGTATATGCTATTTTAGAAACGTCAACATACATGCATTAATTTGTCTTTTCTCTCAATAGTTCTAGAAAAAGCAGTACAATCTCAACCGGTAAACCACTTAGAAGACTATGATATTCTATACCCAAATCAATTTGGATCTAGAAAAAATTCACTCAACTGAGACTTTACTCATCTCATTAATGGACTCCATCCTACGAATCTTATTTTCTGGTGCTAATTGATTTAACAGCCACCTTCGACACTCTGGACCATACCCTGTTATGCCATCAGCTGAGAAAAATAGGAATTGATGGTACTGTTCTCAAATGGTTCTCATCCTTTCTATCTAATAGGACATTCCAAGTCAAACTGGGCAACCACAAATCCGATACTTTCCATACTGATACAAAGTGTCCCTCAAGGTTCAGCACCCTTGGCAACACTATTCAATATTTATATGCGCCCCCTTTGTAAATTACTGGCAGATTTAGGAATTACCTTCTTCTTATAAGCTCCTTCTTCTTATAAGCTGACGACATACAGTTCTACATCCCACTCACAAAATCATTTGAAAATACTCCATCGACTCTCTCAACATGCATGAAAGCATTACAACAAGAACTCAACTAAAATTAACATTAAACACTAAAAAAACTGAAATAATTTGATTAAGGAGAAATTCCTCTATAGTTAAACCAACGCCTCTAGACCTGGGTAATTTTCACATTACCCCCTCAGATCAAATATGGAACTTAGGTTTCCAGATCAATGAAAACTTTACAATGAAAAAGCTGATAAATAAATTAATTAAAACAGGCTATGCCAAGCTGCACATATTACATCAGTTGAAACCATTACTAACATTCGAAGACTTCCCTACTGTTCTACAGACTCTAACTTTCTCAAACATAGACTACTGTAATTCCCTATTTACTCGGTCTTCCTACAAGTCTATTAAAACCATTGCAGTTATTACAAAATGCCTCAGCAAGGCTTTCATTAGGAACAAGGAAATTTGATCACATTATACCCTTGCTGATATCACTGCACTGGCTGCCAGAACAATCATGAATCTATTATAAAGTATTAACATTAATACTTAAAATCAGCCACCCTGATAATCCTGGTCTGATAGGCATGACATTATAACCATACACACCTCAATGAACACTAAGGGCTAGATTTTAAAAGCCCTGCGCGCATAAATCCTGCTGGATTTACGCGCGCAGTGCACTCACGCGCCGCGCACCTATTTTGCATAGGCCGCCGGCGCGCGCAAAGCCCCGGGACACACGTAAGTCTCAGGGCTTTGTAAAAGGGGTGGGAGGGGGCGTGTCCGGGGGTGTGTCGGCAGTCTGGGAGCGTGTCCTGGGGGCATGTCCGGGGCCATGGTGATGGTTCGGGGGCGGGCCGGAAGGGCGGTCCTAAGTCCCCCGGCACTGCGGCCTTTGCAGGGGATACCGAGGCGGCGCGCGCAAGTTACGCCTGCTTCAAGCAGGCGTAACTTGCACAACAAAAGGTAGGGGGGGATTTAGGTAGGGCTGGGGGGTGGGGTAGATAGGGGAAGGGAGGGGATTTCGGAGCGGCCTCAGAGGGAACGGAGGCAGGCTGCGCAGCTCGGCGCGCGCAGGCTGCTGATTTTGCGCAGCCTTGTGCGCGCCGACCCCGGATTTTATAAGATATGCGCGGCTACGTTTAAAAATACATTTTAAAGATACGCTTTAAAAATACATTTTAAAAATATGTTTAAAAATACGTTTTAAAGATACGCTTAAAAGCCGATGTAATGTTGATGCTTAATGCTCTTATTGAAGAAACTTGGAAAACCTCATAACATTCAGTATTCACTTATTTTAAACCAGCCGTAACACCACTTTTTTCAGCGTTGCCTCTTTCACGCTTATTTTTTTTCTTTTTTGTGTGTGTGTTTTGGCTTGTTTTTTGAGCGTTAACTTATAGCCTAGTTGTTGGCAACAGGCTGTGAAATTGTAATCATTGGTTTCCAAGCTAAATCGATATAAATTTGAGCATTTTAAGTGGCTTTTAGTAATTTTAACTTTTAAAGATTTTAAAGACACTGGCACTTATCATTAAAAGGATAGGGCAGCACTTCTGAATCGCCCAACCCGACACAGCTCGTGTTCCGTACACTTCTTCAGGGGTGGCTTTTAAATTGTGCTCTGCAAAACAGAAATACATATTGCTACATTAACTTCCCAAATTAGAAAAATATAACTTTTTAGGTTATTCAATTACATACGTGTTCAAGTGTCGGGACTCGTTTCTCAGCCGCTACTGATCTTCAGCTTTACCGGAGCTAAATAAATAAATAAACATGGAAACATAGAAATCACAGCAGAAAAGGACCAAATGTCCATCCAGTCAGCCCAGCAAGCTTAAGGGAATAACTGCCACTTTGTGCAGGTTACTCCCATATTTCTCTAAAGGGTAGTAACTGTCATTCTGTGCAGTTAGCCCCAAATCTTATGATACCCATACAAATTTCAACTAGTAATATTTTTTACTGGGTGATGAGCTTTCTTGAAAATTCGGACAGTGATGCTTGAGATGCTTTGCTTATGGACTTTGCCGTAGAAACAGCCCTGCTCTTTTTCCCTTATGTCTGCGTATCAGTACCCCAGAGCTTAGAAGTCAGGGCCCTCTGGGTTGTTGTCTGAATCCAATTCCCTTTTCCCCCTGCTGTTGAAGTGGGGAGCAATGTTTCAGTTGCATTTAAAGCATCAAGGATTATTGGTTAAGGGTAGTAATCTCCATTCCTTCTGCTAAGGGCAGTAACTGCAGCACATCAAGTTACCCCACTGCACACTTTCCTCATTTCCTTTAGAACTTGGCTGTAGAAGCGGTCCTGTGCTTTTTCCCTTATGTCTGTGTTTCAGTATCCCAGACTGTAGAAGTCGGGTCCCTTGGTTGTTGTCTGAATCCAATTCCGTATTTCCCCCTGCCTTCTAAGCAGGGAACATCTGTTAATGATAGTAAATGATGCACCAGCAAGTTTCCCCCCAGGTCCGTGAGTAAATCTGTGCATGTAAAAATGGGGTGAGCTAGGGGAATTACGGGCTGGTGCCAACATAAGCACAAGGAAGTTGCTATTTTATAACTAATTTACGCATGTAAATTTGGCAGCTTACGTGCATATATGTTTTCCTGCTCCATATCTGGAGTAAGTGATCTAAAACATCTTAAAAGTGAAATATTGACTGGGTGGGGAGATCTGGGTTAAATGGGGAGTGGGGGGGGGGGGGAACTTCATGCTGAAAACCCAGGAGGGTCACAATGACCTCCAGATGGAATGGACAAACTGGAAGACTAATTGGTAAAACTGATAATTTCATTGCCACACAAATGATAGAAAATCTCACAACTTGTGCATATAAAGGCTGATTTATGGGGGGGGGAATGCATACACTTTACAATTAGATGTAAAAATATGCGGGTATACCAGTTGCACACACTTATCTGGCTAAATTCCAACTTATCTGGCTAAGTAGTGGCTTTGCTGTACTAAGCCTGATAAGTTTTGAGTTATCTGGCTACGCAGCGGCCCTTACCTAGTCAAGTTTTAAATAACAAACCGCTATTTAGCTGGTTACGACTAGAAAATATTACTTAGCCGAATAACCTGGAATTTATCTGGATTAGTGCAGAAATGTATTTGTGCTTTGTTTTAGATGTGTATGCAGGTTCTCAGGTACATTTACACATATTTTATATATACCCCATCTCCGGATGAAGACACAACACCGATAGGGCCATAAAAGAATTTGTATCCTTTGGATCCAAGGCCAGCTCTAATCTCTCTCTTTCAGACTTTGTGCTCCAGAGCTGGGATCTTTCACTGGCAGGGAAGGATATTCTTCTCCAAGATTCTGGGATGACTTTGTTATGCTCCCTGGGGGAGGTACACCTTCTCTTTCCTACTGATGGATGTGAATGCCAACAAACTATACCAGAGACTCACTGTGAGCCTCCAAAAATAAACTTTACTGAATGGGTTTGTTGAATAAGTTTTTATCACAAATCACATCAGTTCTCAAATCTCAGATGACATTTATAATTCTTAGTCTTTATCTATGCAAGGGGCTCTCTCTCTCTCTCTCTCTCCCCCTCCCCAGGGCTGGGGACACATTTACTCTCCAGGGCTTGGTTAAGTAAGGTACCCCTGAGAGACGGGGGAAATTCTAGCTTGGGAAGAAACCCCCAAACTGGCAAGAAAAACTGGTAACACAGTCTCCCCAGGGTGAGGGAAGAGGTAAATGTGGAATCTGTGCAGAGTTGGGGTCCTCAAATATCTCAAAATGATCTTACTCACTGTTCTCCCAATGTCCAATGTTTTCTTTCTCTCTCTGTCATTCTTGATGGAAAATGATCCCTTTTGGAACATGCAGGACTCATATGTTCTGCTGTTAGTGTAGGAAAGGGGAGGTAAAGACCTTCCTCCCAGATCTTGTAACCAAAATACTTCTTCCTAAACAGATCTTAACACCAGAAACATTTCATCAGACCACTGCCATTCCCTTTTCCTCAATGAGGGTGCAAAGGGTCAGGTCTTCCTTACTTGGATCCCCCCCAGAGGGAAACTTCCATGTAATCTTCCCCCCAGGCCAAAGGCCAGAGGTCTCACAAGGCTTCTTACAAGAAAAATGGAAAAATCCTTCAAAACCACCTGGAAGACCAACCTAACCAGACAAAGAGTGGACTGGAAAGGCAACTTCCAACCTTCTCCCTAAATTGCAGGCTAGTGATGCCTGAAGGCAAAGGTAGGCCCAAAAAAAATTGAGGCAGAAATTCCTCACTCCTCCTAATTCCAAAACCAAAGCTGCACTGCCCCAC
The DNA here is from genome assembly GCF_901001135.1 of Rhinatrema bivittatum. Lineage (NCBI taxonomy): Eukaryota > Metazoa > Chordata > Amphibia > Gymnophiona > Rhinatrematidae > Rhinatrema > Rhinatrema bivittatum. The sequence goes on from NC_042617.1 coordinate 498,554,194, forward strand.
TCTCTAAGGGAAAGAGCTGCTTTTATTAACTTACAGGGGGATGACCATCCCAGCTCCCTCAAATGGAAGGGTATACTGAATGCTGCCTCCCCTAATATTGGTAATGAGCACCAGTGGGTGATTACATTTATAATGTGTGTAGATCTTACAAGCAGAGGTTGTAAAATACTGGAGCAGTTTTGTATGCGCCCAGATATATATATGTGTATATGGGCATGTGCACGCCTTATAACATTATTCTCAGACATTTTTCAGTGTGCACTAATTTCCATTTAGGGAGCAATATTTCAAATTTTAGCACAAACCAACAAAAGAAATGTGTGCACTAATCAAATAAAATGAAGCAAATGAATGCACATCCCTAATTAATAAGGCGTGTTAATAATTGGTAACTGTGAGGAAATGTGGTAATACATGAAGCTCTAGCATAGCCTAAGCCAGAGGAATGAGGTTCAGAGAAAACATGCTTAACTTACAATGTGACAAACTAAGATCAGAGGCCACAGTCAGTTCTAAGCCAAGATGAGACATCAGCTACAGAAGATTCAGCCTCAATTACCGTAGCTAGTGTCTTAGTTTCCCTTACAATCATCTACTTGCAACAACAGAGATAAAAGCACAACTGTTTTGTGTAATGAGGCCTTCTACCAACAAATCTTTGGTGCTCCCATTTTTGTAACACTGTTTCTTGTCACCAAATGACATGTCCTTAATTGCAGATAATTATCGCAGAGTGCTGTATCTATTGAACCTGAAAAGCTGAATTACTTTAGAGGAGCAAGGGGTTACATTTTTCCATGTCTCCAGGTGCCATCAGCTCTCTGGTGGCAGAGATCACTGAAACATTTGGATGCCACCAAATTAGATGAAATACTAATTACGGCATGATAAAAGAAAAAGTCAGTTTATCCCCCTGAGACCTGCAGCTTTCCCAGCAGACTCCTGCATAACAAGAGTATGCTGTCAGATTTGAAATACATATCTCTAGTCAGGAAATTATTCATTTTCTATGTTTATAAAAAATCATAAAGAAATACTTCGAAGTATTTCACAGGATTGCTATCCTCTGTTGGAAACAGGCTTCTGTTGGAAACAGGATGCTGGGCTTGATTCACCCTTGGTCTGACCCAGCATGGCAATTTCTTATGTTCGTATGTTCTTAAATGGAACAAAAGATTTAAGTATTTAAGTAAAAAGATCAGAGCTGTCCTTTAATACCACTGTAAAACCACATTAAAGCTGGAGCAAGGCTGTGACTGGACAAAATGGAACACTGGACCCACTTGCTCAAGGATTTTATCATGGACCTCCCTCTCTCTAATGGTGCCATTGAGATATGGGTGCTAATCAATCACTTCTCCAAGATAGCACATTTCGTCCCATTGCTCGGCCTTCCTTCTGCACCAAAGTTGGCCTGCCTCTTTACCCTCCATGTCTTCCACTTGCATGGCTTACCGAAACACATCCTATTGTATAGAGGAGTTCAATTTACTGCCCAGTTTTGGCGTTCCCTCTGCAAGAAATTTGACATCACACTTGACTACAGAATGGCCTACCACCTGCAGAGAAAGAGGCAAGTGCAGTGTACTAATCAAACTCTTAAAACATTCCTTCGCTCCTATGACAACGAGCGTCTGGGCGCCTGGACCGCCCTCCTGCCCTGGACTGAATTCTCCTACAATAACCATATCAATGCAGCTACCAGTTCTTCTCCCTTCCAGGTTGTTTATAGAAAACAATCCCAACTTCCATTGCCACTGAAAAAAAATTGAATACCTGATCTCCTGGAAGAACTACTGCCCAGAGGAAAACTCATAGGAGCCATCATCCAACATATTGGACTCCAGTCTTCTGAAAGACTTCCACCAGCGATACCCAAAGAAACCCAAACCCAAAAGGGGAGGGGGATAATGTCGCATTTGATGGCTCATGGACTGACCTGAAAGCCATCTCGCTCACATCTGCAGACAGCATGCTCCGGCCAGCTGCCACTTGGTACAGCAAGACACCACCAGTTTCCCATGGCAGGATGCTGCCAGCTACTACCTCTCCCGGAGCTTCTTAGGCATGTGTGTGCCAAATACTGGCACTGTTAAAGGGACCACAGCAGGAAAGGACTTGCTGTTCTGACCTGGAAGGTGGACCCTTGGTCCGGCGAGGGTTGAGGTCCTCTCGTCAGTAGGCGAGGCCAATCTGAAGGTTGCTGGAGGTAATTGATGAAAATCTGGATGCAGGCACCTCCTGCGGGTCGTTTAATCCAGATAGCTGTTGCCTCCAGCAGGTAGTGAAAACAGAAGCTGGCGCCTCCAGCAGGTCGAGAGAGAAGAGGAAATGGAAGTCGGTCCGGGAAACGAGAACCAACGTTTTCCACAGCCAGGCTAAGGATCAAGAGCCAGAGTTCTCCGCAGCCAGTCCAGGGGTCGAGAGCCAGCAGGGTCCTCAGCCAGTCCAGGGATCGAGAGCCAGAATAATCCGTAGCCAGTCCAGGGGTCGAGAGCCAGAAGATACCTCAGCCAGTCCGGGAATCGAGAGCCAGAATAATCCGTAGCCAGTCCAGGAGTCAAGAGCCAAGCAGGAACGACAGCCAATCCAGGGATCGCAAACGGAGGAGCAAAACAGGAACCAACAGCAGGAACACCACTAGAGCCACAAAGCCAGGGCAAGGTCTGAAGGCTCAGACCTTGCCTTAAATAGTAGACTGATGATGGAATCAAGCAGGAAGGAACCCCCTACTTCCTGTAGGGGTTCCTTTAAGGCCAGGCTCTTGCCGCCCGCGCGGCCCTAGCGAATTTCAGGGGGCGTAGCTAGCCTGCTCCGCGGAAACGCCGCGGCCATCTTGAAGGGCAGCCGAAGCGGCTGCCGATGCCGGCCCCGACGTCTGTGCCCGGCCCTGCTGCGAGGGTAAGTGACCGGCGATCATAACAGTACCCCCTCCTTTAGGCCTCCCCTTAGAAGGCTTGGGCTTCCCAGGATGACTGATATGGAAATTTTTGAGGAGATCTTTGTCCAAAAATGTTCATAGCAGGCTCCCATGAATTTTCCTCTGGGCCGAATTCCTCCCGGGCCAGAAGATACTCCCACTTACGACCTCACCTGTGAATATCGAGAACCTCTCGAACTTGGTAAGTGTCTTCTTCTGCCCTCAATGAAGGAGAAACAGGAACCTTCCGAGAGGGCCAGTCGAGGAGTAATGGCTTCAAGAGAGAAATGTGAAATGAGCTGTGAATGCGTAGGGTAGCCAGGAGGCGTAATCGATAAGTCACTGGACCTATTTGTTTGAGTACCGGGAAAGGCCCGATGTACCGAGGAGCCAGGCACATCGAGGGAACTCGTAAATGAATATATCTGGTACTGAGCCAGACCTTATCTCCCGGGTGAAAGCATGGTGCAGGTCTCCGATGTCGGTCGGCGAATTTCTTGGCGGTCAGTGCAGCTCTCTGTAACATACGTTGCATACGTGTCCAAAGTTTTTCAAAGTAGGTGGCGATGAGCTGGGCCGCCGGAGAGGAGACAGGCAGAGGTAGCGGTACTGGCGGGGCAGGTTGGTAACCGAAGACAACTTGAAATGGGGAGGACCCAGTTGAAGTACAGGAATGGAAATTGTGGGAAAATTTTGCCCAAGGCAGCAAAGCCGCCCAGTCATCCTGTCGGGTGTTGACGTAAGAGGGTAAGAATTGTTTCAGAGCTCGGTTAGTCCTCTCTGCCTGCCCGTTGGCCTGGGGGTGGAACGCCGTGGTGAAGTCCAGAGCAATCTGAAACTTGGTACATAGACTTCGCCAATATCGAGCCGTGAATTGAGACCCACAATCTGATGTAATGTGCTGGGGTATTCCGAGGAGACGAAAAATATGTGCCATAAATAGCCGTGCCAATTGGGGAGCGGAGGGAAGGGCGGGCAATGGTGTAAAGTGAGCCATTTTAGAGAATCTATCGACTACCACCCATATTACCGTATGACCTTCGGAAGCTGGAAGGTCGACAATAAAGTCAGTGGAGATGTGTGTCCATGGTCTTGTGGGTGTAGGGAGTGGTTGCAACTGACCCCAGGGTTTCCCTATAGGATTCTTGTGCTGCGCACAAACAGGGCAGGAGTCAACATATGCTTGAATGTCCTTGCGCATCCCCGGCCACCAATAGTGTTGTTGAAGCAGATCTTGTGTACGTTTACGTCCCGGATGCCCGGCCAACTGAGAGTCATGTCCCCACTTTAAAACTTTATTATGGAGCCTCTTGGGTACCATGGTCTTACCAATGGGAACCGTGAAGGTTGCTGAAAGAATGACATGGGCTGGGTCAATGATGTACTGTAAAGGTTCTTCTATATCTTCAGAAATGAAAGATTGCGATAATGCGTCGGCCTTAATATTCTTACTTGCAGGTTGGTATCTCAATTCAAAGTCAAAACGTGTAAAAAATAATGCCCAGCGGGCTTGATGCGGGTTCAGGCGTTGTGCTTGTTGTAAATATGTCAGGTTTTTATGGTCCATAAAAACTGTGATCCGATGTTGAGCTCCCTCTAGCCACTGACGCCACTCTTCAAATGCAAGTTTGATGGCTAACAGTTCTTTATCGCCAATGGAATAATTGCGCTCTGCAGGAGAAAATTTCTTCGAAAAATAGGAACAAGGATGGAATTTCCTGCCAGCATCGTTCTGACTCAGAAATGCTCCAACCCCCTCGGTAGAAGCGTCTACCTCCACCGTGAACGGACGTCTGGGATCCGGGTGGCGGAGACAGGGTTGTCGCAGGAAAGCGTCCTTGAGTTTGGAATGCTTCAATCGCTTCTATCGGCCAGATTTTGATGTTGGCCCCCTTACGTGTAAGTGCCGATAATGGTGCAGTCAGTTTAGAAAAATTCTTGATGAAATGACGATAATAATTAGCGAAACCCAGAAAACGTTGAAGTTCTCATAGCCCATTGCGTTGGGGCCATTCTTTTATACTTTTCACTTTGGTCGGATCCATTTTGAACCCTTGTTTTGAAATGATATATCCTAAAAAAGGTAAGGATTCTGCTTCAAAGATGCACTTCTCCAGTTTGGCATATAATCGATGTTCTCCTAAACGTTGTAGAACTTGCGTCACATGTTGGTGATGCGACTGTAGGTCCCTGGAAAAAATCAGAATATCATCGAGATAAACTATCACACAGATATATAATAAGTCTCAAAAAATCTCATTGATAAAGTTTTGAAAAACTGCAGGGGCATTAGTTAAACCAAAGGGCATAACTAGATATTCATAGTGTCCATCTCTGGTGTTGAATGCTGTTTTCCACTCGTCTCCCTCCCGAATCCGAACTTGATTATACGCCCCCCGCAGGTCCAATTTGGAGAATATTTGAGCTCCTTGCAGACAATCAAACAGTTCAGCAATAAGAGGTAGGGGATACCGATCCTTGATGGTGATAGCGTTGAGACCCCGAAAGTCAATGCAAGGTCGTAAAGTCCCATCCTTCTTTGCAACAAAGAAAAATCCCGCCCCCGCAGGAGAGGTGGATGGACGGATAAACCCCTTCTGCAAATTGTCCTGGATATATTCAGACATCGCCCGTATCTCCATGACCGATAAAGGGTAAACCCTATCACGCGGTGGAGTGGATCCTGGGACCAATTGAATAGCGCAGTCGAATTCTCGATGCGGGGGTAAAGTGTCCATGGCCTTCTTGGAAAAGACATCAGTGAATTGTGCGTATTGCGGGGGTAGTTCCCATAGTACAGAAGTGCAGATAAAACTAGAATCAGACGTAGGTCTCCGTAAGCAAGTCCCATGGCATCCGGATCCCCATTGAGTAAGTCTTAATAATGTCCAGTCGAATTGTGGATTGTGGCGTTGAAGCCAGGGAATCCCGAGAACAACTAGGTGGATGGCTTTACTGAGGACGAAGAAAGTGATTTGTTCTGTATTGTCAGGTGCAATGTGGCAGCTTATAGGTTCTGTGTGATGCGTTATTCTCCCAGGTAATGGTTCCCCGTGGATAGAGGATATGATCAACGGTGTGGAGCAGGGTTGAGTGGGAATCTGGAGTTGGTCCACTAGTTCTTATAATATGAAATCTCCCCCCGCACCAGAGTCTATCAAAGCCAAAGTGTTAAATTCATATCCACCGATGTCCAGAGTGATTTGAACCGTGAGTGGGGGAGATGGGGAGACGAGACCAAGAGTGACTCCCCCTGAGCACCCTAGGCTTTGGAGTTTCACGGACGAACAGGGCATGAGGCAATACGATGACCAGATCCCCCACAATACAGACAAAGGCCTGCCTTACGACGTCTCAGACGTTCCTCATGTGTTAGAGGTCCTCGGCCTAATTGCATGGGTTCGGCCACAGGTCCCTCAGGAACGGAGGGTTCTCACGATGTAGTAGGGGAGAACGGCGGGACATAAGGAGTAGCCGGGCGTCTCCGTGATTCCTAGCGTCTCCCGGGCTCTTTCTTGTAACCGCCGGTCAATCCGGGTAGCTATTTCGATTACAGCATTTAGGGAGGATGGAAGTTCATGAGCGGCTTGATTCTGGCAGATTCTGGCAGATAATGACAGATTCTGGCAGATAATGCTTCCAGATAAATTGATTGTAGAACAGGTTCCTCCCAATGGAGTTCCCTAGCCAGAGTCCGAAACTCGATGTTGTAATCGGTAATGGATCGTCCTCCTTGTCGAAGATGTAGCAGATCCGTACTGGCTGCAGCTTGCTTCACTGGTTCCTCGAACGCAGTTCGAAACAAATCAAGAAATTGTGGTAGGTCCTGTAATACCGGGTCCAAGCGCTGCCAGAGAGGCCCAGGTCAGAGCTTTACCTTCCAGTAATGAGAGAATATAGGCGGTCTTTGTTATATCATCCGGGAACAGTGTTCGTTGAAGGCGAAAATGCATGCTACACTGATCTAGGAATCCTAGGCATAGACGAGGATCCCTGTCATATCGGGGTGGCGTGGGTAGAGGAAGGACAGGCGGATGGTAGCTTTGAGTAACAGGCGGAGCTGGTACTGGCGGATGGGAGCCGAAGGACTAGAATGAGTTGTGACTATAGCGTCAAGCCGAGCATTGAGTCGTTCTATGGAGGCAGCCATGGATTCTAACATACTCTGTTGCTCCATGATTCTCTGAGCCAAACCAGGAACTGCTCTTAGGGCAGAGACCTCAGCTGGGTCCATGGCCCTGGCTTACTGTTCTGACCTGGAAGGTGGACCCTTGGTCCGGCGAGGGGTGAAGTCCTCTCGTCGGTAGGTGAGGCCAATCCGAAGGTTGCTGGAGGTAATTGATGAAAATCTGGATGCAGGCGCCTCCTGCGGGTCGTTTAATCCAGATAGCTGGCGCCTCCAGCAGGTCGTGAAAACAGAAGCTGGCGCCTCCAGCAGGTCAAGAGAGAAGAGGAAACGGAAGTCGGTCCGGGAAACGAGAACCAACATTTTCCACAGCCAGGCTAAGGATCAAGAGCCAGAGTTCTCCGCAGCCAGTCCAGGGGTCGAGAGCCAGCAGGGTCCTCAGCCAGTCCAGGGATCGAGAGCCAGAATAATCCATAGCCAGTCCAGGGGTCAAGAGCCAGAAGATACCTCAGCCAGTCCAGAAATCGAGAGCCAGAATAATCCGTAGCCAGTCCAGGAGTCAAGAGCCAAGTAGGAATGACAGCCAGTCCAGGGATCGCAAACGGAGGAGCAAAACAGGAACCAACAGCAGGAACACCACTAGAGCCACAAAGCCAGGGCAAGGTCTGAAGGCTCAGAACTTGCCTTAAATAGTAGACTGACGATGGAATCAAGCAGGAAGGAACCCCCTACTTCCTGTAGGGGTTCCTTTAAGGCCAGGCTCTTGCCGCCCGCACCGCCCTAGTGAATTTCAGGGGGCGTGGTTAGTCTGCTCCGCGGAAACACCGTGGCCATCTTGAAGGGAAGGAATACTGCTGCTGAAGCGGCTGCCGATACCGGCCCCGACGTCTGTGCTCAGCCGTGCCGCGAGGGTAAGTGACCGGCCCCCGGTCGTGGTCTGCCGCGACCAGCGATCATAACACCTGCAGCTCCTGTTACTGACATCACTATCTTTGCCCTATTTAAGAGCAGCTTCCTTAATGCACCCTGCTCAGCAACTGGTCCAGCTATGTCCTGTAGAGCATGTTGCTAACTGTCTTCGCCTGTCCAGCCTGTTCCTGTCTTCATCTGCCCAGCCTAACCCAGTCTTCGTCTTCCCTCTTCCTCTCCCTCAGATGTATACCTGGTTTCAACCCTTACCTGGACTCTCGCTTCGCCTGACCATTACCTGCCTCTAACTACAGCCTGCCCCTGGACCCTGCCTCTAGCTATCCTCAGAGACCATCACCTAAGTCCAGCTCCAGCACGCAAAGGCTTAACCCGAGGAGAATGAGAGGTGGTATAGGTAAAGCCCTAGACCAGCCCTGCTGGCAATGAGAACCTGCAGGGCTCCTCCCTGGCAGTAGAACCAATCTCACCCCAGACCAAGGGTCCACAGAAATAATATTCAGTATTTCATTCTTTTAAATTAAATTCCACTGTCCATATTTAACATTGATGGTTCAAAACAAATGTATCTTATTTTTTCAGAACGGAAAGCTCATACTTGATGTTACTTTTCTATGTTAGTCATCCATTGTCACACAATCCTTCAATATTAAATCTAAAATCGATGTTTCAAAAGTGCCTAAAAAGTAAAGCGGGGTCATCTTGTCTGAAAATGGGATCTTATACATGATATTGCTCTTCACTCTAATAATTATTTCTCTTTGAGCTTTTCTATTATCTCCCTTCCAAATACTAGTCAGTAGGGGTATGCAGGGATAAAAAAAAATGTGTTTTTGTTTTTCGGTTTCTTTTCGGGAGGGTTTTTTTTACCATGAATTTTTATTTATGGAATGTTGGATTTGTTTCATTTGAGTGAAAAAAATGAATCAAAACATTAACACCCCCCCCCCCCAAAAGAAAATGAATCAAGAAATGAAAAAATAGACTCCCAAGTCCTCTCGTCTCTACTACACATCCCTCCCACCAAGAAAAATGCGGGTCCAGGATCCCCTCAGCCCCCCCCCCCCTTACCCGGTCCCATAGGAATCAGACTGCGAGTCCCAAGCCCAGGCCAAGGATGTGGTAGGTCGCATGACACCTGAAGCTGGGCCTGGAGACTGGGGCTTGATGCTGGGTCTTCAGGGGGCTCAGGTCTAAGCCGAAGCCCCGGAATCAGCCGGAACCTATGCCGAGACCATAGTGTTGTGCTCAGGACTAGGCCATGGCCCCTACTTTGGACCTCAGGACTCAGCCGAGACCATAGTGTTATGCTCAGGACTAGTTCACGGGTTGTGCTTTGGACCTTGGCCTATGCCCTAGGTGAGGCCTCGGCTTTGGGCCTAGGCCTAGACCTGATGCATTCTTATTAAACAAATGCAACACATAAGGTTTATTTCATTCATGAGCTCTCAATTTATTTCAGGGCCCCGCAAATGAAACGATGCATCCTTATTCTTCGCGTTTTGCACATTCATTTAAAATGATGCACATCCCCACTAGCCAGGTGCTCCAAGGAGTGGGGTGGAACAGGTAAAAAGGGAAAGGTTATATACCCTTCCAAATAACTCTAGGATTAGGCAACACCTCATGAAACTAGCAACTTTCAGATTTAAAACAAATTGTAGGCATTTTTTTCACTCAGTGCACAATCAAGCTTTGGGATCTCTTGCTGGTCAAGGCTATTAACATAGATGAGTTCAAAAGAGGATTGCACAAGTGTCTGAAAGAAAAGACTATAAACAGTTGTTTGCCATGTAAATTTGGGACTGCCAGCGCTTATCCCTTGGACTGTTATATAAGAAATAGGTCAACTATTAAGGATCTGACAGGTACTTGTGACCTGGACTAGCCACTGTCAGAGACAGAATGCTGGGCTCGATGGACTTTGTTCTGACCCAGCATGGTGTTTCTTATGTCTTTATGCTCTTATGTAACAAAGGACAGCAAGTGAATGGATAATAAAGATGGGAAGGGAAGAAACTTTTGTTTCATTTTATTGTTTCATTTTTTCGGGGAGCTTTTTCACATGAATTTAGTTTCATGAAATGTTTATTTTCTTTCTTTAGTTTATAAAAATAAAATAATCAAACAGGAAAAAAAGAAAAGGAGCTTCCCGGGGCCTCCTGTGCCCCTACCACCTCATCTCTTCCACCCAGATAAATGCTGGGGCAGGATCCCCTCTGGCCTCCACTTACTCAATCTGGGCAAGATCTGCAGATGAGGCCTAGGCTCTGGCCCAAGCCTAGGCCTGAACCTGGGGGAAGTATTTGCAGCCTATTTTTGGCTGCAGAATTGGGGTTTTCTTTCAGACCTTAGGTTGCTGAATATTTTTCTTTTTTTGCCATTTGAAGGACATGAATCCTAATGCTTGAGTGAGTCACAATGTAGTCATTCTCTCTGCATGCCATTACCCAGCCATTCCAATCCTTTTCCATTCCTTCAAAAGCTACAATTTTAAAATGTAAGACTTTCTTTGACTTTGGCATTTCTAGCAGCTTTTCTCAATTATTCTCCAATCTCTTTTTTACTAATGTCAAATTCTCTTGCAGCTACACAATTATTGGCCTCCTTTGCACATTCAATAACCTTCATTTTCAGTGATGCAGTCTAAGATGCTCTCTTTTTCTTCTCAGAGCTCATTTTCCTGAGGGTAAGAAGTCATATTCTAATTTAATACCATTGAACGACATGGACTATCCGTTCCGAGAAGACCTGGAACGGAGCAGGGCCAGGTTGTCCAAGGAACGATGCAGGACTCACTGAAAGAGAGCAGAGGCAGTGAGAGAGACCCTCTGAGGAGCGGATAGCCCTGAGTGTGAGTGAGGCCCCCGAGGAGCGGGTACCAAGAACACTCAGACAGGAACAGCAACCAGGGTTGCAGTAAGGCAGAATAAGCAGGACAGGAATCCAAATAGTAGAGAGGAATTAGGTAGGGGAGTCCTTGCTAACTCACTGGATGGAGGAGTAGAGAGGCCTTAAATACCCCAGCAAGGGTGATGACATCCAAAGGTTTGGCTCAGGGTTTCCCGCCCTGGGCCCATTAAGGAAGAGGCCATTGTCAGCGCGCACGTCTAAGCAGCGTCGGGGGTGGGGCTTAGAAGGTGATGGCGTTCCTGTCGCAGAAGAAGGCCTCTCGCTCGCAGAGCAGGCCGCGCGGGAAACCGTCGCACTGCTGACCTCGGCGTCGGGTGGCCTGGAGCAGGCAGTCGGCTACGAGAAGAGGTGAGCATGGTTGACCACAGGTTCCATGGTCGACAGGTGCAACAGTGGTATTTATCCAGGGGTTTCATATGGACTCTCAAAAACTGAAGAGCATCCGTGATTGGCCTCAACCTTCAGGTCTTAAGGCCCTCCAGAGATTCCGTGGCTTCGCCAATTACTATCGCTTTTTTATCCACCATTACTCCACTCTGACTGCACCACTCACAACCATGACTCGTAAGGGGGCCAAACCCTCTCAATGGACACCCGAAGCTATGATGGCTTTTTAGGATCTCAAGGCCGCCTTTCTTAAGGAACCCTGTCTCCATCATCCGGATCCTATGTGCCCATTTGTAGTGGAGGTCGACGCCTCCAACGTTGGCGTTGGAACTATATTAAGTCAGTACTCCACTACTCATACGCATCACCCCTGTTCTTTCTTTTCTCAATGATTTTCGCAAGCGGAACGCAATTACACTATCGGGGACAAAGAACTACTGGCCATGAAGTTGGCGTTTGAGGAATGGCGATCCTGGCTTGAAGGGGCACAGCACCAGATTACCGTATACACGGATCATACAAATTTGGAGTATTTGCATTGGCCCAGCATTTAAACCATCGCCAGGCCCGCTGGTCCTTCTTCTTCACATGATTCAATTTCATATTGCGTTACCATCCTCACAATAAAAATGTTCATGCTGACGCCCTCTCGCGGTTATTCGTCACCGAGGATGTACCTGATTCACCATGGCACATCATAGATTCTGCTAGGGTCATTCTGTTGGTCACCTATCCAATGCCTCCAGGGAAAACTGTGGTTCCTCGCCCGCTACGACAGAAGGTGCTGCAGTGGGCCCACAACTCTCTGACCTCCGGACACCTGGGTCAGGCCAGGACTCTTTCCACCCTTCTACACTACTATTGGTGGCCTACTATTCGAAAGGACACCCAAGCCTACGCCAAATCCTGTCCTACATACGCTCATCATAAGCCTCCAGCTGGGAAGCCCTGGGGGCTCTTGCAGCCACTCCCTGTTCCGAGCGAACCTTGGACCCATATTGTCACTGATTTTATAGTGGACCTGCCCGTCTCCATTGGGAAGAACACCATATGGGTCACTGTCGATCGCTTCTCTAAGATGGCGCACTTTGTGGCTCTACATGGCCTCTCAACAGCGACCCAGCTGGCCAAACTGTTTTTTCGAAATGTGTTTCATCTCCATGGTCTCCCCAAACATATTCTCTCTAACAGTGGTGTTCAATTTACTGCACCTTCTGGAAATCTCTTTGCAAGAAGTTGGATATTTCCTTAGACTTCATTTCAGCCTACTACCCTCAAGCCAATGGCCAAACTGAGAGGACCAATAGGACTCTGAAAAAATTCCTTCCAGCCTACGTGAATCTGCGGCAGGATGACTGGGCCAACCTTCTGACTTGGGTGGAGTTTGCATTAAATTTTCATGTGTCCACATTCACTGGTTCATCTCCTTTCCAGCTGGTCTACAGGCGCCAAAGTTTACCACTGCTTCCTCTCCCACTGTCCGTGGCCTCTCCAGCAGTGCAGGCGACTGCTCAAGAATTACACCAACTGTGGTGTAATATCCAACAGCTGCTCGAACTTGCTGCCCAGAGATCAAAAAGGGACTTCGATGCTCACCATCGCTCAATACCCCAGTTTCAACCTGGAGATAAGGTGTGGCTTAGCACTAAGTTCATTCACCTCAAACTGCCTTCAACACACTTTGCTCCTAGGTGTATTGGCCCCTTTCCTGTATTACGTCACCTGGGTCCTGTTACCTATCAATTTCAGTGCCCTTCTCACTCAAAATTCACAATGCATTTCATGTTTCCCTGTTGAAGCCTCTGATTCTTTCTGGATTTTCGAAGAACCCACCGGATCCCGTACCACTATTCTCAGAGGCTGATGTCACCTACCAAGTCCAAGACAGCTTGGACATCAAGAAACATGGCAGGAGACAGGAGTACCTCCTGTCGTAGGAGGGTTTTGGGCCTGAAGAAAACAGCTGGGAGCCCATGGTCAATATCCTGGACAAGAATCTCATTCGACAGTTCCAAGCCAAGCATCCTCACAAACCCAAACCCCCGGGGAGTGGCCTTAAGAGGGGGGTACTTTTATGCCCGTCAGTCAGAGATGGCTGCGACCACGTTTACTTACTTCCTGCACTGCTCTCCTGCCCTATCTGGGGGCTGCTCACGGCTCAGACCAGCTTTCACTGCCACGTTACCCGGGATTCCTCATGGCAGATTGGATGCTGCTACCATCTTCCTCGACTTCAGGCCTCCCTAGGCATGAGCGCGTGCCACCGGACCCTCCAATGAAGCCTTATCAGCGGGAACCTTGTGGGCATCTCCGGTTGATGACATCATCAGACTGGTGTATTTAAACTCCACCTTCGCCCTCAGCTAGCCGACTTGGCAACAAGTTCCATACGTCTTCGACTACTGCTACATGTTCCTGAGACTTCGCTTCATGCTTTGGACTTGGACCCTGTCTGTTACCCGCTCCTTGGGCTGGCTCTGCTCTGCAGGCCTACCCTGCTCCTTGGGCTGGCTCTGCGTCTCCTGGTTTCTAACCTGCAAGGCCTCCCATTCCTTGGGACTACCTCTGGGACACCTAAACTATCCGTGAGTTCTACAGAGGGACTTCCATGCTCCTCAGGGTTGTGCCCGCATCCTGAACAAGACTGGTCGCTCTTCCCGTTCCTCGGGACCGTGCTTATGTATTATAGTGACTGTCAGAGCTTCCCCGCTCCTTGGGGTAGCGCTCTCCAGCTTCCCTGGAAATTGCGCGCTTCCTCGCTCCTCAGAGTTGTGCCTGTGTATTGTATTGAGACTGCCAGCACTTCTCTGCTCCTTGAGGCAGTGCTATGTCATCATTAGAGGCTCAGCTCAGGCTTCCCTGTCCTGTGGGCTGGCCTATGGCATTACATCATCACCCTACGCTGTGCAGTTCCTCCTTTCAGTGTTGCCCTCCGGAGTATCTCCTGATTGGTCAAGCCTCACGCCCCCCTGCTCTGCGGTCTGTCTGGCATTCCTTCCCACGGGGTCCCTGCCCACGTATTGCCTCCAGTCTATTCTCCACAGGGGTCTTCTCCTGGTGCCGCAGGTCCTCTCTATTGCCTCACCCAGAGCTCTCCGCTGTCTCTAACCTCGCCTCCTGACGGTGCAGACCTGTGGGTGTCCTTCTCACAGGTAGTAACAACTTGCATCTCGGGCCAAGGGCCCACATACCCAGAAATCATATCAGTGTATATGTGTGTGTGTGTGTGTGTATGTGTGTGTGTGTGTGTGTGTGTGTGTGTGTGTGTGTGTGTGTGTGTGTGTGTGTGAGAAACTAAAGTGCCTGGAATTTAGCCTTTCTTTTCTGACTTATATGCTTTTATTTCAGAGATAAAAATGTAAAAATTCAACCTATTTTTTTTCCTTGAAGTATGTTTTCCTGTCTTCATGTCCACATACTGTGGTAATATCAGTAATTGGAACATGTTTCATTTCATCTCTCTGCCCCTTACACAGATGTGCATGAGATCATTATATGGAATGTCTGACAAGGGATAATGAGGGGAAGAGACACTTAAATAAAGAAGATAATGTGTTTTGTCATGAACAGGAGAAAGATTTGAAGGGCACATAAACACCAGTTATGCAGAGTGTGGAGACAGGCACCAACTCTGTAGTCCTGTTTTTGAACTAACATCATGTATAATTTATTTTTAAATTTAGAAATATGATATATTTAAATGTCTCAAATCTTGGCCGATGTAAAATATCGTAAGGCAATATGTCATCTTAATTCGGTGTGGAAACAACTATGTGGATGTCATATGAGGTGATCAGAAGTGAAATGAAGAACAAATGGAGTTTTAATTTAGAGAATATGATCTATTGAGATGGGTACTAAACAATCTGCCTGTGGAATGATGTCATGCAAATCATTTTTGCTTTCATGGGATGAGAAGAGGTTTATACGGATATGATATCACTATGGAAACAAATAGTTTGTTAGTGGTGATGCTAATCACAGGTCAGTATTTCATGGCCAAAAATATCGACATCAGTGAACAGCTATTCGTGCCTGAAGACTAGGTAGAAAGAGCTGTCAGTGCATTTTTTTTTTATTCTTTATTTATGAATTTTCAACTTACAATAAGTATCATTCAAGTTTTCCAATATTCAATAACTTTGAATATCCTTAAAGTATACAAGATATAGAAATAATACAAAATAACAGTGAATCACTGATTTTAGACCATATTAATAACATTTCTTGTATTCAGTTACTAAACCAATGGGGAGCTCCGAGCAAAATATAAAATTTACAAAGTACTCAATATATAACAGAATTGGACTATTTTTTCTTCACAACTAATAATTAGATCACGGTACTATTCCCCTCATTTGAGTTCCTTCGCTCTTCCAGATATTTCTTTAAATGAAGTGGATCATAATAAATGTATCTAACCCCATCTACCCGCATGACACATTTACATGGGAATCGTATCATTATTTGTATTCCATATGTTCTTGCAGTATTAGCCATGGCGATAAATCTTTTTCTTCTTTCTTGTGTCTCCTTTGAGACATCTGGATAAATCCAGATTTTTTGGCCCAAGTAAAGGGAAGATCTTTTTTTCATAAAAAGCTTTTAAGACTCTGTCCCTATCCAGGGACTTCTCAAATTTAACCAAAAGAGTTCCTCTTGACTCTACTTGGGCGGAATAAGATGTCTCAATTAGCCCAGTTAAATCCAAAGATTTATCTTTCTGATCCGAAACATCTAATTTCTTTTCGTTTACAAAATAAGCATTAACTACCTGTGGAAACTGATCAGGTTGCCATGACAAAATATCCAAAAAATAGTTTTTTAATTGTTCCCTAGGAGAAACCACCTTACACCTAGGGAAATTAATAAACCTTAAATTTGTATACCTGACCTGATTTTCTAACACTTCAACCTTTTTACTTAAAGCTGTTTCACCTTTAATTATTGATGATTGTACCATTTTTATAGAAGATAAATTCTCTTGCACTTTATTTATTTCTACCCCATAGTTAATTACCATGGGGTTTAAATGTATCAATACATTTTGCATCTCTTTTATGCTGTTATTTAATTTCAAAATGTTATTTTGTAACGTATTCATAGCACTCCATAATGTTTCCACAGTCACTGTTTTTTGATTACCAGGAAAGGCCTCGGGTGGTTGAGGTGGAAAAGATACATTGACATAAGCCTGGTCAGCGAGGTTTCTCAATAGGGGGCTAGTTTCCGATTCTATTGATGATATTGAGATCCTGGGATTAACCAAGTTCTCTTCCATCACTCCTTTCTCTTTAGGGGGTAGGATCCCAAGTTCCTTTCCCCGATCTTGATTATGTAGTTTCACATCACTAGCTTCCGCCTCCAACAAGCTTGTCTGTATAATCGGTACCCGTATGTCAGGTGAGCTAGGATCTCTAGTGGTCACACTACTCCTTGGAGGAGGAGGTATAGTTGGCGCCCCGGGACTTAAGCTCACTTCTCCCAGTAGAGGTGGAGTTTGCTCTCCTACCACTTCTACAACGGGATTCTCCAGGGTTACTGAGTCCAGAGGTGGATAGAAATTTGTCAAAATTGTTTGTACTGGGGAAGGATTAACCAGGGTTGAGGCATCCGGGCGAACCCTTCCCTTCTGCTTTGTATGTGGCATAGATATCAACTACAAATAAAATGTTCCAAAAACACAAATTGAAATTTCTACTCACTGTTCCTGTTATTTCAAATCAAATTAGGGCTTTCGAGAGACGATCCGAACCATACATCACCTTCGACATCAAGGGGGGAGGGCGCCTTCTCGCCTTCGCCGACCTAAGCCGACCCAAGCCGTGCGCCCCTTACGGAGCATGCGGCTTAGGCAGCGCGCACCGACGACGGCGGTGCGCCGTCTGCCCACGTTCTTATGGGCAGTCGCAGTCCTCCGACGTCACCAAAGCTCCTCCCTCTCACAGCTGAGATGGGAGGATCAGGTCCTCACTCCGTGCTTCACGAAAGAGTCTCTGGATGTTTTATTCAGTTCTTTTCTCCAAAAAGGGTAGGTGATGATGTTCCTCGCGATCTCTCGCTCGCCTGGGCTCCCCGCTGTCAGTGCATTAACTTGAGAAACTGAAAAGTCAGAATGGAATTAAAGATTATACAGTAGGTATAGGGGAGAAAAAGTACAATATGTTCGCTATTTATGCTATTGGGAAAGAGTAGGTAAGGAATTCTCTCAGAACACCTTAAAGGACTGGGTACAGCTATCTATACCAGTCCTCCTTAAGACCCAATCCAGCAAGGGATTCTGGGATAGGGTAAAACATTGCAAGGGCCAGAAGGATGGGAGAGGCCAGGGAGAGAGACAGAAGGCTCGAGAATACACACATTGTAAGATATGATTGTTTTGTTGAACTGCTTAAACAAGCTACTGTTTTGTTTATTATTGCTTAAAGAATAAAGTTACTTAAAAAGAGTGTTACTAGAGTCCAGCGTGGAGTCTGTTCTCTTCCCAGTCCTGACTATTCTGCATCACAGCTAAATAAAATAATAATAAATAAGAATATATCCATGATAGTTAAAAAATAAGCTCCTATAACAGCAGTAGTATTTTATATCATCTATCCACTATTAAGTAACATAAATTGGAATTCAAAGGAATCATTCTCTGTCTCTCTGTTTTTCCCTCTATCTGTTTACTTAGCCATCATTTATCTTGATTTTAACATGTTTAGCCATTTGTCTTCAATATATATATATAACAACAATTTCTGAAACATATACTAAGTTTCTCCTTTTTTTTCAATCTGGCTATGTCTGGCTACTGACAAAAGTCATTTGAATCTTACTTTCAGGCAGACAGTGACAAGAGACTAGTGTCAAGTGAAAATGAAATGTAAATTTTATTAAAGACCCCTCTCATCTTTGTGTATCAATCCAGATTCCAGCCTAACCTAGCAAATCAAATCCTGTCTTCACTAAGCCTCAGGGCAAACTGAGAATCATTTCTCCCTAATACCATTCCCTCCAAGTAAAATATTTTCGTGTTTAGTAAATGAAAATTGAAAATGCAAACTCTGTTCTAATCCGAAGAAAAGTATGCCTTCAAAAGAACATTTTAGATAAAGGATGAAGCATTTTTTGTAGTAAAAAAATATGCTTTTCTGTTGCTTTAAACTCCATAGATGATGGACTGAGATCTAATATTACCTACTCTCAGTAAATTTTCTCTGCTTGTCATCTCAATGTTCAATATCGAGTCCAGAGATAATGTCCATGTATCAGATAAAAACAAGAAAACGAAATAGCATTATCAATATGGACTCACATTTGCTAATGATACTATGTATAGAGAGATGTCATTAGAAAAATAACTGTGTGGCTAATATAAGAAAATAACATAACAGAGGAATTGCATATTGTGACAAACTCACCTTGGTGAATATATTAGTTCAGACTCTTTGGAAGTCAGTATCTCTTTGGAACATGAGACTGGGCTAAATATGTGGTGGATATGTCAGAAGATCTGAATGTTAGGGTCAGAGATGATCTATTGAGCCAGGACACGTGCCTGGTTAGACATGTTCCATAACTATAGTTTTATATAGCCCACATAAAATTGTAGGGATATTATGATGCAGAAAAAGCTAGTTAAAGGAACTACAACTTGAAATCCCATAGGTTGATATGTAAAGTTAAACTGAATTAGCAAAGACCTCTTCTTCACAAGCTGATTCTCTGCTTCTTGGAGACTGTTAGCACAATTATTTCCATGTGTTATGCCTGAGCTTGGTATTGACCAGGTGAAGTAAAAGTGAACATGGTTCCGCTGCCCAATCTGCCTCACTACTCTGGTGACCTGAAGCACTGTCGCGGTTTTCTAAACCAATGCCACAAGTATTTCTCCTTCAACCGGCGTTGTTCCCCAATGACTCTGTCAAAATGACCTTTATTCTTTTCTCTTGGATGGCAAGGCCTTTGCTTGGACCTCTCCCTTGTGGGAGCATTCTGACCCTATACTCTTCAACTTGGCCCTCTTCATCTCAGCCTTCAAACAAGTCTTTGAAGAACCCGACTTACCAAAACTCCCTGGTGATCCAGCAGGGGGTCCGGGAGCCATCCCATGCACTCTACACCCTCGGTACCAGTTCAAAATGGCGCCGATAGCCTTTGACCTGCTGTGTCACAGGGGCTACCGGTGCCAATGGTCAGCCCCTGTCACATGGCAGGAGCACAAGATGGCACCGATGGCCATGTGACAGGGGCTGACCAATGGCACCGGAAGCCCCTATGACATAGTAGGGCAAAGGCTATCGGCGCCATTTTGAACTGGTACCGAGAGTGTGAGAGTGCTCCCAGACCCCCGCTGGACCACCAGGGAGTTTTGGTAAGTCTTGGGGTTGTCAGGAGGGTGGGGGATTGTAGTAAATTTAATTTTAGCCGGCTAACGAATGGGATTCGACGTATAACCGTATCGGGACGCCATACAGACGTATGCAACATATCTGCCCCCCCCGACGATTACGTATCCGGAATGCAATGTATGGCGTCCCTCTGCACATCCCTAGTGGATGCAGGGGCGCAGGGAGCCATCTTTTTCCCTACAAAGAAGAACCCTGCACCTGCAGGGGACTTGGAGGGCTGAATGAAACCCTTGGCCAGGTTTTCTCTAATGTATTCTGACATGGCTTGGGTCTCCAACTGTGAGAGAGGATAGATTCTGGGGACTCCGACTTAGGTAGTAAGTTGATCGCGCGTTCATATGAGCGTTGTGGAGGTAATGTATCCATGGCCTTCTTAGAGAACACATCGGAAAAGGATGCATATTGCGGCAGAAGGCCAGAAAGAATGGTTGTGGTTACCATACAAGTCAATTGTGAAGCGAGTTCCAGACAAGCTTTGTGACAAGCAGGGCCCCAATGAGAGAGTTGTAAGATGTCCCAGTTGAAGTGTGAGGTGTGCTGTTGCCGCCAAGGTAGTCCCAATATTATGGGATGGATGGCCTTGTCTAAGATGTGGAATGAGATGGTCTCCATATGCAAGGTTTCGGTGCGTAGTTGGATGAGAGCTGTAGTGTGGGTAACTTCACCAGGAAGAGGTTCCCCTTGAATCAAGGACAGAAGTAGGGGTGCCGGAGACCAGATAGTAGGGATCCGTAGATGTTCCATGCGCTGCTTTAGAATGAAGTTCCCACTGGCCCCGGAGTCCACCAGTGCCAAGGTGTGGAACTCTCTTGTCCATCTTTATTTATACAAGAACGGTCAGTGGAGGAGATGGCGAGGTTAGGCCTAGGAGAAGTCCTCCATCAGATCATAGGCCTGAAAGTTTCCCGGACAGACCAGACATGAAGCAATAGCATGGCTCAGCTGGCCGCAGTACAGGCATAGGCCAGACTGCTGTTGATGCTGATGTTCTTTTGGTGAAATTCTACTTCTACTCATCTGCATGGGTTCCTCCTCCACTGGATTCAGCGGTGGGTTCAGTCTAGGAGAAGATGAGCATCTGACTCGGAATTGTCCTTGTGCAGCCTTACGGGATGCTCTGGACTCCAGAGAGCATTCTTGTAGTTGACGGTCGATGCGCCCAGTAAGGTCAATCAGAGAGTCCAAGGTAGAGGACAATTCTCGGGCTGCCAGCTCATCCTTAATCCGAGGCAAGAAATATGGAACGTAAGCAGTTGGCGTCCCAATGCAATTCCGATGCAAGGGTGCGGAATTCAATGACGTAGTCCGTTAAAGGGCAAGAGCCTTGCTGAAGATGCAGGAGGGATGAACCGGACTTGGCTCGTTGACCAGGGTTTTCAAAGATGGATTGAAACAGGGCCAGGAACCCTGGAATGTCCCGGAGGACCGGGTCTGCTCGCTCCCAGAGAGGTGACGCCCAGTCCAAGGCTTAACCATCCAAAAGGGCCAGGATGTATGTGGCCTTGGCGATCATATCTGGGAAGTAAGCAGGTTGCAGGCAGGTTGCAGATAGAATGAAAAGTGGTTTAAGGAAGCCTGGGATTCAATGCCACGAAGTGCAGAGTCATGCATTTGACGTACAGTAATCCAAAAGAATTGTATGAGATGGGAGATGAAAGACTAATGAGCACAGACTGGGAGAGGGACCTTGGGGTGATAGTGTCTGCTGCTCTGAAGGCAATGAAACAATGTGACAAAGTAATGGCAAAAGCCAGAGGGATGCTGTGCTGCATAGACAGAGGAACAACCAGCAGTAAAAAGGTGATAATGCCCTTGTGCAGGTCTTTGGTGATGCCTCACCTAGAGTACTGTATTAAGTTCTGGAGAACTTATCTCAAAAAGGATATGGACAGGATGGTAACAGTCCAGAAAATGTTGACCAACATTGTGTGGGTCTGCATCAAAAGCCATATGAGATCAGAGTCAGACTGAGCAAGGTGAATATGTGTTTCCCGGAAGAGACAAAGTCAGGGCGATATGATATAGACCTTCAAATATATAAGGTATTAGTGATGCACAAACATCAAATCTTTTCTGCTGGAAAGAAAACTGCAGAATTAGGGGTCATGATATGAAACTCTAGGGGGAACAATGCAGAACCAACATCAGGAAATATTTCATCACAGACAGGGTCATGGATGCATGGAATGCCCTCCTGTAAGAGGCTGTGAAGACAAGAACAATAATGAAATCCAAAGGGGCATGGGATAAACATTGCAGATCCCTACAGGCTAGATGATGGAAATTAGAAACTGGATAACCTATGGTAACTTTAGGTATAACACTTCTGCATGGGAGTAACCAGCAGGGATTGTCAGTTACTACCCTTAACAGAAGGCAAGGAGGTAACCTGCACAGAGCGGCAATCAATTACTGCCCTTAACAGAAGGTATGGAGGTAACCTGCATGAAGCGGCAATTAATACTTTTAATATATGTATGATATGCTTCTCCTGCTTTTTTGAAATTATGTAATTGTACTATCTAAAGTGATTTTTTAATGTCTTTACTGGATATTTCACTTGCATGTGGTTATTTTTGTTAATATTTTAATATAAATAATATATTGAAATAACATTTTGCCTTTTATTTTGTGCTTATTTACAAATACATGAAACTATAACTTAGAATTATACAGTATCAAGCAATTTTTATGCAATAACTCATCTACATATTTTAGTCATTGCAGCACATACATGTTGCATATTTCTCATTTTTCACACATACAAATCATGTATTCCTGATAATAGTAAATATGTTTCATTATATACTGAACTTAGCTCTTCAGGTTTATATTTATTTGTGTCTAATTACTATAAAACACTTTTAAACTATATTTATGACTGGCATAAAAAGATTGATGGCAGACTTGTTAGGGTCCATGTTAAGATCTCTTTTCCTCAATATTTAATAAAAATATGATTCTGAGTGCAATTTATTTTAACACTTGGACATCTCTTCTTCTCCTCCATTTAGCTGTAAATGCTTCTGGAATGTCCCACAGTCTAATGCATGAAAGATAATCCCTGGTTCCATGTCAGAAATCGTCTCTGCTTGATTCCACAAGTCACCAATTCTATCACAAATCACTTGGCACTTCACCATTTTTTCCTCATTCATCAGATCTTCAGGCAGTGGATTTTCTTCTTCCTGGTTTTCACATTTATATCCATGCCACTGCTGGGATTTTCTGCAAGTATCAAGATCTTTGACACCAGCTTGCTGGGGATGAGAACACCCTATAGTACACCTCTTTTCTTGTGACCAAAGGTTCATATCAGACTTAGGCAAAGATCTGTCTTTTCTTTTAACTTTATATTGTCCAGGTGAATCATTCCATGATTTTCTCTTTTTAGTCCCAATCGCAGGGCTGAGTGCCTTTTCATGGAATTTGTTTAATTCTACTGCTGTGTTTTCTGATTCAGCCCTTATTTTCATATCTATTAACAAAATAAAACAAAAACAAAAACATGTATCACTTTAAGCACTGCTTTTGCTTTTTGTCTTTTAAATCATTTATTTATATTCATTCATTTATTTGTTAAACTTGTAATATGCCACAACAAACTGATGTTGTAGGTGAGGAAGAGCAAGTAACACAATAAAAGATAATCGAGTAATCATAATGTAGACGGACAAGCCAATATTCAGTAAGCCAGCGAACAGTCAAGTTATCTGTCTAAAGTCAGCTGGATAACTTGTTCCACTATTCAGCAGGATAAACATCCCACTGAATATTCTTGCCTAAAGACATCCAGCTACATGTCACCAGATAACTTTAAAGCCTAACCGACTATGACTGAATATAACTGGTTAGGCCTGTGTTTTTATTTTACAAAACTAGGTAAATTATGGGCCTGTGGCCCAATTCCTACTGCCCCCCACCCCACCCCAGTATTTAGCTATTAGGCCTTCCATTCCAAGCACTACCCTCCCTAACAAACCCATCTAAAAGGAAATAACTATTGGGCCGATACAGTAAGGGGCGGTAGAAAGAGATGCGTTAGTGCCTGGAGCACCCGCATTTGCCGCACGCACAGTTTGGATCACCTACTGCTCGATACTGTATTTAAATGGCATGCAAATGCAAGCCGCGTCCATGAAGCGCAATCCATTTTACTGTATAGGCGCTATACAGTGCCTATACAGTATCCTGAGTGCGCTGGTACCTGTCATTTCAAATGATGTTTGAAATGACAGGTACCAGGAAGTGGATGGCTCTCCTACAGTCCCAAACCAACCCAATCCAAGCCCCAGCAGAGAGAGACGAAGTTTAGCCGCCCAGTCCCAAACCAACCCAATCCACAGAAAAAAAAATGCTTCTCGCACTTAGCTGCCCAGTCCCAAACCAACCCAATCCACAGAAAAAAAAATGCTTCTTGCACTTAGCCGCCCAGTGGGTGGAAAGGGATATGCATCGAGTTAAAGAAGCAGTAGGGATCGGTAAAAATAGTTAGTGAATTGTGGGTTAGACTTACGTGGCAAAATTGTGAGTACACAGCGGGTTAGAAACGGGGTAACTGCGGCCGCACTTTACTGTATCGGCCTGTATATGTTTTGGGGTCCACAAATCGGTCTCCCCCCGATCTGATCCCTATTTCCAGATAAACTGACCCAAAGTGCATCTCCATTCCTCCCCTGCCGGCCGGCTGGCCGGCGCCATCTTTAAAGATGGCCACCGCCGTCTTTAAAAATGGCCGCCGCCATCTTTAAAGATGGCGCCGGCCATCCAGTGCTCCTACCATGTGACAGGGGCCGGCCAATGGCACGGATACCCTGTCACATGGTAAGGGCAAAGGGCCATCGGTGCCATCTTTATGAGTGGCAACCGACGGCCAGAGAACGGGAGATCGCTCCCGGGATCACCACTAGACCACCAGGTAATTTTAAAATGTTTTGGGGGGCTCGGGAGGGTGGGGGAAGCTAAGGGGTCGTTTTTAAAGGGTCGGGTGGGGTTTTTTTTTTATCGGGCCATCGGCGCCATTTTTGAGTGGCAGCCAAAATGGCACCGATGGCCCGAGAGTGGGAGATCGGTCCTTGTGCCCCCACTGGACCACCAGGTAATCGTAAAACATTTTGGGGGGATTTGGGAGGGTGGGAGAAGGTAAGGGGTCAATTTTAAAGGGTCGGGCCTTACTAAAAAAAAAAATAACTAGGTGAATTGGAACCTATTCCAATTCACATCACCAACGATCAGATTTTTTTCCCCCTCTAGCCGAACCCATTCGTTAAGACGATCGGGCACACGATTCACATCCCTAGTCTTTACCAATTTCCTAAAAACATTCAGAGGTAAATTTTAAAAGGCCGGTGTGCACCAAAACAAGGAGATATGAGCACAAAGCAGGCCAGCATTCACTGAGCGGATTTTAAAGCTGCCCGAATATGCACATACTTGCTGCTTCATGCACAAAGAAAAGTTTCAAAAAAGAGGCGGGGCATGAGTGTCCTCTGGATGGGACATGGGGCACAGTTGCACACTGGGGCCCCCTGCCACATAACTTTACTTCTGTTATTGATGACTTGTAAGTTGTAAAACAAAAAATTGTAGGCAGATCAGCAGGGTTTTAAATGCTGAGGCTAACAAGAAAGGAGGCTATTAAATTAGGGGGGTTGGAAGTCCTATTCCTTACCTGGGCAAACTGGGAAAACTGGTAATGGCATTGGCGCGCAT
Organism: Rhinatrema bivittatum; assembly: GCF_901001135.1. Classification (NCBI taxonomy): domain Eukaryota; kingdom Metazoa; phylum Chordata; class Amphibia; order Gymnophiona; family Rhinatrematidae; genus Rhinatrema; species Rhinatrema bivittatum. The sequence goes on from NC_042617.1 coordinate 498,579,575, forward strand.
GTTTTTTAAAATCCCTGCCACTAACGTGGTAGAAGCAGCTTTTGCATGCATAAGCGCACGTCCACCTAAAACTGTATACAAATATGCACGCGGTCAGGCTGTTTTATAACATGTGCACATATATGCACATATGTTATATAATGACCATGACCCTGGGCATGGGCCGATGAATGTGCTCACACATCTTAGTCTGTAGCCAACCAACCCTGCTATCTGCACCAGTCCTCCTCAAAACCAATCCACAAATGTGCAACAAACAAGTAAATCCTCTCTGTCTGGTGGAAGATAATCAAATATTTTTCATACAGAGTACTTCCAATTTACCCTGTTGTGAAGACTGAGATAATCACAGTCCAACCAGTATCTCAAGTACTTTGGTCCATTCCCATGCGATGTCTTTTAAGCCATACAAAGGATCTTAACCTGGAGTCTATACTCAATGTAATTTATGCAGTATTAGCAGCATCAATCTTGCCACATTCTGGAACCCATTACAAGACACATAGCAAAATTTTGCACATGCTGAAAACTACACACATACTTCTTCAGAAGGCCAACAATAAGTGAATTACAATAATTTAATCTAGACACTATCAGTACATGAATCACTTTGATAAAGTTAGCTTCTTCTAAAAACAATCACAATTGGCATATCTGATGGAGTTAGAAATAACAAGAACAATCACCAAAATCTGATCCCTGATGGACTTTTCTGCATCTACCAAAACCCCAAATTCCCTATTAGGCTTTAAATTATATTACATATAGATCAGGCATAGTAAAAGTATCCAATTTAGATTCCCCTGGCATCCCCCTCCTAAACATCTCAGTTTTAGTACAATTCAATGTTAATCTATTTTCAAACAAACAATGTTGAACAGCCACCATACATCTTGAAAAATAATTTACCATTTCAACTTGTCCTTCCCTCTATACATAAAACTGAATATCATAAGCATAACATATATGCTTGATAAAAGTTGATATCAAATGACTGGATTATCTTACCATGGAACATATACATACTTTTGATTTGATTTATATTCACCTTTTATGACACTTCAAAGCAGATTGCATTCAAGCACTGTAGGTACAGTATTCCCTATAATCAGAGGGCTTCCAATCTAAGAGCGTCATTCACAAATCCAGGTTAGGTAATTTACCATAAGGCAAATGCTGTTTACCATGCAGTAAACAGCCTAATGTGGGGATAACATGAGGAATTTCAAATAATTTGCATTATTCTGGCCTTGGCACCACACATATTTGAATGAGCTGGTTAGCTTGCAAATATAGGCTAATCACAGATCAGTCATTGCTACTCAATATTATGCAAATCAAATAATGTGACTTACCAAAAAAAAAAATCACAAGCTGTGTTAATTGATTTGAAGTTAGTTATAGCTCTCGAGTTTCTCTATTCAAGCCAGTCATGTTTTCAGGATATACTGAAAATGTAACGATGTGGTGGCCCCAAGGACTGGTTTGAGAACCCTGGTCTATGATGAGGCAAGTGGCACTTTTTAAAAATTATATATTTAGAATTTTAAAAAAGAGATGGCAAAAATAATCAACTTAGATATCAGAAAAACAAAGGCTAGTTGTCTAAAACAATATAGGGGAAGAAAGAAAAAGAAGCAACTATTATTCTCCTTACTTTTCAAATCCTAAACATGTGGAGAACAAGAAGCCAAACATAATACCAATAAGGAAATTATAAAATAAACAAAAGCAAATACCAAAGCATAATAAATTAATCTACTACCCTATTTCAACTCTGCCTGGAATGATATCCATTTATCTTGACAGAAAAAAATCAAGTAAGATATAGCACAGTGTCCTAACCTCCCACTCTCTCAAGCAGTGGCATAGCCAGAACTGATTTTTTGGGTGGGCACAAAGTTAACATGGGTGGGCTGTAAGCATGCAGGTCTGAGACCTACTAGTTGTATTCTTATTGATAAATAAGAACATAAGAACATAAGAAATTGCCATGCTGGGTCAGACCAAGGATCCATCAAGCCCAGCATCCTGTTTCCAACAGAGGCTAAACCAGGCCACAAGAACCTGGCAATTACCCAAACACTAAGAAGATCCCATGCTACTGATACAATTAATAGCAGTGGCTATTCCCTAAGTAAACTTGATTAATAGCCGTTAATGGACTTCTCCTCCAAGAACTTATCCAAACCTTTTTTGAACCCAGCTACATTAACTGCACTAACCACATCCTCTGGCAACAAATTCCAGAGAAAAAGAATTTTCTCCGATTAGTCTTAAATGTGCTACTTGCTAACTTCATGGAATGCCCCCTAGTCTTTCTATTATTCGAAAGTGTAAATAATCAATTCACATCTACTCATTCAAGACCTCTCATGATCTTAAAGACCTCTATCATATCCCCCCTCAGCCGTCTCTTCTCCAATCTGAACAGCGCTAACCTCTTCAGCCTTTCCTCATAGGGGAGCTGTTCCATCCCCTTTATCATTTTGGTTGCCCTTCTCTGTACCTTCTCCATCGCAACTATATATTTTTTGAAATGCGGCGACTAGAATTGTACACAGTATTCAAGGTGCAGTCTCACCATGGAGTGATATAGAGGCATTATGACATTTTCCATTTTATTAACCATTCCCATCCTAATAATTCCTACCATTCTGTTTGCTTTTTTTACTGCTGCAGCACACTGAGCCGACGATTTTAAAGTATTATCCACTATGATGACTAGATTTTTTTCCTGGGTGGTAGCTCCTAATATGGAACCTAACATCATGTAACTACAGCAAGGGTTATTTTTCCCTATATGCAACACCTTGCACTTGATCACATTAAATTTCATCTGCCATTTGGATGCCCAATCTTCCAGTCTTGCAAGGTGTTCCTGTAATGTATCACAATCCGCTTGTGATTTAACTACTCTGAATAATTTTGTATCATCCGCAAATTTGATAATCTCACTCGTCGTATTCCTTTCCAGATCATTTATATATATATTAAAAATCACCGGTATAAGTACAGATCCCTGAGGCACTCCACCATTTACCCTTTTCCACTGAGAAAATTGACCATTTAATCCTACTCTTTGGTTCCTGTCTTTTAACCAGTTTGTAATCCACGAAAGGACATCGCCTCCTATCCCACGACTTTTTAGTTTTCTTAGAAGCCTCTCATGAGGGGCTTTGTCAAACGCCTTCTGAACATCCAAATACACTACATCTACCGGTTCACCTTTATCCACATGTTTATTAACCCCTTCTAAAAAATGAAGCAGATTTGTTAGGCAAGACTTCCTTTGGGTAAATCCATGTTGACTGTGTTCCATTAAACCATGTCTTTCTTTATGCTCTACGATTTTGATCTTGAGAATAGTTTCCACTATTTTTCCCGGCACTGAAGTCAGGCTCACTGGTCTATAGTTACCCGGATCGCCCCTGGAGCCTTTTTTAAATATTGGGGTTACATTAGCCACCCTCCAATCTTCAGGTACAATGGATGATTTGCCATATACTGCACCCTACAATGGCTATCTAAGTAGTTTGCAACAGCCATTATGCATCATGCGGGAAACTTTAAAACATTTTACCTCAATTATTTAAAGCACTTACCATTATTAATAATACCTTATTAATCTGTATTAATTTATTTTATATTTATTGCAGTTTATAAATACAGAAGTATATCATGTAAAAAGCAAACAAAACAAACAGATCCTACCAATCATGTAATAAAACAAAAATAAATTGAACTGGGAACGCTAGGAGAGTGCCCCATCTTGAGGAGATTGTGTGCCCTTGGGCCTCGTCACGACCCAGACGACTCCAGAGCAACACCGACATAGGCGAGGTGTGTCCAAGCATGGGTGAAGACTAATGTATGACCCTCTACTGACCTGCATGCTTCTGGAAAGCCAACAACGCAATGTTGGTTACTGAACAGACCTCTGACCATTCTCAGCCCTTTTGGACCTGCCGCTAGGTATCGGCAAGAAGCAGCAGGCTGGACTGAGGACGAGGGCAGATGAAGGCCTTATGACATAGAAGACCCTAGACGAGACGAGGAGCTTGGAAGGCTCTGGATGAGATGAGAAACTTGGAAGACTCTGGACGAGATGAGGAGCTTGGAAGGTTCAGACATTACCACTGTCTCTCAGGGCGCCCTACACAGCCCACCGACATGGGTGGACCCAATGGGCTGGTCACGGACCACCCTGTCCCACTGCGCACCCTACACAACCTGGAGAGGCTGGTTACAGACCACACGGAGAGAGGGACAAGCGCAGGAAGGGAATCCAGCCGAGATGAAACTCCAATGGCAAGAACAGGAACCGAAGAGACGAATTTACCCCAAAAAGGTGTCATCTGGAGAACCAAAGGAGCTGCAACGTCAAAAGGGCTTGGAACAAGTGAAGGAGGAACAGAACCTCGGAACCTCAGGAAATGGAACATCAGGAAGTGGAACATCAGGAAGCCTGGACTAGGAACCTTGGAACATGAAGACATGGAACATCAGGAGGCCATGAAGACTCAGGAATCAAGACTGGACATGGAGCTCCAACAAAGAACAAGGAACAAAGACCTGACAGAGGGCTGGAAGGCAGGAACCTCCAGGGATGAAGAACTCCGGTGCAAGGCAAAACAGGACTGCTGGAGAAGCCCTTTTATAGGGCTAGCAGGAAGACGCTCAGGAAGACGTCATCAGATGAGGCCCGGAGCATATCCAGCTGCGGGCTTTTTAATCTTGAAGAGAGGTGTGGCCACGCGCCTAGAGGCAGGCTGAAGCAGGAAGAGACTATCGGCAGTGTCTAGCTGCGAAGGATCGTTTAGGGGTAGCCCCAGGCCGCAGGACAGGCCCCAGTATTGGCAGCTCCATGCTGCTGAAGATACAGCTGACTCGTGGCTCCCTGCCGTGAGTGAAGGCCCCAAGGATGGCGGTCTGGGCCGCAATGGTGTGGCGTCAGCGGCGGCCTCCTGGCCACTTGGGAATAATGTGGGCAGCACTCGGTTGAGCGGGCAAGGCCTCCAAGGGTGGCTTCATGCCGTGGAAGTCGGCGGCCTCAGCCACTTAGGAGAAGGCAGTGCAGGAGGGTAAGAGGCCTGCTTGTGGGGGAAACTCTGCAAGCAGGAATCCTCAAAGACCCCCTCCTCAAAGACCCCCTCCTCAAGCCTCATCTCAACAGCTAGCGGGAAACGAAGATATCAATCCAATTTTGTCCTTATAAGCATAGGAGTGAAAACATACCACTATGTCTCTTGGATTATTCCCCAGTCTGGGACCCAGCGATCTATGTGCCCTCTCGATCTGGGTGCTGTAGTTGGGTCCTGCGTCACCAGTCTGTGTCACTCCCAAGATCAAGGCGCAGATTTTTTGAATCACCGAAACACAGTCCTTATATTCCTCACATTCTGGCACTCCCTTGAAGCGCAAATTACAGCGCCTGGTCCTATTTTCGATGTCTTCAAGTTTGTCTGTTAGAGCGGAGTGCTGAGTTTGTAAGACAATCAGTTCCTTTTGTTGGTTAGCCCAGCGCTCTTCATGGTCGTCTAGCTGCATGCCTGTCTCGTCAATCCGGCGTGCCATGTCCGCATGATCATCTCTTATCTCCTGTAGAGTAATGGCCAGTTCGGATTTAAAAGTTTTTATATCCTGGCGAATTTCAATAAACCAGGATCGCATTTCTGAGCGGGTCGGGGGTTCGGAGTTCACTTCCCCCGCGTCACCACCTTCAGCACCCGACTCCTCCGGCTCGATTTCCGTCGCCATTTTGTTTGATTCTGCCTCCGAATCCTCTCCTGTCTTATTATAGGAGAATTTCTTGAAATCTATTGGGGGTTTTTTTGCGGTCATGCTCCGGTATATTTCTTGTACCTGGTATGCTAGGTTTCGTTTCAAAGTGCTGCGATATTCGCTGTTTACACCCGAAAAAGCTCCGGTATATGAGGAACTCCGCTCCTAAGCATCCAGCATGGGAAGTGACGTCACTTCCTCCACTTTTTTCCCTTTTTAGTCATTTCCTAATTCCTTTTTGAGTCTTTCTCATTCTATTTCTTCTCCTACTGTCTTTTCCCCTTCATCCCCCCTCCCCCCCACACACACACAAACATACATACAGAGCTCATGCTTTCTCTCACAGATTCCCTCACACACACAAACTCTCATTCTCATATGCTCTCCCCACCAAGCTCTCATTCTTACATTTTCTTCACACACACACGTACAAGCTCTCACTCTCACATGCTCTATCACAAACACAAGCTCTCACTCTCATATACTCTCCCTTCCCCCCCCCCCCCACAAGCTCTCACTCTCACATTCTCTACCATACACACACGCACACACACAAGTTCTCACTCTAACATGCTCTATGACAAACACAAGCTCTCACTCTCACTCCTGGCTCCCATTCTCACACACACAGATGCACATCCAGGCTCCCATTCTCACCAGGGCAAATGCACACCCAGCTTCCCAGTTATACTCACATACAGACATGCTTCCATTCTAAGCCACACACACACACCCAGGCTCCCATTCACACCTCCACACTCACACATACCCAGGCTCCCATTCTCACCCAAATGCACACATTAAAGCTCCCATTCTCTACCACATACACATAGGGCCTTTTCAATAAGCTTAGCCAAATTCCTACTACAGCTGCTGAGGAGATGGGATCCCCATGATGGCCTTGCTGCTCCTGCCTACCTTTTCGCCATCATGGGGGTGGGATCCCGCAATGGCCATGCTGCTCTGGTACCCCTTGTCACCATCACAGGGATGGGATCCCGTGATGGCCTTCCTGCTCTGGCCCACCTCTTTGCCGTCACAGGGATAGGAATCCCTCGACAGCTTTGAGGTACAGTGTCAGAAAGCTCTGGCTGGGTGGGCCCAGCCACTGCACTCAAGAACATCTTAAACTGTTCTGCATCAAAGAAAATATAATGAAATAATACATTTATGAGGAAATTTCAGAAAAACTACTCCCAAACCCCAAACCTGCTGTCTAATATCTATGAAGGCTCTCTTTTTTGAACTCAGAATCCCTACTAAGATGAGGATAAACCTTGATTATTTGTCTATAGAACAGAAAATCTCTGTTCTGAGAGAAGTTTTTCAAAGTCCAGACTCTGTCTAGTTAAAAGATGAATGTAGTCAAAAGCGTACTTCAGACTATATTCTCCTCTAGAAAGATTTCTAAGAAGGCCATCTAATTTAAAATGTCTGTGGAAAATGGACTTTGCTCATCCATTTTTCCCTCACATTCTTGCTGTTTGTATGACAAGAAATAATAAACCATGAAGTGGGGAGGGATGGTCTCCAAAAGAAATTTTAGTCCTTCAAGGAAATATTTCTTTAACATATCTTCCTGGCCACATTATAAACATTTTCAACACTTCTCATCAAAATATAATTTTCCTTAAAGAGTGCAGCACCACAGGATTGTGGTGCAGGAATTTTCCCTTCACGGTCATGAAGTCAATCAGAAAAGTTTACAAAATGAATATCATAATTTTCAGTTATTTTTATAGTATCTGAGGAAAACATGCAAAGTTGACTCATACAGCCAGTCAAAAAGGTATCCATAATGACCGTATTTCAAGGCGAGAAATGCTAGATGGTACTTGTGGTATAATTTCTGGAGAAAACTTTGAACACTTTTGCTCCTCCCTTTCCCTGTCCCATAAGGTGTGCCAAATCCCAAACTTGGCTCACTTCCAGAGATCACTTCCTATTTTTCCTCATATAAGAACATAAGAATAGGAAGAAGCTAAAAGCAAAATTCTTGTGAGGGAGTCAGTTGGGCTGCTAGATGACCAAGGGTTAAAAGGTATGCTCAGGGAGGATAAAGAAATAGTAGAAAAATGAATGATTTCTTTGCCTTGGTCTCTGCGGAGGAGAACATTAGAAACATGCCAGCGCTAAACACATTCTTAGATGGTGATGATTCTGAGCAACTAAAACAAATGTTTGTCTTAATGGAGGATGTAATAGATTAAACTGGCATTAAATAGTAACAAATCACCAGGATTGGATGATATCTACCACAAAGACCTAAAAGAATTCAAACATGAAATAGCAAACTTGTTGCTAGTAATCTATAACCTATTATTTATAACAACCACAAAACCTAAAGACTGGAGGGTGGCTGGTATGCCAATTTTTATAAAGGGATCTACGGGTGATTGGAGAAACTATGGACTGGAAAGCCGAATGTTGGTGCCAGGCCAGATGGTAGACATTCTTAAAAACATATTTACTGGCCATATATAGTAGATACACAGTTTAATGGGTGAAGTTCAACATGTTTTAGCAACAGTAAGTCTTGACTTACAAATCTATTACATTTTATTGAAAGAGTAAATAAATATGCAAATAAAGGTGAGCCAGTTGAAACAGTGTACAAAATTTTTTAGAAGGCATTTGACAAAAGCCCTCCATGAAATTAAAATACCATGGGATAAGAGGTAATATCGCTTCTGTGGATTGATAACTGGATAAAAGACAAGAAACAGAGGGCAGGGCTAGATGGTCAGTTTTCCAAATGAAGAAAGGACATAGGAACATAAGAAATTGTCATGGTGGGTCAGACCAAGTGTCCATCAAGCCCAGTATCCTGTTTCAAACAGGGGCCAAAACAGGCCACAAGAACCTGGCTATTACCCAAATACTAAGAAGATCCCATGCTACAGATGCAATTAATAGCAATAGCTATTCCCTAAGAAAACTTGATTAATAGCAGTTAATGGACTTCTCCTCCAAGAACTTATCCAAACCTTTATTGAACCCAGCTACACTAACTGCACTAACCACATCCTCTGGCAACAAATTCCAGAGCTTTATTGTGCATTCAGTGAAAAAGAATTTTCTCCAATTAGTCTTAAATGTGCTACTTGCTAACTTTATGGATTCCTTCTATTATTAGAAGTCCTTCTATTATTGGAAAGTGTAAATAACCGATTCACATCTACTCGTTCAAGACCTCTCATGATCTTAAAGACCTCTATCATATCCCCCCTCAGCCATTTCTTCAAGCTGATCAGCCCTAACCTCTTCAGCCTTTCCTCATAGGGGAGCTGTTCCATCCTCTTTATCAGTTTGGTTGCCCTTTTCTGACTTTCTTCATCACTACTAAATCTTTTTTGAGATGTGGCGACCAGAATTGTACACAGAATTCAAGGTGCGGTCTCACCATGGAGCGATATAGAGGCATTATGACATTTTCCGTTTTATTAACCATTCCCTTCCTAATAATTCCTAATATTCTGTTTGTTTTTTTGACTGCTGCAGCACACTGAGCCAATGGGCTAGATTTTAAAAGCCTTGCGTGCGTAAATCCTGGGGCTTCGTAAAAGGGGTGGGAGTAGGCATGTCTGGGGGCGTGTCTGGGGTCAGGAGGCGGTCCAGGGCGGGTCTGGGGGCGTGGTGACGGTTCGGGGGCGGGCCGGGAGGACAGTCCTGAGTCCCCCAGCACTGCGGCCTGTGCCCGGGGATGCGAGGCGGCGCATGCAAGTTACGCCTGCTTCAAGCAGGCGTAACTTGCCCAACAAAGGTGGGGGGGGGGGGGATTTAGGTAGGGCCGGGGGGTGGGTTAGGTAGGGGAAGGGAAGGGAAGGTGGGGGGACGTGGAAGGAAAGTTCCCTCCAAGGCCACTCCAATTTCGGAGCGGCCTCGGAGGGAACAGAGGCAAGCTGCGTGGCTCGGCGCGCGCAGGCTGCCGATTTTGCGCAGCCGGTTGCACGAACAAAAGTACATGCGCACATACTTTTTAAAGATCTACTTCAGCGACTTTAAAGTATTATCCACTATGATGCCTAGCTCTTTTTCCTGGGTGGTAGCTCCTAATATGGAACCTAACATCGTGTAACTACAGCAAGGGTTATTTTTCCCTATATGTAACACCTTGCACTTGTCCACTTTAAATTTCATCTGCCATTTGGATGCCCAATCTTCCAGTCTTGCAAGGTCCTCCTGTAATGTATCACAATCAGCTTGTGATTTAACTACTCTGAATAATTTTGTATCATCCGCAAATTTTATAACCTCACTCGTAGTATTCCTTTCAAGATATATATATATATATATATATATATATTGAAAAGCACCGGTCCAAGTACAGATCCCTGAGGCACTCCTCTGTTTACCCTTTACCACTGAGAAAATTGACCATTTAATCCTACTCTCTGTTTCCTGTCTTTTAACCAGTTTGTAATCCACAAAAGGACATCGCCTCTTATCCCATGACATTTTAGTTTTCCTAGAAGCCTCTCATGAGGGACTTTGTCAAACGCCTTCTGAAAATCCAAATACACTACATCTACTGGTTCACCTTTGTCCACATGTTTATTAACCCCTTCAAAAAAATGAAACAGATTTGTTAGGCAAGTCTTCCCTTGGTTAAATCCATGTTGACTGTGTTCCATAAACTATATCTTTCTATAAGCTCTACCATTTTGATCTTGAGAATAGTTTCCACTATTTTTCCCGGCACTAAAGTCAGGCTCACTGGTCTATAGTTAGATAACCGGATCACCCCTGGAGCCTTTTTTAAATTTTGGGGTTAAATTGGCCACCCTCCAGTCTTCAGGTACAATGAATGATTTTAATGATAGGTTACAAATTTTAACTAATAGATCAAATTTCATTTTTGAGTTCCTTCAGTACCCTAGGATGCATACCATCCAGTCCAGGTGATTTACTACTCTTTAGTTTGTCAATCTGGCCTACTACATCTTTCAGGTTTACAGTGATTTTGTTCAGTTTGTCTGGCTCATCATCCCTGAAAACCATCTCCGGACTGGTATCTCCCCAATATGCTCATTAGTAAACACAGAAGCAAAGAATTCATTTAGTCTTTCTGCAATGGTCTTATCTTCCCTAAGAGCCCCTTTAACCCCTTGGTCATCTAATGGACTGACCGACTCCCTCACAGGTTTCTTGCTTTGGATATATTTTAAAAATATATTATTTTATTAATTTTTTATTAATGAGTTTTTGCCTCTATGACCAACTTAATTTCAAATTCTTTCTTCACCTGTCTTATCAATGTTTTTCACTTAACTTGACAATGCTTAAGTTTTATCCTATTTTCTTCAGCTGGATACTTCTTCCAATTTGTGAAAGATTTTTTTTGGCTAAAATAGCCTCTTTCACCTCACCTTTTAACCATGACAGTAATCGTTTTGCCTTCCTTCCACCTTTCTTAATGTGTGGAATACATATGGACTACACCTCTAGGATTGTATTTTTAAACAATGTGCATGCCTGTTGAACACTTTTAACCTTTGCAGCTGCACCTTTCAGTTTTTTTTCTATTTCCTCATTTTATCAAAGTTTCCCATTTGAAAGTTTAGTGTTAGAGCTGCAGATTTACTTATTGTCCGTCTTCCAGTTATTAGTTTAAATTTGATCATGTTATAATCACTGTTGCCAAGTGGCCCCACCACCGTTACCTTTCTCACCAAATCCTGCATTCCACTAAGAATTAAATCTAAAATAGCTCCCTCTCTTGTTGGCTACTGAACCAATTGTTCCATGAAGCAGTCATTTATTACATCCAGGAACTTTATATCTCTAGCAAGTCCTGATGTTACATTTACCCAGTCAATATTAGGGAAATTAAAATCTCCTATTATTATTGCATTGCCAAATTGGTTAGCTTCCCTGATTTCTCTTAGCATTTCATCATCTGTCTGACCATTTTGTCCAGGTGGATGGTAGTATACTTCTATTACTATACTCTTACCCAACACACATGAGATTTCTACCCATATAGATTATACTGAGCATTTAGTCTCTTGTATGATCTTTATCCTGTTGGACGCTATACCCTCCAGGACATAAAGTGCCACACCCCCACCAAGTTGATCCTCCCTATCATTGCGATATAATTTGTACCCTGATATAGCCCTGTCCCATTGGTTATCCTCCTTCCACCAAGTCTCTGTGATGCCAATTATGTCAATCTCATCATTTGCTGCTATACACTATAACTCTCCCATCTTACTTCTTAGACTTCTGGCATTGGCATACAGACATTTCAAAGTGTGTTTTTTGTTTGCATTAACAACCTGCTTTTCAGTTGTTAGGGATAATTCGGAAATCATGTGCGTCGGTGATTTTTTTACATATAGGCACGTAGACTACGTTTGCTTTTATTGGAACCACTCTGTTGGGGTGCCCTAACTCTCCTGTTTTATTAGTATCCTTCAAGGATACATTTCTCTGAACTATGCACTGCTGAGTGACTGTCGGCTTTCACCCTTGTTCTAGTTTAAAAGCTGTTCTATCTCCTTTTTGAAAGTTAGTGCCAGCAGCTTGGTTCCACTCTGGTTAAGGTGGAGCCCTTCCTTCTCCCCTTCCCCAAACATTTTCCCAGTTCCTTACAAAACTGAATCCCTCTTCCCTGCACCATCATCTCTTCCTCGCATTAAAGCTCTGGAGCTCTGACTGCCTCTAGGGACCTGCACGTGGAACAGGAAGAATTTAAGAGAATGCCATCCTGGAGGTTCTGGATTTCAGCTTCCTACCTAAAATCCTAAATTTTGCTTAGAGAACCTCTCTCCCACATTTTCGTATGTCATTGGTGCCCACATGTACCACGACAGTTGGCTCCTCCCCAGCACTGTCTATAATCCTATCTAGGTGATGCGTGAGGTCTGCCACCTTCGCACCAGGCAGGCAAGTTACCAGGCGATCCTCACATCCACCAGCCACTCTGCTATCTACATTTCTAATAATTGAATCACCAACTATGATGGCTATCCCTCCTGGGCAGTAGCCCTGGGAGACTTGTCCTCAGTGTGAGAGGACAATACATCACCTGGAGAGCAGGTCCTTGCTCCACCCTCTCTAACTTTGTGGTGACTCCCTTTGGCTCAGATGGACAGCTGCAGCCGCGGCTTCTCCCTGCCTCTTGGTCCCGATGTTCCCGGACTGGCTTGATGCTACAGATCCGCCATGTTCCTGATGACGTAAGGGCGCGCACGCGCTCCAGACTTTGTACCAGCAAGGGCGTGAACCTCGGGGGCATCCTCTCATAATGACGCCATCCGTTTTCAATTTAAAAGGTCTTTGTTTGCTAACTACAAGCGAGTTAGCAAGGAACTCCAACGGGACTTGCTTTGGCAGTCCATGCTACTTGCAATTACGTTCCGAATCAGCAAGGGAAAGTCTTCTCCACTGCTCGGCCTTTTCAAACTTCCAGGAGTACCTGCTCCTCAGGGGCTCCGCTCTCTTTATTCTTGATTTCAGATTGTTGGACGGGTTCCGGTACTCGCTCCTCGAGGGCCTACGTTCCCGAAGACTCATAAGACTCCTATTGCCTGGAGGTGATCGCACACGTGAATACAGTGAGTCCTATTACAGACAGGAACCAGTACTCGCTCCACGAGGGCCATTGTTCCTAGTTCCTAAGGCTCCCTTCAGTCTAAGATGTTATCGCAGGTACGGAGATCGTGAGTTACCATTGCAGATTGCAGATAGGAATCGGTACTCGCTCCATGAGGGCCAATGTTCCTAATTCCTTTCTCATACTCTCTTCTTCCTCAGAAGATATCGCATAACTATATCTTATGGATTACTATTACAGATTAACAGATAGGAACCAGTACGAGGGCCTACGTTCCTAAATCTCTTCTAGCCTCTCTTCTATTCCAGAAGCCATCCCATTCACAGTTATTCATGAGTTCTATTTCAGACTGCCTATAGAGACCAGTACTCGCCTGCGGCTCTTGTTCCTGCATACTGAAGACTCTCTGTTGCATAAAGAAGACACTACAGAAATCTACAATTGTGAGTGTATCATCTACCACTGGTTATGCCCAGCATACCCTGTCTACTCACTAGGGATGTGAATCGTTTTTTGACGATTTAAAATATCGTCCGATATCTTTTAAATCGTCAAAAATCGTTAGAGCAGCAATACAATAACAATTCCCCCGATTTATCGTTAAAAAATCGTAAATCGGGGGAAGGGGGAGGGGAAGGGGGAGGGCGGGAAAACCGGCACACTAAAACAACCCTAAAGCCCACCCGACCCTTTAAAATAAATCCCCCACCCTCCCGAACCCCCCCAAAATGCCTTAAATTACCTGGGGTCCAGAGGAAGGGTCCCGGTGTGATCTTTTACTCTCGGACCTCCGTGCGTTGTAGAAATGGTGCCGGTGCTACCTTTGACCTGTCATATGACAGGTCAAAGGTAGCGCCGGCGCCATTTTGTTTTTTTGTCCCCCGACGTCAGGAGCATAGGAGATCGCTCCCGGACCCCCGCTGGACCCCCAGGGACGTTTGGCCAGCTTGGGGGGGGCCTCCTGACCCCCACAAGACTTGACAAAAGTCCAGCGGGGGTCCGGGAATGATCTCTTACCGCAAATCGTTTTTCCGTACGGAAAATGGCGCCGGCTGTACGGCAACACGATTCAACTGCAGGAGGTCGTTCCGGACCCCCGCTGGACTTTTGGCAAGTCTTGTGGGGGTCAGGAGGCCCCCCCAAGCTGGCCAAAAGTCCCTGGGGGTCCCTGGGGGTCCGGAATGACCTCCTGCAGTCGAATCGTTTTTCTGTACGGAAAAACGATTCGCGGTAGGAGATCGTTCCGGACCCCCGCTGGACTTTTGGCAAGTCTTGTGGGGGTCAGGAGGCCCCCCCAAGCTGGCCAAAAGTCCCTGGGGGTCCAGCGGGGGTCCGGGAGCGATCTCCTATGCTCCTGACGTCGGGGGACAAAAAAGCAAAATGGCGCCGGCGCTACCTTTGACCTGTCATATGACAGGTCAAAGGTAGCACCGGCACCATTTCTACAACGCACGGCGGTCCGAGAGTAAAAGATCACACCGGGACCCTTCCTCTGGACCCCAGGTAATTTAAGGCATTTTGGGGGGGTTCGGGAGGGTGGGGGATTTATTTTAAAGGGTCGGGGTGGGTTTTAGGATTGTTTTAGTGTGCCGGTTTTCCCGCCCTCCCCCTTACCCTCCCCCCCCCCACTGGACCCCAGGTAATTTAAGGCATTTTGGAAGGGTGGGGGATTTATTTTAAAGGGTCGGGGTGGGTTTTAGGGATGTTTTAGTGTGCCGGTTTTCGATTTACACGATTTACACGATATTTAAAAAACCCAAACTGCGACGATCCGATTCCCTCCCCCTCCCAGCCGAAATCGATCGTTAAGACGATCGATCACACGATTCACATCTCTACTACTCACTATCTACAGTCTCTCCTTACAGCTCAGCAACTCAGAGATCGTGGTTCCAGTATTAGAGGGACTTCGGCCCTGCTGGGCATATCAACTCACTACTGCCACCTCTGGTGGTTCTACTTCTAGTCTAACAAAGAACTATCTGTGTTTGTCTCAATACTCCAGCCTAGCCGGTGGTCCCTCTCGGGATCTCCACTTGAGGGCGCTGTCATCTGCCATCGGCCCAGGGATTCACTATTTCTACTAAGTGTTACTTCCTACACTAATAGAGTGGAATTATTCATCTACCACTCTGTGGGAGCCAATCCACATCAGACCATTACTCCTCTTTCTGCGGAAGCTGATCCATATCAGATAGCTATCTCTCCATGGGAATCATACAGGTTGCTGGTTCATCTTTCTACAGGAACAAAGCAAAACAGTTGCTACTCCTTCCCTCTGGAAGAGCAGAGCACTAACAGATTGCTACTCCTTAGCAAGATCCGTAACAGAGTGCTAACTATGCTTTCCCTGGCAGGGTAATCACTAACAGATTGTTAACTCCTCCTTCAACGGGAGTATCCAGCATCCAGATTCATAACAGATTGCTAACTCCTCCCCTCTGAGGGAGTAGATCTACAACAGATTGCTAACTCCTCCCCTTTAGGGAGCCGGTCGCTAACACTGCTACACCAGGGTGATGTTCTCCTACTGGGATACCTTTCTGATCCAAGGCAGCACTGGGGCTGCCAGACTGGATTTGGGACTTGGCTACTATGTCCCTGAAGGTCTCATCAATGTACCTCTCTGTCTGCCTCAGCTCCTCCAAGTCTGCTACTCTAGCCTCCAGAGATCGGACTCGTTCCCTTAGAGCCAGGAGCTCTTTGCACTGAGTGCACAGATTGGTGGAGTACCACATGTAGCTGTACATGTGTGCTATTTAATATATTCATACATGATCTGGAAATGAGAACAATGAGTGAGGTCATCAAATTTGCAGGTGACATGAAATTATTCAAAGTTGTTAAAAAGGCAACAGATGGTGAGGACCTGCAGAAGGTCCTTGTGAGATTAGGAGACTCGTCATATCAAAGGCAAATGAAATTTAATGTAGAAAAGTGCAAAATGATGCACATAGAAAATAATCCCAACTACAAGTACACAATGCTGGGTTCCATATTAGGAGTCACTACACATGAAGTCCTCATGGATAATACACTGAATTCACCAGCTCAGTGTACAGTGGCACCCAAAAAAAAGTAAATAAGATGTTAGAATGATTCTAAAGGAATGGAGGATAAAATGGACAATATCATATTGCCTCTGTTGATCCATGGTGCAACCACATCTTGAGTATTGTGTGAAAATTTGGTCATCCTATCTCAAAAAAAGACATAGCAGAATTAGAAAAGGTGTACAGAAAGGCAACAAAATGATAAAGGTGATGGATTGGCTATGCTATCGAAAGGCTAAAAATTTATAAAATCATGAGTATGATGGAACAGGTAAAAAAGGATGGTTATTTACTCTTTCAAATAATGCTTTAAAAAGGAGGCATTCCATAAAACTAACAACCAACAGATTTAAAACAAATCATAAAAAGTACAGAAATATCTTTTTCACTCAACATACAGTCAGTTGTGGAATTTGTTGTCAGATGATATGCTCAAGGTGAATAGCATAGCCAGCAAATTTTAAAAATAACTATTGGCTCCAGGACCCCCAATGAATTTTAAAAATAACTATTGGTTCCAGGACCCCCAATGTTCCTTCCATCCAAACCCATACCCTCCCAGACCTCCAGGTACCTCATGATTCTTCATTTTTCACTCAGATCACGATAGTGGCCTACCATGACCTGGACTTAGCATGTCTGAAATTGTTAAGAACTTACATTGGAAGCATAGGCTTCTAGCATGGCTCCTTATAAGTGCTAGGCTAGAAGCCTAAGCTTCCAACATAAATTCTTAGCAACCCCAGACGTGTAGGGCCCAGGTCGTGGTAGGCCACTACTGCGATTCTGGTGAAGAATGAAGAATTTTGAGGTACTTGGAGGATTTGGGTTTGGATGGGGGGAAGGTCGGCGGGCCCTGGAGTCAATCTTTATTTTTCAATTCACCAGGAGGAGGGGGAGAATCCTGAGACTGGCAACAGCGATTATATTTTACTTTAAAATGTAGGGTGTTTGGCAGTGCTGCAGGTTCAGCCCAATAGGGCTGAACATTTGGATTTTGAGTGAAAGGGAGGAGGGGGGATGCAATAGGGCCAACAGGCCTGCAAGGTTTTTTTCCTAGATGCACCAGTTAACTGGCTATATTCTTTTGAATACAGCTGGTTAAGTCTAAAGTTATCCAACTAACTATACTCAGATAAATTTTAAACCAGGGATATTTAAAATCTTGCCGGTTAGGTTTAAAGTTATCCGGGTAAAATTAGCCAGATAGCTTTAATCAGGGATATTCATTAGGGCATTTATCCCACTGAATATCCAGGACAAGTTATCCAGCTAACTTCAGTTGGAAAAGCTTGTCCACTAAATGGCCTACCAAATATGGACCTGTTAGTGAATAGAGTTTGCTGTTTGAGATCCCCCATGTGGGAGAAAGAGATGGTGTATGCTTGAGCCTTTATAAACCACTGGCACCATCTTAGGATATGGATTCTTAGTTCAATTTTTCCAATTTTGCCCTGCTGTCGGAAAGCCCTATATGTGCAGTCCAATGTTTTCTTTGTTTTGAGGGGGAAATAACTCAGAAAATTTTTGTCATAGAGACCTGGATAAGAAAAATTGGAAACAAAGATATCCATATTCATGAATATATATGACTATCTTAAAGTTAATAGGATAACATATCTGGCTAATTTAGCTCCTTCCCTTGACACCCATTCTCCTCCCACTACTTATCTGGCTAAGAGGCAGCCACTGAATACAGCTGAATAGTTATATCACACCACTTATACGGATTATGGCACTGAATATTGGCCTCCTTGAGTTGTAACCCTATTTTTGGTCCAGAGTTTTACAGACTTTTGTTTCTGGAGAAGGATGTTTCTTTCCACCTTTCCTTTCTTTCATTTGGTTCCTCTTTTTCATTAAGAGTTGTGTCTGAATCTTTATTGACTGAGAATCCTAGGGCCTCAGGACTCAGATTTTGTTTATTCTGAGGACGAGTTATCTTTCACCTAGAAAGAAGAATGGCACTGCCAAGGAATGGATTCACATCTATTGACAGAAAGAGTAGTTATTTAAATACCCTACAAGAGTATTTTCCCTACTGACCCAGGCGTGCTACACTTAGGAGGAGAGTGCCAACTTGGTACTTGGAAGACCTCAGAAAGGTATGAGAATTGGGACCATTCCTTCTGTTAAGTAACTGGGACTAAATTTCTATCCATTATACAGTAGAAAGAATTTTCTAGTAAATTTGGGAAATTGGGAGAAAGTGTACACTTTCTTCAAACTGATTCATTGGAAAAGCAAAGGACCTAAATCATTAAGGAATTGGCTATTACAAATTCTAAAGTCTTTTACTGTAAGAATAAGATCATACATTTATTAATTTCAACTTGTGAATCAATTGGATTTAACATGAAAAATCTACAAAGATCTTTTCATACAACTTATCAACTAACAGTAAAGTTCAAAAATCACTCAGTTTTCAAAATGATTATTCCTGCTATAGATTATTGGAGATCATTATTGAAGGCAAAAGAGCCTTAAAGCAAAACATGCCCCCAACAGGGAGCCCTGGAGCCTCAGATATATTGAACACCTTGGAGCATTTTGCAAATAGGGTCTGCACTATTATTGTGTGCCTTTGGGTTCATTATCTGGGTTTTTCCACCCAGGGTTTACATATCTAAGATGCTAAATAATTGCAATGGAGAAGGTACAGAGAAGGGTGACCAAAATGATAAAGGGGATGGGACAGCTCCCCTATGAGGAAAGGCTAAAGTGGTTAGGGCTGTTCAGCTTGGAGAAGAGATGGCTGAGGATGGATGTGATAGAGGTCTTTAAGATCATGAGAGGACTAGAACGGGTAAATGTGACTCGGTTATTTACTCTTTTGGACAACAGAAGGACTAGGGGGCACTCCATGAAGTTAGCAAGTAGCACATTTAAAACTAATCGGAGAAAATTATTTTCCACTCAACGCATAATTAAGCTTTGGAATTTGTTGCCAGAGGATGTGATTAGTGCAGTTAGTGTAGCTGGGTTTAAAAAAGGTTTGGATAAGTTCATGGAGGAGAAATCCATTAACTGCTATTAATCAAGTTGTTTTAGAGCAGTTGTTCTCAACCTTTTTCCCATCGTGACAAACCTGACAGACCACGCTCACATGTGTGACACACTGCTCATTACAATTTACGACGGAAATAAAAAATAAAGGTCCAGTATTATTTTTATTGTTAAGAATGACACAAGAAAAAGATACATATTCTGTTTGAACAGAAATTGCATAAACAGTAAACATCCCACACCAAAACAGCACCAATTTCCAGCACTTAACATTAACCACCTTACCTAAGAAAAGGCATCACTGAAAATATTACACCAGGCCTTAAGACACCAATACATCTCCTATTAGGAAAATGGACCAAGTCAGGCTGCTATAGAGCCCTACACAGAAACTACACGCAAGCAGAAAACCTCTCCTGAATCACAAGTGCTGACCCTCACCTAACAAAGAATAAAGAGACCAAAACGCATAACTAGAAGCATGCAGACAAAATCTGAATTGGAAACCGCAACAAGTCACCCATCCTTATAAAACAAATCAAGAAATATAAAATCAGTAGCAGTAAAACCATACTAACAAAAAGAACAGATTATTTCAAAACAGCAGATGAATGAAATATCCAATATTCTCTCATTTACAAACAGGCTCTCAATCACATACTCACATGCTCCCTCACCTAAACCAGCTCTCAGTCACACACAGACACACATGCTCTCTCTCTTTCTCTCATTTACACACAGGATCTCAATCACATACTCACATGCTCCCTCACCTAAACCAGCTCTCAGTCACACACAGACACACATGCTCTCTCTCTTTCTCTCATTTACACACAGGATCTCAATCACATACTCACATGCTCCCTCACCTAAACCAGCTCTCAATCACACACATACTCTCTTTCACAATTATAGGCTCTCAATCATTCACATACATGCTTTCTCACTCACACACACAGGATCTCAAAACACATATGCTTGCTCATTCACTCACTCTCCCCACCTCCCCCGAACTAGCAGCAGCAGCAGCCTCCTCCACTTCTAACCCTAAAGGCAGCAGCAACCTACTTCATTTTCGGCTCTCGCGGAGAAAGGAGTCCCATCGGCCGTGGGGGTTGACGACGTTCTTTGTTTTTCTCCGAGCCGCACAGCTCATTCCTCAGGCTGCGCCTCTCTTCTTTTCTTCGGACCAACGCTGCCTGCACTAGCATGGTCTCTTCTTCCTGTGCATGCACCCGCTGCTCACTACTTCTGCTTCCGGGCCATGGCATGGGGGGGCGGGAAGAAGAGAGCATGCTGGTGCCGCTGACGCCAGCTGTCCTGCTGAGTTCCGCCCAGGCTATCAGCATTTTAAGCCTGGGCGGAGGACCTATTTTGCTCAGGAGGGAGAGCAGCTGGGTCAGCGGGGGAACGGGAAGTGTGGCAACATACCTGCGTGTTCTTGGCGACACACTGTTTTAGAGAATAGGGATGTGAATCGTTTTAGGACGATTAAAATTATCGTCCGATAATTTTAATATTGTCTTAAACCGTTATGGAACACAATACAATAGAGATTCTAACGATTTATCGTTATAAATCGTTAGAATCGTGAGCCGGCACACTAAAACCCCTAAAACCCACCCCCGACCCTTTAAATTAAATCCCCCACCCTCCCGAACCCCCCCCCAATGACTTAAATAACCTGCGGGTCCAGCGGCGGTCCGGAACGGCAGCGGTCCGGAACGGGCTCCTGCTACTGAATCTTGTTGTCTTCAGCCGGCGCCATTTTCCAAAATGGCGCCGAAAAATGGCGGCAGCCATAGACGAACATGATTGGACGGCAGGAGGTCCTTCCGGACCCCCGCTGGACTTTTGGCAAGTCTTGTGGGGGTCAGGAGGCCCCCCCCAAGCTGGCCAAAAGTTCCTGGAGGTCCAGCGGGGGTCAGGGAGCGATTTCCCGCCGCGAATCGTTTTCGTACGGAAAATGGCGCCGGCAGGAGATCGACTGCAGGAGGTCGTTCAGCGAGGGTTCCGGCGCCTCGCTGAACGACCTCCTGCAGTCGATCTCCTGCCGGCGCCATTTTCCGTACGAAAACGATTCGCGGCGGGAAATCGCTCCCTGACCCCCGCTGGACCTCCAGGAACTTTTGGCCAGCTTGGGGGGGGCCTCCTGACCCCCACAAGACTTGCCAAAAGTCCAGCGGGGGTCCGGAAGGACCTCCTGCCGTCCAATCGTGTTCGTCTATGGCCGCCGCCATTTTTCGGCGCCATTTTGGAAAACGGCGCCGGCTGAAGACAACAAGATTCAGTAGCAGGAGCCCGTTCCAGACCGCTGCCGTTCCGGACCGCCGCTGGACCCGCAGGTTATTTAAGTCATTTGGGGGGGGGGGTTCGGGAGGGTGGGGGATTTAATTTAAAGGGTCGGGGGTGGGTTTTAGGGGGTTTTAATGTGCCGGTTTTGCGATTTTACGTTTTTTTGATTTTTCACGATTTTTCACGATTTTTCACGATATTTTACCCCCCCAAATGGCAACAATACGATTCCCTCCCAGCCGAAATCGATCGTTAAGACGATCGAGGACACGATTCACATCCCTATTAGAGAATAGCCACTGCTATTACTGGCAACAGTACTGTGAGAACCACTGTTTTAGAGAATAGCCACTGCTATTACTGGCATCAGTAGCATGGGATCTACTTAGTGTTTGGGTACTTGTCAGGTGCTTGTAGCCTGGATTGGCTATTGTTGGAAACAGGATGCTGGGCTTGATGGTCCCTTGGTCTGACCCAGTATGGCAATTTCTTATGTTCTTATGCTGTTAATCACTTCCATCATTTCACAAAACCAGTGTCTGAATTTTCTTTATTCTATATTGATGCATCTAAAGTAAACATTCCAATGGCATGTTTTCTTTAAAATATTTAAGCTCTTAGTTTTTATAATGCTCCTGCTTCTATTTTTAATTTTGACAAAAAATATAATACAAGAAAAATTAAGAACAATACCTATTCTGCTTAACACAGCTAATTTAAGTCTACTAAACAGGATTTATAATAGCTAATTTAATTTAGCTGAGAGGTTTCCCTTAATCTACCTGTTAGCAATAGAATGCGATTTAGGCTGGTGCTTTTTAAGAGGCAAATGAATTAAAGGCAGCTCTGTGGCGTATGCTAAAGGTACTTAATGATTTTTGGAGAAACAGAAGCCTATATGTCAAATTTACAATGACACAGCTGATTGGGATTACTGGAATTAGAAATAATTCAGGGATACTGGAAAAAGATTCTTTGAGACTGAAAAGTTAACTAGGGAAATTTCCTCACTATATTACAGTTTCTTTTAACTAAGACAACTTAATATTGTACATTTTTTTTTACTATATCTTATTTACTAACAGCTAGGTGTACCAAAGGGTTTTTCCCATTTTGGGATTGATTCATTACAGCTTTTCTCCCATTTTGTGTCTATGGGAAAAGATTAATAAGTCTCTTTGGGCCTGGTATTAAGCACCATTTAGAAGGCTAAGTTCAGACATAGCCGTCTAAATTGATAAAAATGAAGAAAAGAGTGCATGGGCGTGATTTGCTGGTGTGGCAATTACTATCCTTAAGAAATAAGCCTGACACTTTCAATGTGACTCCTTCATTGCTCTCTGCTTCCATGGCCAGGGTAAAATGAAAATTGATTCAAACAGCAACCAACGAGCTGACTTTTAAGGTCCGGAAAACTGATAAGCATCAGAGATGAGCTTCGTTTTTTTTGTACCGTGTCGTTTTTTGAGTCGGACGCTTCGGGGTAAAGTTTGTTTTTCCTCGGTTAGTTTTTGGGAAAAACGAACAAAAAACTAAGCGGGGAAAAATGAAACGGCCCAAAAAACGACGCGGGAAAACGAAGCTCAAAAAAACCCATATTAAAATTTACTATAATACATTAAATACAACCTCCCCCCCTCAAGACTTACTAACATCCCTGGTGGTCCAGCGGGGTCCCGCGAGCGATTTCTCCCTCATTGCCATCGGGCTTGCCTCGCATCAAAATGGTGCCGATAGCCTTTGACCTACTATGTCACAGGGGTTACCGGTGCCATTGGTCAGCCCCTGTCACAAGGTAGGAGCAATGGATGGTCCCCCAAGACTTGCCAAAAGTCCCTGGTGGTCCAGCGGGTGTCCGGGAGTGATCTCCTGCTCTCGGGCCGTAGGCTGCCAGTAATTAAAATGGCGCTGATAGCCTTTGCCCTTACCATGTCACAGGGGCTACCGGTGCCATTGGTCAGCCCCTGTCACATGGTAGGAGCACAAGATGGTGCCGGCCATCCATTGCTCCTACCATGTGACAGGGGCTGACAAATGGCACTGGTAGCTCCTGTGACATAGTAGGTCAAATGCTATCAGCACCATTTTGATGCGAGGCAGGCCGGACAGCCCGATGGCACAGAGGGAGAAATTGCTCACGGGACCCCGCTGGGCCACCAGGGATGTTAGTAAGTCTTGGGGAGGGATAGGGATCGGGATGGTGGGGGGGGGGGGTTGTATTATACTAAATTTTAATGCTTGGGGTGGTTTTTTATTTAAAAAAATAAAATGTGCCCCTCCCCCCGTACAAACCCGAAAAACAAATTTTCCTCGTAGTTCTGGGAAAATCCGTTTTGGGGTTCAGGGCCCCTGACCCACGACAAATTAGGTAATTTCATTGAAATTGCCTAATTCATGATAAACAAATGCACATCTCTAATAAGCATGGGGATTACTTAAAGGGCATACTAGCATAAGCTTGCTGGGTAGACTGGATGGATCATTTGATTATTTGCTACCGTCATTTCTATGCTTCTATGTTTCTATATGAATATCTTATGTGGTATGCAGTTACCACTTAACTGTTTAAATTTTTACATTGCTAAAAAGTTAGCCAGTTAAATGAGGGGCAGAATGGGGGCATTCTGAGGCAGAGCCACTTATCCAATTAATATAGAGCCAGACTCATTTTCGAGGTAATTTTCAAAAGGAGTTCTATGCATAAATGTAACATACTATTGTAGCAATTTTCAAAAGCCATTTACTCGCATAAAGTGCACTTACGCGATTAAATCCTAAGGACAATTCAATTGCATATTTTCTAGACATTTTCAAAAGCCCACTTACTTGAGTAAAGTGAATTTACTTTAGTAAAATCCAGTTTTACTCGAGTAAATGCTTTTCAAAATCAGGCCCTAAAGCTTTTCTTCCATTGTGTGTCTATTGGAAAAGTCCTTAGTGAATCAGGTACTCAGACAGATAAATGATGATATTATGGGTTATTCAGCTTACAGCTAGCAGAAATAGTGCCCGCAATAAAAAAATGGGCATGCACCGCTTCACAGAGGCAATTTTCGTGAAGTGCGATATGTTATCGCATCGCATGTTGCATCAGTGTGTCGCGCGTGGCGTCAGCGCGTCGCATGTGATTTTACGAGGTGTACATTGATTTATAGGGGTGTGCATTCATTTGCAACATTTTGGTAATTCACAAAATATATGCTATATTTGTTGTATTCGTGAGGGTTATAAAACGTATGGCGAACCCCCACGAATACAATGTATCACTAATGAATAAACCCCTACTCTCCTGACCCCCCCCCCCCCCCCAAGGCTTTCCAAAAGTCCCTGGTGGTCCAGCAGGGATCCTGGAGTGATCTCCTGCACTCAAGCTGTCGGCTGATGGTATTCAAAATGATGCCGATAGCCTTTGCCCTTACTATGTCACAGGGGCCACCGGTGCCATTGGTCGTCCCCTGTCACATGGTAGGAGCAATGGACGGCCGGCGCCATCTTCTGCTTTTACCATGTGACAGGGGCCGACCAATGGCACTGGTAGCCCCTGTGACATAGTAAGGGCAAAGGCTATCGGCGCCATTTTGAATACTGGCAGCCGACTGCCTGAGTACAGGAGATCGCTCCAGGACCCCCGCTGGACCACCAGGGACTTTTGGCTAGTCTTGGGGGGGACTCCTGACCTGACTTCTGAATGGCGGATTACAAGTTGAAATGCAGTTATTTGTTGCTTGATGACATTCCTAAACTTAACTCAAGACTTTGGATTGCTTAAGCCCCTGAGGCAGCAGCTGTTGAGCTGCGAAACTCGGCCTGAGTCGGGCATTTTTACATATACGTCTCTACTCTAATAAACATTTGGAAAAGACAAAGGCATCTATTCTTGTGTTTACCTGACAGCTATTATAGATCAACTACCTCTTTGTTTTCTTGGACTAACTTTGCTATCCAGACAGTTAATATGGACTACATACTGTATAATTTTATCTGGGTATTTTCAGTGGTTATCTGGTTTATGTTAGGGATGTGAATTCATTTTAAATGAATGTGCAAAAGACAATAAATAAGGGCAATTCATTTCATTCAGAGGGCCCTGAAACAAATTAAAAGCCCCTGAATGAAACAAATCAGAGGATCTAGGCTGGTTTACAGGTCAAGGCCCCAGCTAAGAGACCCAGCTTACAGTCCAGGCTTTGGCAATAGGACTTGGTCTGGGCTCCAGCTGAGGCATCAGCCTTGCGTGAGCTGAGGCTGAGGTCATGGCAATCTACTGTGTCCTCAGCCTGGGCCTATGCCTCACAGGCAGATCCACACCAGACCAGATAAGTGGGGGCCGGGAGGATCCTGGCCTCGGAAGTTTTCTGGGTGGGAGGGATGGTGAGGTCAGAAGGCCTTGGGAGGCCCTGTTTTTTTGTGTGTGTTAGTTTTTTTGGGGGGGTTGTTTGATTTATTTTTTTCACATGTTACTTTTATTTTATTTTATTTTATAGACATTAGTTATATTGATATTGATATGTTACCAATGTAATTTTATTCGAACTTTATTACTATTTTCTATTTTCTATTTTTTACTTTTGTTTTTATTTACTTTCTTTCTTGAAAGTTACTTTTATTATTTTTGATAATGTTGTAAACCATTTTGTTCAAATTTTTGCTAAGACAGTATATAAAAAGTTTTAAATAAATAAATAAAATAAATTCTATGAATTGAAATTCTTAGGAAAAACTTCTAAAAATGAAACAAAAAACAAAAACATATTTTTTATCCCTGCACACCCCAGGGCCAATTTTAAATCCTACGCGCGTGGGGTACATTTGTGTGCACTACCCGGCATGCACAAATGTATGCCTGATTTTATAACCTTGCATGTGCCAAGCCCAAGGGGACCCCCCGATGGCTTTCCCCGTTCCCTCCAAGGCTGCACCGAAATTGGAGCAGCCTTGGAGGGAACTTTTTTTACCTCCCCCCCCCACCTTTCCCTCCCTTCCCCTTCCCCTCCCTTCCCCACCTCTCAGCCCTACCTAAATCCCCCCTACCTTATTTCCCCGAGTTATGCCTGCTTCTGGCAGGCGTAACTTGTGCGCGTCGGCCGGCTGCCAGCACACAAACCTCTGGCACAGCCGCTGTGCTGAAGGACTCAAGACTGCCCCGGACCACTGCCCCGCCCCCGGACCACAAATTTTTAAAAGCCCCGGGACATACACGCGTCCCGGGGCTTGCGCGCACCACCGAGTCTATGCAAAATCTACCCCCCCCCCCCCCTTGTTTATGTCCCACTGAATATCAAGGCAAAGTTATCTGGGTAACTTTACCTGAGTAACTTTCACATTTACCAGTCCATTCATTATCAACCTCTAAAATATAAAATTGGAAAAACATTCCAGAATGTTCTTACACAAGTTTTTTGAATGATTTCAATTTGTGGAGATTTTTCCTGGCACAGGTAGAAGGAAATTAAATTCTAGGACAAAATATGTGCTATTTCAGAACTATGCAAACTGATTTGCGGAACTCATGCAATTTTTTGCCCTGAAGTTAAATCTGATTCTTGACCACTTACAAGACCTTTACAGTATTTATATGCACAGCTTGCCTTCTTTTGTGCGAGTCAGGTCGTTCTCATTTTCTTCCAGGATACAGGATGGATAGCCTGAATAAGGAAGTGAAGGGCAACTCTTTCTTTGTTTCTGAATGTTCTTGTTTCTTCCTCTTTGTTTTATATGAACTTTTTCAATCTTTGTTTCTAAATCAGAAATAAATAACAGTCATTTAAACCACTTAAATCATTCTAATTTGGACTTTCATTCAAAGTGAAAATTATTTAAGAAAATTTTCAATGGGATTTATGTGCCTAACTATGGAGTTAGTTAGATGCTTAGATTCCTAGGAATTGAATTTGCTCTGGGCAGAGTGGTTATATTTAACTGCTATTCAAGTAG
This sequence comes from Rhinatrema bivittatum, assembly GCF_901001135.1. Classification (NCBI taxonomy): domain Eukaryota; kingdom Metazoa; phylum Chordata; class Amphibia; order Gymnophiona; family Rhinatrematidae; genus Rhinatrema; species Rhinatrema bivittatum. Next base: position 498,607,208 of record NC_042617.1, read on the forward strand.
GCATTTCTGAGAACATATTTGGATCAGGGGAGTACATGCATATAATTGAATTTTCAGTTATACACACACTCCCCTGGATCCTCAACTATACAAATAGTAGGGAAAAACGTCATGGGTACTTTGGTACCTGCATATACAAGTAGTTTCTCTTTGATAACTGGCTAAAGGTATGTACAAACGTTCAATGTGGACTTTACCACTATGAGCCTTATTGAAAACTACTCTCTCAATATTCTCCAGCTATTTACAAGACTGGCAAGACTGACAATTTAAAAAAAGTATGAAAAGCAGGCAAGGGCAGCAGACCACATATCCTATTCATGGCAGAGCACTGATCAGTAGGGATGTGAATCGTGTCCTCGATCGTCTTAACGATCGATTTCGGCTGGGAGGGGGAGGGAATCGTATTGTTGCCGTTTGGGGGGGTAAAATATTGTGAAAAATCGTGAAAAATCGTGAAAAATCGTGAAAAATCGAAAAAACGTAAAATCGCAAAACTGGCACATTAAAACCCCCTAAAACCCACCCCCGACCCTTTAAATTAAATCCCCCACCCTCCCGAACCCCCCCCCAAATGACTTAAATAACCTGCGGGTCCAGCGGCGGTCCGGAACGGCAGCGGTCCGGAACGGGCTCCTGCTACTGAATCTTGTTGTCTTCAGCCGGCGCCATTTTCCAAAATGGCGCCGAAAAATGGCGGCGGCCATAGACGAACACGATTGGACGGCAGGAGGTCTTTCCGGACCCCCGCTGGACTTTTGGCAAGTCTTGTGGGGGTCAGGAGGCCCCCCCCAAGCTGGCCAAAAGTTCCTGGAGGTCCAGCGGGGGTCAGGGAGCGATTTCCCGCCGTGAATCGTTTTCGTACGGAAAATGGCGCCGGCAGGAGATCGACTGCAGGAGGTTGTTCAGCGAGGCGCCGGAACCCTCGCTGAACGACCTCCTGCAGTCGATCTCCTGCCGGCGCCATTTTCCGTACGAAAACGATTCGCGGCGGGAAATCGCTCCCTGACCCCCGCTGGACCTCCAGGAACATTTGGCCAGCTTGGGGGGGGCCTCCTGACCCCCACAAGACTTGCCAAAAGTCCAGCGGGGGTCCGGAAGGACCTCCTGCCGTCCAATCGTGTTCGTCTATGGCCACCGCCATTTTTCGGCGCCATTTTGGAAAATGGCGCCGGCTGAAGACAACAAGATTCAGTAGCAGGAGCCCGTTCCGGACCGCTGCCGTTCCGGACCGCCGCTGGACCCGCAGGTTATTTAAGTCATTGGGGGGGGGTTTGGGAGGGTGGGGGATTTAATTTAAAGGGTCGGGGGTGTGTTTTAGGGGGTTTTAGTGTGCCGGCTCACGATTCTAACGATTTATAACGATAAATCGTTAGAATCTCTATTGTATTGTGTTCCATAACGGTTTAAGACGATATTAAAATTATCGGACGATAATTTTAATCGTCCTAAAACGATTCACATCCCTACTGATCAGGGGATCATGACGCCCTTAGACTTCCTGCTGCTAAAGCACAGAGAACAGCTGTACCTCCTGTCTACCTGCTAGTCTACTGGCAGGCCAAATGGTGAGCCATCAGTCTCTCTCTCCTTCCTTTTCCACGTAAGGAGGAGGTGGAGCCAATGTCATAGATTATAGTTTATCTCTGGCTTTTCCTTCATTTCTTCTCAGTTAGGTATTTTTCTGTACTTATATCATGCTGTCTTGAATTCTATTACCATTTTTATCCTCACTACCTCCACTTGAAGGATGTTTCATACATCCAGTACCCTCTCCTTTAAGAAATATTTTCTGATGTTACGCCTGAATCTACTTCATTCAAAAGAAGGTACGAAATAGAAAATATTGATTGTCCAAATATGAATCCACAAAATAGAAATTAAATAATAGCAAAAAAAATGCTCCAAGCTTTTAAATATAAGTGCTAGATGTCCCCCGACATGGTCCATGTTTTGCATAAGCTACGTCAGGAGGGACAAAGATCTGCAGAGTTTATAAAATACAACATAGTTATGCTCTGAAAGTATGGGGCTTTGTTTCAGTACATGCCAATATTTGCAATGCAATGAAAATACTTTCTTTCTGTATTTAATAAACATACATTTGTATAATTTTGGTGCAGAAAAAAATATAACAAGTACTTGTAATAACTACAATTATACGTGGAGGCAGGGATTTTATAAAGTATGCATGTAGGCTGTTTCGAAAATATTCGCCCATATCTCACCAGTGTGCTGATACCTCCACCTGTTCAACCGGTCCATCTCTAGTTCACCTAGACCCTCTAGCTGTTCACCCTGAACCCCACCAGTTTATCCAGACTTCCTACCCAAAAATTACAGACAACAGATAAGTCCGATTTAACTTGTGCTAGTCAATTAGCAGGTGTAAAATTGATAATTCATATACCTATATCTCTTATAAAATAGCAACTTCTGTGCACTCTTAACCCAACCAAGGAGCACCACTAAACCCCCCCCCCTCCTTTATTTCCACTGGCAAAATTTGCAAGTGAAACCGAAAATATGCGTGTACTTTATAAAACAGCATATATGCAAACACATGCTACTTATGTGTGTATATGCTATTTTTCCATGCAGAACCCCATCAAAAATTAACTCGCATAAGTTTATGAAATAGGCATAGAAAATGCATGCTTTCTTGCATTGGAAATATTTGTGTGTACTGAAACATATGCACATACATTTCAAGCAAAAACTATGTGATATTTTCTAAACTGTGCAGCTCCTGCTACACGGTTTATAAAATACTAGTATAAATCTCCTTGCATCCAGATATGTGTGTAAATGCTCTACTGTGGATAGGTTTGAAAGACAGTTTCTCTGTTAGCTGCAGAGTTTACCAGCATAGAAAAGACTTATCCTTATGTTGTCTGCTGGCTTGCCTCAGTGAATTATATTACCAGCAAAAAGTGTGAACATGCATCAATACATTTTAATAAACAGATATTATTGATAGAGAGGTTACAATGCCTTATTGCTGTTATGGATCAACTTGTAAGCAAGGCACATACTAGATACTGTAGTCTATCTCATGTCAGAATATGAAATCATAACTCAAATAATCCCAACAAATTCTGTGAAATTTTGCATAATCAATTTAGAACTAACTCTCAAGGATAGATTTTAAAAAATAAGCTTTACCAACAATGACAGACGTGTGGGGTCCATTTACTAAAGCTGTACAAGTAAACATGTAATTTATTTTTTTTTTACTTTTTATTTATGGATTTTTATATATTCATACAAAGAATCATCTTTGTATTGGAAATACATGGACAAAGTACAAAGAGAAAATATTAAAGGAAAAGAAGTTACATATAATAAACAAAAACCTTGCTATTGTCTTTATTCATTACATAATAAAATTAGCAAAGACGGAGATCTGGAATTGAACAGGAGAAAAAAATTAGGAAAAAAAAGAAGAAAAACAGGAATAGCATGCAATCCGACCATATAATGTCTACACCCAACAGCTCTAAATTGACACTGGAGAAGATATTAATGGAGTCTAAAAATGCTCTCAATTGCTCAGGAGCAAAAAAAATAAAACAATCTGTATTAAACTTGATAAAACATTTGCAAGGATAATAGAGAGATAAGGAAGAACCTAAAGAAACAGCCTCCTGCCAATAGGCAAGAAACACTCTTCTTCTCTCTTGTGTTACATGCGAAATATCAGGAAATACTTGTACCTATTGGCCATAAAAAAAAGTGAGGATATATTCTTGAAGTATCTACGCATAACATTGCTAACATCTTGAGATGATACAAATATAACCAACTAAGTAGCACATTTCAAACTTTCAGGTGAAGAACTCTCTAAGAAATTTGTCAAATTAGGGAAACCGGACTGAAATTGAACATTAGCATTACCAGTGGAAATTGTAGAAAGGACAGATAATTTGCTAATAGAAGGCAGATGCTCAGAATCAAATTTAAAACTTCAAGGAAATAGTTTTTTTTAATGTAATATCAGCAATTTCCTCAAAAATCTTGTGGTAATTTAGTTAACAAAGATTCAAATACCTTGAGTAATTTTCCAATTGTTCAATCCTTCTTGACAAGGAGTTTTGGTCTTTCACTGATACAAGCTGAAGAGCTTGTATGTCTTTGAAATCTGCTTCCAGTCTGGAAATTTTTGTTGTAAGGGATACGACATTGCTATCATGTTTGTCCCCCATCTGTTCCATTTTTAAGGAAAGAGAGTCAATCTTTGAAGAGCAAGCACTTAAACAGTTACCTATCAACTCCCACGATGAATCCAGTGTTACCGCCTCGGGTCGAGCAGGGGCTATGAAGAGCCCACGACTAAATGGTAAAGTATCACCTGAGCCAAAACCAGGAGTAGCACCACAAAGTCATACCTGTCTCACGTGGGGCAGTAGATCTCAGAGTAGATGTAAAAAACTCACCCCCATAGTCATCCAAAGGCAGTTCCTCTCCCTGCAATAACATCTCTGATGTCCAGCAAGCCCCCCTCCAGTGCAGTCATTACAGTAACATCATAGCTGGGCGCCATGGTATTGAGAGACGAGGGAGATCATTGTGCAGAGAGAAGCCATTGGTCAAGCAGGCTGAGGGATGCCTCTGCTGCAGATGCCGGCAATGCTCCTTCTATGCAGGCATCATCAGGCTTCTTGGCTTCCTGAAGGCAGACCAGTGAGGTGATAAAATTCATGAGCACCTACTGGTACGAAGGGATGAGGTGTAATAACCTAAACTTACAAGGCAATCACTAAAACTCCATGAAGCAATGATCTGGTTCCAAATCCTTGCATGCCTTTATACATCTGTGTATTCAGCGTGTGTAAAATTGTGTGCATGCATGTCATGATACATTCTCCTTCTAGGGCTAAGAACTAGATTTGTCACTAGGCACACTAGGCCTGTATCTAGAGTGGCTGATATCTGGGGGCAGCAGGCAGAGGGAAAAAAATATCCTGCTTCCAGTAGCAAAAAAGCCTCTGCTGTCTTTCTGATACGTCAGGCCCCACAACAGTTTGTCATGCTTGCAGCTTGTTTCCCGTGGCGGCAGTGACTTCTCTCGTATGGCCCATTTCAGCAGCAGCTGCTTCTCTTGCTGTGGCAAGCCCACATCTTCAGCAGCAGCGAGCTGGCCTCCCTTTCAGCACAAGCAGCAGTTCATCTTAGGCATCGCGATTACACTCAGGCCCTGCCCCCACCTTCAGCGGCTGCGGAAAACACATGGCCCACCTCCATTCACCAGATCTGCTGTTTTTCCTGCAGCTGCTGCAAGGCTTTCCTACTTTTCTGTGCTACTGCGTTGTCGTTGGCCTCCTCATTGCTGAACCATGACAAAAAAAAACCCAGCATCAGGGACTTGCAACCTGCCCCTTCCCCCAGGCTAAAGAAAATCTCCTACAACTCTCCCAGAGCATCAACAGGCCTCCCACTCAGACCCTATTCTCCTGAGGTCTTGGTCCCACCTGGATCCTTCCCTAATCATCAATGTAAGTTAAAACTTTTTTTTCACTTATGTGAGTCAGTGAGTGTGCATGTGTGTCACCATGTGTGAAAGTGTGTATATGTGACTCAGTGAGTATAAGTATGACCGTGTGTATGTCAATGACAATGTGTGAAAGCGTGAATGTGCATGTATGTCAGCATGTGTGTGTGTAAAAGAGTGTGTGATTCGGTAAGTATGAGCATGTGTGTGACAGAACATAGTAAATATTGATAGAAGAAGACCCAAATGGTCCTTCCAGTCTGTCTAGCAATTGTTTTTAAGGGTAGTAGTGAAGGAGTGTGAATCTCAGTATCAGAATGCTTATGCAAATATCAGTGAACCTATGAGAATCTCAGTTTGAGCATGCATGTGTGCATGATTGAGTCAGCATATGTTTGTGTGAGAGTGAGTTGTGTGTTAATCAGCCAATGTTTGTGTGAGATTGAGCATGTGTGCGAGAGTTTGTGTGTGTGTGAGTCAGTGTGTGTGAGTCAGTAAACCATTCTCTTCTTGTGGGAGCTCATGCATTCAGCTTGCACACATACCAGTTCCAGGTGGGGAGAAGGGTGAAGGGATGTGACCCATGCAGACTGCAGGAAATGGTGAGGTTTGAGTACCCTACAGGTAGGCAGGTACCCTCAGCATTTGCTGGCATGCCCTGAGTGAGTGTGTGAATGAGAGAGTCAGCATATGAATGAGAATGAATATGTGTCAGAGAGTGTGTGAGTATATGAGAGAGACAGAGGATAAAGTCTGTGCACACCCCCACCCCTGACTAATCCACAATAATCTCAGCATGACAGGAATATAAAATCTCAGTTATGGAGAGTGGGGGATTTTTTATTCCTTGTTCTTTTTAACTATTGGGTGTTACTTTGGGTATTGGGTGTTACTTTACTATTGGGTGTTACTTTATTGGGTGTTACTTAACTATTGGGTGTTACTTTACGCACTTCGCGTATCTGTTCTGATACGCGAAGTGCGTATCAGAACAGACTAATCACCCAACCGGCTAAATCCTCCCTGAGGAAACGCGCGCTTTCCACAGCGGGCCCTTCACTATGGAACTCGCTACCTCCAGACCTCCGCCTTGAACCTGACCACGCTACATTCAAAAAGAAACTTAAGACTTGGTTGTTTAAACAAGCATTCCCAGAAAGCTAAAAGCAGGAAGAAAGTCATGTTTCAGACTATTCGCTCTCTCCCCATCCCACAGCATATAACTTCACAAAGAGACCAGTTGAAATAATTGAGTCATTTATTTATCTTATACCTTTATAATCATATATATTATATTCAATCATGTTAGAACCTTATAACCACGCTATTTATTTATTAGGTATTATTTATAACTGTCAGCAATATATACTAATTCGTTAATTTAATGAATATGTTCAATGTTTATGTTCAATGTCCAATGTTCAATGTTAATTAATATGTTCAATGTTCAATGTAAACCGCTAAATGAAGCGATAGTTCTTGTTTCTTGTAAACCGGGGTGATATGTATTTTATACAGGAACCTCCGGTATATAAACCCTATAAATAAATAATAAAATACTTGATATGTTTGCTGTTTTGAAAAATATTATTGGTGTTTGTGAAATTTTAAACATTTTTATGAGTTTTTAATTATTGGTTGAATTGGTCAGCTGTTTTGAAATATTTTTATTAGTATAGTTTAACTATTATGATTTGTTTCATTTGGCGGGCCATGGGCTATCCCAACCGACTGCCGCACTCACCTCCAGCCCAGCATGGTGGGCATGACTTGTCCTGGTATGGGGACTGGCGTCCTGTGCGCTGCGCTGCACATGTCGGGGCCGGTGCGCTGTGCTTGGGCATTGTGCAGGGGTCCTTGGCTCTTCCTGCTCCTCCCTGCTTTAGGTGTGCACGTCGAATCCCAGGATTTAAAGGGCCAGCAGCGGGAAAGTTCCCTGCAGCCCGGGCTGATGACATCTGGCTAGGTGGGTATTTAAACCCTGTCTTTCTGTTTCCATTTCGCCTCAGCAAAGGGTCCTGCTCATCCTTTGAGTGTGAGTTGTCTGCATTCCTAATCTCTGCCTTGGTTCTTGCGTTCCTGCCTTGCTCCTACTCCTGACTCCTGGCTCCTGCGTTCCTGTTCCTTGCCTCCAGTTCCTGCCTTGCTCCTTGTCCCCTCGGATTGATCCTCTGGTTCTGACCCTGCTTCGCTTCACTCTGTTTGTTCTTCGCCTGCCCTGACCTCCTGCCTGGCCTCTCATCTCTGCTTGTACGCTGCCTGCCTCGACCTCTGGCCTGTTCCTATTTCTACTCATCTGCTGCCTGCCTCAACCCTTGGTCCATCCCACACTGCTTCAGCTTCTTGTCTTCCAGTTTGTCACCTTGAGAGACCTGCACCTAAGTCTTGCCGGCCCCAGTACCCAAGGGCTCAACCTGCGGGAAACGAATGCTGGTATAGGTGAAGGTCCTGTTATGTCATCTTCCTCTGAACCGCCTCTCAACAACAAGGACCAACAGGAGCCTTTCCCTGGTGGTAGCAACAACCTCGTCTCGGCTCAAGGGTCCACCTTTCGAACATGATTGATGTTTATATTTCTTGATTTTAATATTGTTGTATAAGGAATGGTAATGTTTCTGTTTTTCTATTGTCGCACTGCATTCAGAGTGTGGCTTCCCGTAGTTTCCAGTTCAGTTTTTGTCTGCACATTTCTATAGTCACACAATGTTAGGTTCCATATTAGGTGCTACTACCCAAGAAAGAGATCTAGGTGTCATAGTGGATAACACATTGAAATCATCAGTTCAGTGTGCTGCAGCAGTCAAAAAAGCAAACAGAATGTTGGGAATTATTAGAAAGGGAATGGTGAATAAAACGGAAAATGTCATAATGCCTCTGTATCACTCCATGGTGAGACCGCACCTTGAATACTGTGTACAATTCTGGTTGCCGCATCTCAAAAAAGATATAATTGCGATGGAGAAGGTACAGAGAAGGGCTACCAAAATTATAAGGGGAATGGAACAGCTCCCCTATGAGGAAAGACTAAACAGGTTAGGACTTTTCAGCTTGGAGAAGAGAAGGCTGAGGGGGGATATGATAGAGGTGTTTAAAATCACGAGAGTTCTAGAATGGGTAGATGTGAATCGGCTTTTTACTTTTTCGGATAATAGAAAGACAAGGGGGCACTCCATGAAGTTAGCATGTGGCACATTTAAAACTAATCGGATAAAGTTCTTTTTCACTCAATGCACAATTAAACTCTGGAATTTGTTGCCAGAAGATGTGGTTAGTGCAGTTAGTATAGCTGTTTTTAAAAAAGGATTGGATAAGTTCTTGGAGGAGATCCATTACCTGCTATTAATTATTAGATAATAACCACCGCTATTACAAGCAACTGGAACATGGAATAGACTTAGTTTTTGGGGTACTTGCCAGGTTCTTATGGCCTAGATTGGCCACTGTTGGAAACAGGATGCTGGGCTTGATGGACCCTTGGTCTGATCCAGTATGGCATGTTCTTATGTTCTTATTTAAACTCTGTTGCGTCTTTATTCTGTATTTGGTGAGGGTCTGTCTGGGTTCTGCAAGTGTGATCACGGTGAGGTATTTTGTTAGCGTCTAGTTTCTGTATAGTGGTCTATAGCAGTTTGGCTTGTTTGTTTTCCAAATAGGAGGTGTTTTAGCTCCTGGTGTAATATTTATGGTGCTCCATTTTCATATTCTTTATCATATGATGATATAATTAATAGCTTCGCTGAGCAGAAAGCAGAACACAAGCAACTTTAGACATGGGGTACCAATAGGATAATTAAATTGTTTGTTTATATATTTTTGTAGCATTAAGTTGTAGACTTTCTTAAAGTTATTCATATTACTTTATTTCTGTTTTGAGTTGGTCAATGTTAATTTCATTGGTAGTGTCTTACCTGGGCGAGGTTAGGGCTAGGGGGGAGGGGGGAGCGACACTACCAACAGTGCCTAGTGATAACAAAAACCTTAATTAGTCCCTGCTAGGGCCCCCTTCCCTAACAATGAAGAAGTAGAGGGGTAAGGAGGAGAATGTTGGGAGAAAATGTAAAGAACTCAAAAGCTTTACAAGGTTACATTTGTTATGTTATCTACTTGTCTAAAGCTTGAGGAGCCTTATAGGACTCCATTATAGATATTGAATTCAGAAGGTACTTATAGATTACCATTGCCACTTGCAAGTCCTGCAAAGGTGGTCATGGGCTGCAACATCCTGGGCACAGTTGTCTGTGTGCTCTCCTCTAATCTATGGGATGATCAGCCCTGTCCCTCTGCCACTCCTTCCTGTTCTACCTCTTCCTTTAGGTCAACTCTTTCTTTCTTCTCAAGGAACTGGAATTTCTCCACATTGTTTTGCATAGTGATAGCAGAAAGGTGAGGACTTTTGTAGCATCATCAATTAGCTGTTAAGGGCATCAACTGAGTAGGAGAAAAACAAGTCCTAAACACTACAATGAGCCCATAAGATAGTGTAATGTTTTCCTCATTAAAATGTCTGCTTTAGTACTTGTCTGAAATAATGTGGCTTAATGGATAGGAGAAGGTATCTTTGCACCATTAAATGCCTCATTTGCTGTTCGTTATTTGATTTAACTATGGAATTGCTGTAAAGATTAACATGTTTGCAAGGGTGGGTATGTTAAAGCTGAAAAAGTCTGCATTAGGCCTTTCATGGCTAATGCAGCTCTTAATACATGCTAAAACTTATTTTAGCACACATCAATGCTATCATGGTTTCATGACGACCATTTAGTGCATATGCATAGCGTCTAAAGGTGATAAAGTGTTTTATGTAAACTGAATACAGAAAACTCCTTACGTCCAATATTGTTCCTAATATGTAAACGAACACTTTTTTCTACTGTGACTATTAGTCTAAGAAGAAAATCTTTACTGATAAAATGATAATCATTAACAAATAGATCTCACAGTCATACAGTGGAAGGTTTTATAGGGACAATTTTCAAACTGTCTGCATTAGGACAAAGTCCGTGTGCACTTCCCACTTGTGGGCTTTGCACTAATTTGAGAGGAAACACATACACTTGTTATCCACTTGAAAATTGCCATTGGGGCAAAATGCACTTGTAACTGCTTTATTTGTGAACACATTTTTACTGGAAAAGTATGCACAAAGATTTGAAAATGCTACCCACATGCATACTTTTTGTCCTTTGACCTATATGTACCTTCCAGATATAATTCTTTGCAATAGGGCTAAAATAACTCATGACTTTTAATGGCATTGAAGGACAATATTCAGACAACCCATTAATGCTGGTAAAGTGCTTTTTCCCTGCATAAATCACTTTCAACAGTGTCCTCCAAATATGTAATGAGACAGAAACAATTATTGAGAAAATGTTATGCTGTATTTTGCTTCAACGTTTTGAGCAGTCGCTAGATAATATATATATAATATATAATATATATAATAGATAAAATGTCCAACCTTGCTATACACACAGTGTGTTGCGCTGGAGGTGGACCCTTGGCCTAGTGCAGGATTGGAATGGCCCTCCAGTCGGACCCGGACAGCGCCTGCCACCAGAACATGGAGCACAGGAGGAGACAGAGGCTAACTGGAGCTTTGCCAACAGCAACCCGGGGTTCCCTCAGGTTGAGCCCTTGGTTACCCAGGCCGCCTGGTCTTAGGTGGGCCTCGCAGAGTCTCCTAGAGAGGAAGCATAGAGGAGTGCCCATGACAAACAAGGGTGTGCAGTTGCAATCAGAGTAGGAATGTCCAGAGGTCGCAGGAGGACAGAAGAGAATGTCCAAGTGGATAGCGAGGATCAAGGCCAGAGTAACAGTTCAGAGTGGTCAGCCGAAGCAGGGGCCAATACCTGTAGTCAATCCAGAGTAGTCAAGACAGGCAGAGGTCAGGTTCCAGGCAGCAATCAGAGTAGTCAGTAGTCAGGCAGAGGTCAGGTTCCAGGCAGCGATAAGAGTAGTCAGTAGTCAGGCAGAGGTCGGTTCCAGGCAGCGATCAAGAGTAGTCAGTAGTAAGGCCTGCGATTGATCTGCATCGGCTCCTCTGGTGATGGAGGAGGTGCCGGTAAGGCCTTCAACTGGGGGCTCATAGCACAGACTGGGCATGGGAATGAAGGCCGGGAGACCTTTACTTCCTGGTGTCGCTGACGTAGGCGGTGATTAATCTTCCCCACCAGGGAAATCAGGTCATCTAGAGACATGGGAATCTCACAAGCAGCCAGCTCATCCTTGATGGCAGAAGACAAGCTATCTAAATAAATTGCCTGTAGGCAGTCCTCTTTCCGCTCCAGTTCCGTGGCTAATGTCCTGAATTCCACTGTGAATTCGATGAGCGAATGTGAGCCTTGACGAAGGTGGAGAAGCTGGTGACTCGCAACCGCCTATCGGCCAGGGTCCTCGAAGGTCCGCTTGAAGATGGTGATGGAGTGGGAGAGGTGACGGAGGTCGTCATCAGAACACTCCCAAAGTGGGGAAGCCCATGCTAGGGCTTTCCCCTCCAGGCATGAGAGGATGAAGGTGATCTTGGTAGTTTCATTCGGAAACAACGCAGGCTGTAATGCGAATTGCATAAAACATTGCTTGAGGAAGCCTCAGCAGAGGTGTGGATCCCCATTGAAACAAGGTGGAGATAGAAGGGCCAAGGATGCCCGTGGAGATGGGGTTTGAGTCCAACCCCTTGATTTGGCCATAACAGAATCCTCGAATTGAGACCATAGTCTCGCCACAGATGAAGTCAATGATTCCAAGGCTTGTTGCTATTCTCGGACATGAGCAGCTAGGCCAGGGATGGCCTGCAAGGCGGTAGACTCTACCGAGTCCATGGCCTTGGCAACCTGTTGCACTGGAGGTGGACCCTTGGCCTGGTGCAGGATTGGTACGGCCCTCCCGTCGGACCCGGAGAGCATCTGCCACCAAGAGGCAGAGCACAGGAGGAGACAGAGGCTAGTTGGAGCTTCGCCAATAGCAACCCGGGGTTCCTTCAGGATGAGCCCTTGGTTATCCGGTCTGCCTGGTCTTAGGTGGGCCTCTCAGGGTCTCCTAGAGAGGAAGCGAGGAGGTGTGCCCACCATGAACAAGGGTGTGTGGTTGCAGTCAGAGTAGGAATGTGCAGAGGTCGCAGGAGGCCAGAAGAGTGTCCGAGTGGATAATGAGGATCAAGGCCAGAGTAACAGTTCAGAGTGGTCTGGTTCTTATGGATCTTATGGCCTGGATTGGCCACTGTTGGAAACAGGATGCTGGGCTTGATGGACCCTTGGTCTGACCCAGTATGGCATGTTCTTATGTGGTCAGCCAAAGCAGGGATCAGTACCTGTAGTCAATCCGGAGTAGTCAAGTCAGGCAGAGGTCAGGTTTCAGGCAGCGATCAGAGTAGTCAGTAGTCAGGTAGAGGTCAGGTTCCAGGCAGCGATCAGAGTAGTCAGTAGTCAGCCAGAGGTCGGTTCCAGGCAGTGATCAAGGGTAGTCAGTAGCAGGCAGAGGTCAGTTCCAGGCAGTGATCAAGCGTAGTTGGTGAACAGGCAGAGGTCAGGTCCAGGCAGCAAGCAGGAGTAGTCAGTGAACAAGCAAAGGTCAGTACCATGAGATCAGTCCGAAGGGTACTACCAGGGATGAAGAGACGAAGGAACAGAAGACGCTGGAACAGGAGACACAGGAAACGCTGGAACAGGAGACCCTGGAAAAGGAGTCAAAGGAGATTCTGGAACAGGAGACGCTGGAACAGGAGACTCAGGAGATGCTGGAACAGGAGACACTGGAACGAGAGACTCAGGTACAGGCAAACTAGAGACTCCAGTGTACTACCTGATTGCCAAGGCATCGTTTAAGGGAACGAGCCTTGCCTTATATACCCAGGGAGTGTGATGTCATCTAGAGGTGTCGGGTTCGGGTTTCCCGCACTTGGCCCTTTAAGTCTGGCGACATCAGCCGCAGATGCGCCTAGGGGCAGGGCCAAGGAGCAGGAGGATGCGGAGCACTGGTGGGAGCTCTGCTGTGAGGCAACCTTGGAGCCGGTGAGCGGGGGAGCCAGGGACGCCGCGAGCTGGCTGCTGCTGCGGCGGAAGGGAGTCTGGTGCTGGTAGATGGGACAGAGAAGTGAGCAGGCCCGGCCGTAGAGTGAACGAGGCCGGGAAGTGCAACACAATGGGTTTCTATGTTCTATTTTGCTTTTCTTTTCATATAATCTGCTGTGAATTTCCAAAGACTTCAATTATTCATTCTATGAATACCATAAAAGAGTTGGACTGCAACTCTTGACTGATCATGCACTAATTAATCAGGTAAAAACATTGTATTGTGTACCCAAGAACACATCTAACTACTCTTCCCTATAACAATTAGACTTTTTCCTCCTCTGTTTGATTTACCCTTGGAAGGTGCATTAGTCTTGAATATAAAAGCTTCTATTATTAAGCAAAAGCAGAAGGAGTTACTCCTAACTCTAGACTAGATGCATGGGACTCCAGGGCACATTCCAATCTCATTCAATAATTTTCATTGCAAGGAAGTAACAGAAAATGACATTTGTAAACAATAGCTTTAAATTAATGAGAACAAAAAGGCAGGTGCAGATAGTTTTGGACCCAATTTATCTAAACTGGAGGCATATTCCATCATTTACCCCTTAAGTTATTTAATTTGTCTTTATGAACTGAAGTTTTGCCAGACTGCTGAACACAAGTACACATTACTCCATTGCATAAATAAGGAAATACTGATTAATTAAGCAGCCATTGTGCTTTTTTTCTGTTTTGTTGGCAATGTTTAGCATAAGAGAGATCATCTTATAATCTAATTTTAGTCTATGTGAATTTTTCTACCCTTTGGTTTGAAAAATATTGTTCATTCAGTTGATTGATTTATTGGATTATTTGCTAGTTATAATTTATTGAATCTATGTAAGAATTATAAAAAGATGATGATGTACATTAGCTTCTGAGACCACATAGGTCACAGAAGGAAGACAATATATAAACACTGAGATGTGACAGAGTGGAAATTCCCACTTTAGAGGCTTTCATGAGTTGTCAAATAATGATTGGTTTAGCATCCGTTAGCAATTGCATAGTGGATGAAGTAAGACGATATGAAATCTGGGAATATAGATTCACAAATCAAATTCAACAAACTTGCACAAAAACCACGTATCTCAAATCAGCTTGCAAACCTTTTTTTAAAAGTGCAGTTAATGGCAAAATCTGAAATTCTATAACAGATTTCCATTGACTATTTTCATGAATTTATCATGAAATTTTATAAGATCTCAGCAAAAATTTTAAATGATTTTTTACATGGATGAAAGCAAAATCCTCATGTTTCTGTGAAATTGAACCAGGTTGAAATATTCTTTTTTTGATACCATGTCAAATAAATATATAGATCCCTAGGTTTCACATACCCCAAACCACCCCTGTGCATGCCGAGCCTATCTTGCATAGGCTTCTGGCGCGCGCAAAGCCCCGGGACACGCGGAAGTCCCGGGGCTTTCCTGGGGGGCGTGTAGGGGGGCGTGATGCGGCCGGAGCGTCATCCGGAGCGTTCTGGGGGCATGGCCGTGGCCTCCGGACCAGCCCCCGAACCGGAACATGGCACACGGCAGCCGGCCCGGTGCACGCAAAGTTACACCTGCGTTGAGCAGGCGTAACTTGTTCAACAAAGGTAGGGAGGGTGTAGATAGTGCCGGGGGGGGGGGGGGGGGGGTTAGGTAGGGGAAGGGAGGGGAAGGTTGGGGGAGGCCGAAGGAAAGTTGCCTCCGAGGCCGCTCCGATTTCGGAGTTGCCTCCGAGGCCGCTCCGATTTCGAAGCGGCCTCGAAGGGAACGGAGGCAGGCTGCATGGTTCGGCGCGCACAGGCTGCCGATTTTGGGCAGCCTTGCGCGCGCTGACCCCGGATTTTAAAGGATACGCGTGGCTACGCGCGTATCTATTGAATCCCGCATACTCTTGTTCGCGCCTGGTACGCGAACAAAAGTACTCCCGTGCGCAAATTTATAAAATCTACCCCTAAGTTTCTGGATCAGTCACCAGCAAGGCTTGAACTAGGAGTTGCCTGAGGCAAACAGTCTAATGCCTTAATCATTCAGCTATGCAGCAACTCAAAATGGACTTAGGATTCCAAAAAATGTGAGCTGATTATCCCATCTGAAGAACCATTCTCCAAAGGGAGAAAATTGGCCTGATGATCAATTATTGAGCAGGCTGGGAACCAGGAAGTGTTCCCAACCTCTTAAATACTATCTAGCCATTCTGCCATTGATTCTTGCTTTAACACAGAACCATGACTGAAGAAAAAGACCATATGGTCATCTAGCCCTTACAATTCCCATCACTCGCTCAGAGATCTCACGTACTTATTCCATGCTTTCTTGAATTCAAATAATGTTGTTGCCTCCAGCACCTTCCCCGGAAGGCCATTCCATGCATACACTACCCGCTCTGTAACAAAATATTTCCTAAGATTACTCCCGAGTCTACCCCATTTCACCCTCATCCCATGACCCCTTGTTATAGAGCCTCCTTTCTGTTGAAAATGATTAGCCTCTTATGCATGGATACCTTTGAGATATTTAAATGTCTCTATCATATATTCCCTAGCTCCCCTTTCTCTAGGGGAAGACTATCTGTTGCAAATTTTGGAATCATCAGCAAATAACAAACCTTTCCTGACAATCCTTCCAATATGTCACTCATGAAAATGTTGAAAAAAACAAGTTCCAGGGTTGATCCCCAAGGAACTGGAAGATTGGGCATCCAAATGGCTTCCAAATGGCAGATGAAATTTAATGTGGACAAGTGCAAGGTGTTGCATATAGGGAAAAATAACCCATGCTGTAGTTACACGATGTTAGGTTCCAATTTAGGAGCTACCACCTAGGAAAAAGATCTAGTCATCATAGTGGATAATACTTTAAAATCGTCAGCTCAATGTGCTGCAGCAGACAAAAAAAGCAAACAGAATGTTAGGAATTATTAGAAAGGGTTAATAAAATGGAAAATGTCATAATGCCTCTGTATCGCTCCATGGTAAGACCGCACCTTGAATACTGTGTACAATTCTGGCCGCCGCATCTCAAAAAGATATAGTTGCGATGGAGAAGTACAGAGAAGGGCAACCAAAATGATAAAGGGGATGGAACAGCTCCCCTATGAGGAAAGGCTGAAGAGGTTAGGGCTGTTCAGCTTGGAGAAGAGACGGCTGAGGGGGGATATGATAGAAGTCTTTAAGATCATGAGAGGTCTTGAACGAGTAGATGTGAATCGGTTATTTACACTTTCGAATAATAGAAGGACTAGGGGCCATTCCATGAAGTTAGCAAGTAGCACATTTAAGACTAATCGGAGAAAATTCTTTCATGCAACGCACAATAAAGCTCTGGAATTTGTTGCCAGAGGATGTGGTTAGTGCAGTTAGTGTAGCTGGGTTCAAAAAAGGTTTGGATAAGTTCTTGGAGGAGAAGTCCATTAACGGCTATTAATCAAGTTTACTTAGGGAATAGCCACTGCTATTAATTGCAATAGTGGCATGGGATCTTCTTAGTGTTTGGGTAATTGCCAGGTTCTTGTGGCCTGGTTTGGCCTCTGTTGGAAACAGGATGCTGGGCTTGATGGACTCTTGGTCTGACCAGGCATGGCAATTTCTTAAGTTCTTATGTTCTTATGCTCCTAACAGTAGCACCCTCCTCCTCCGAGTAAACTTAATTTACCACTACCCTTTTGTGCCTCCCACTTAGCCAGTTTCTAACTCTAGGTTCCATACCAAGGGTGCTCAATTTATTTGTAAGCCTTCTGTACAGAACTGTGTCAAAAGCATTACCGAATTCCAAGTGTACTATGTCTAGTGCTCTTTCTTGATCCAACTTCCTGGTCATCCAATCATAGAAATTGATCAGATTCATCTGACAAGATTTACCTCTCGTAAAATCAAGCTGCCTTGGATCATGCAATCCATTGGATTCCAAGAACTTGCACTATTCTCTGTTTTAGCAGTGATTCTATTAATTTGCTCACCACAAAGGTAAGATTAACCAGCCTATAGTTCCCAGTCTCCTACTGATTTCCACTTTTATGAATAGGAACCTAATCTGCCCCTCTCCAGTCTTCTGGAACTACTCCTGACTTTAAAAAAGCATTGAAAAGGTCAGCCAGTGCAGCTGCCAAGACTTCTCTAAGTTTCCTCAATACTCTTGGATGCAACTCATATTACCCCATCATCTTATATAATTTAAGATTAGCTAGATCCTCACAAACACACTGTTCTGAAAAATGATTGCTTTTTATCTTACTTCTAATCTTATTTGTGTTTGTTTTATGTGGCCCTGCTCCAGGCCCTTCCAAAGTAAACACCGAACAGAAATATTTGTTAAGCAATTTTGCTTCTTCCTTATCATCATCTACAAATTCCTGCCCTTCACATCTGAGTCTCACAATGCCACTTTTGCTCTTCCTTCTATCACTAATGTTGCGCTGGAGGTGGACCCTTGGCCCAGTGCAGTATTGGTACAGCCCTCTGGTCGGACCCAGAGAGCGCCTGCCACCAGGAGGCGAAGCACACAAGGAGACAGAGACTAACTGGAGCTTCACCAATAACAGTCCAGGGTTTCCGCAGGTTGAGCCCTTGGGTACCCGGACCACCTGGACTTAGGTGTGCCTCATGTGGTCTCCCAGAGAGGTAGCGGAGGGGTGTGCCCACCACGAGCAATGGTGCACGGCTGATGCAGAGTGGATTGACTAGACCCGAACTGGAAGTTCTGGAGACCTCAGGGAGGTAACAGTTCAGGAAGGTTCTCCAGGTGAAGCAGGCAGCACTTGCAGATCTAGTCAGGTGGAAGCCACGGTTAGTTTCCAAGCAGGTTGGTCTGGTAGTCACAGTAGGCCAGAAGAGAGTGTACGAGTGAAGCGCAAGGGTCAGAGCCAGAATATCAGTCCAGGAGTATTCAGCCAAAGCAAGGGTCAATACCAGAGTCAGCCCGAGCATAGTCAAGGCAAGCGAGAATGGTCAGGCAGGCAGTGGTCAGTTCCAGGCAGCAGACAGAAGAATGGTCAGGCAGGCAGAGGTTAGTACAAGAGGTCAGTCTGAAGAGGTACTACCTAAGAAGGATACAGGAACACACAGAGACACTGGGAACAAGGAGACACTGGAACGAAGAGACGCTGGAACAAGAAAACACTGGAACACAAGAAGGCAAGCTAGTACACCAACGTTGTTGACCCGATTGCCAAGGCAAGGTCCTGGGGACAGGGCCTTGCTTTAAATAAGGTTAAGTGGTGATGTCATCACTTTGCGTCTTGTTCAGGTTTCCTCGCCTGGAGCAAGGAGGAAGATGAGGCAAGATGCAGTGAGCTTTGGGGACGCTGGGAGCTAGCGGTAGCAGCGAGGCCGGCACTGGTTGAGGGCAGCGCGAGGTGAGCAGGCACGGTTGCAGCAACCACGTGGCTGGGACACACAACAGTACCCCCCCTCCTAGGCCGGGCTGGGCTTTTCAGGGTGGTCCCGGTGGAACTCCTGGAGCAGGTTTTTGTCAAAGATGTTGTGAGAGGGCTCCCAAGAGTTTTCTTCCGGGCTGAAGCCCTCCCATGATAGAAGGTACTACCAATGACCACGATGGTGTCCGACGTCCAGGACCTCCTTGCCCTGTAGGGTGTTTTCAGATTCCGCTGTATGCTGTGTAGGTGGAGGAGGCCTTTGGGAAGGCCAGGACAGGACCAAAGGATTAAGTAGTGATACGTGGAATGTGTTGTGAATTCCCATGGAGGCCGGGAGTTGCAGCTGGTAGGTGACTGCTCCTACGCGTCAAAGGATGGGAAATGGACTAATGAATCTGGGTGCTAGTCGTTGAGATGGCAATCATAGTCAGATGTGCTTCGTACTGAGCCAGACTTTCTGGCCAGGCTGGAACAGCGGTGCAGCCGACGATGGATGTCTGTGAAGCATTTGGCCCAATCAGCTGCTTGGCAGAATCTCTCCTTTACTTGGTTCCAGAGCCTGCGCATGGTTTGTGCTGTAGACTGGGCTGCAGGTGAGGGTACACTGTGTGGAACCGGTAGGGGTAGGCGTGGTTGGCAGCCAAAGACTACCGCAAAGGGTGAAACATCTATGGCAGAGGCGATATGGGTGTTATGGGATAGTTCTGCCCATGGCAGAAGGTCAGCCCAGTTATCTTGCTGGTCGTTGACATATGATCGCAGGAACATTTTCAAGGAGCGATTAGTCCTTTTGGCTTGGCCATTTGCTTGCGGATGATAGGCTGATGTTGTTTAATGTAATATTGAACTTTTTACAAAGAGACCTCCAATATTTAGCAGCAAATTGAGGCCTACGATTGGAGATAATTTCTTGTGGTAGTCCATGTAAGTCCTTGTAAATAAAATACATTGGTTAAGAAGAGTCTAGCTAGTTCTGGAGCCGAGGGGAGACCATGTAATGGGACAAAGTGGGCCATTGTTGAGAAGCAGTCAATAATGACCCAGATTACACTATTTCGTTTTGAAGGAGGCAGATCCACGACTGTGGTGATTTCAATTGATATGTAAGCTGGATCGATGATGTGCCTAGGAGTCTCGGGTGTGTCTTCCGGCGCGATGGAGCAAGAGAGTGCATCTGCATGGAGGTTTTTTGCCACTGGGCGATAGCGGAGCTCGAAGTTGAAGTGTTCAAAGAACAGGGCCCAGCGAGCTTGTCTTGGGTTAAGTAACTGGGCCTCCTTTAGGTGTTCTAGATTCTTGTGGTTAGTAAATACTGTGAATTTGTGCTGCACCCCTTCCAGCCATGGACGCCATTCCTGGAGATCAAGTTTTACTGCTAGGAGTTCACAGTCCCCTATAGTATAATTTTGTTCTGTGGAGGAGAATACATGTGAGTAGAAGGAACATGGTACTAGAGTTCCCTTAATGGAGCATTGACTCAAGACCACTCCTGCTCCGATGGCGGATGCGTCAACTTTGACGATGAAGGGGCAGTTAGGATCCAGATGACGTAGACATGGACAGGATTAGAGGGCTTCTTTTAAGGTGTGCAAGTCTGACTGGGCCTTGGGGCTCCACACTCGAAGGTCACATCCCTTCCTAGTCATGGCGGTGAGTGGAGCGGCCAGCATGGAGTAATTAGCGATGAAGTTTCGATAGTAATTTTTGAAACCAAGGAATCTTTGTAGGGCGCGGAAACCCACTGGTTGAGGCCAATCTCGAATACCCTGCAGTTGTTGGGGTCCATGGTGAAGCCACGGTTTGAAATGACGTAGCCTAAGAATGGAAGGTGGGTCTATTTGAAAATACACTTCTCTAATTTAGCGTAGAGGTGATTGTCTCTAAGGCCTTGGAGGATGTTTGAACATATGAGTGGTGGGACGTCAGGTCTTTGGAAAAGATCAGTATATCGTCCAAATATACCACAACAAATGAGTATAGTAGGTCCTGGAAGATCTCGTTCATTAGCCGCAGAAAGACTGCAGGGCTGTTGCAAAGTCCGAAGGGCATTACTATGTACTCGTAGTGGCCATCTCATGTGTTGAAGGTGGTTTCCATATGTCTTCCAGTTGAATCCGTACTAGGTTATACGCCCCTCGGAGATCCAATTTCGTAAAGATTTGTGCACTCTGCAGGCGATCAAATAGTTCACTAATAAGTGGCAGTGGGTAATGGTCCTTACGAGTTACTGCGTTCAACCCTCTGTAGTCCATGCAAAGTCTTAAACTGCCATCCTTCTTCTTTACCAAGAAGAACCCGACTCCTGCCAGGGAATTAGAGGGTCTTATGAATCCTTTAGCCAAATTTTCCTTAAGAACATAAGAACATGCCATACTGGGTCAGACCAAGGGTCCATCAAGCCCAGCATCCTGTTTCCAACAGTGGCCAATCCAGGCCATAAGAACCTGGCAAGTACCCCAAAACTAAGTCTATTCCATGTTATCGTTGCTAGTAATAGCGGTGGTTATTATCCAAGTCAACTTAATTAATAACAGGTAATGGACTTCTCCAAGAACTTATCCAATCCTTTTTTAAACACAGATATACTAAATGCACTAACCATATCTTCTGGCAACAAATTCCAGAGTTTAATTGTGCATTGAGTGAAAAAGAACTTTCTCCAATTAGTTTTAAATGTGCCACATGCTAACTTCATGGAGTACCCCCTAGTCTTTCTATTATCTGAAAGAGTAAAAAACGGATTCACATCTATCCGTTCTAGACCTCTCATGATTTTAAACACCTCTATCATATCCCCCCTCAGCCTTCTCTTCTCCAAGCTGAAAAGTCCTAACCTCTTTAGTCTTTCTTCATAGGAGAGCTGTTCCATTCCCTTTATCATTTTGGTCGCCCTTCTCTGTACCTTCTCCATCTCAATTATATCTTTTTTGAGATGCGGCGACCAGAATTGTACACAGTATTCAAGCTGCGGTCTCACCATGGAGCGATACAGAGGCATTATGACATTTTCCGTTTTATTCACCATTCCCTTTCTAATAATTCCCAACATTGTTTGCTTTTTTGACTGCCTCAGCACACTGATTCGATGATTTCAATGTGTTATCCACTATGTCGCCTAGATCTGTTTCTTGGGTAGTAGTGCCTAATATGGAACCTAACATTGTGTAACTATAGCATGGGTTATTTTTCCCTATATGCATCACCTTGCACTTGTCCACATTAAATTTCATCTGCCATTTTTATGCCCAATTTTCCAGCCTCACAATTTATCACAATCTGCTTGTGATTTAATTACTCTGAACAATTTAGTATCATCTGCAAATTTGATTACCTCACTTGTTGTATTTCTTTCCAGATCATTTATAAATATATTGAAAAGTAAGGGTCCCAAAACAGATCCCTGAAGTACTCTACTGCCCACACCCTTCCACTGAGAAAATTGTCCATTTAATCCTACTCTCTGTTTCCTGTCTTTTAGCCAGTTTGTAATCCATGAAAGGACATCACCACCTATCCCATGACTTTTTACTTTTCCTAGAAGCCTCTCATGAGGAACTTTGTCAAATGCCTTCTGAAAATCCAAGTATACTACATCTACAGGTTCACCTTTATCCACATGTTTATTAACTCCTTCAAAAAAGTGAAGCAGATTTGTGAGGCAAGACTTGCCTTGGGTAAAGCCAGGCTGACTTTGTTCCATTAAACCATGTCTTTCTATATGTTCTGTGATTTTGATGTTTAGAATACTTTCCACTATTTTTCCTGGCACTGAAGTCAGGCTAACCGGTCTATAGTTTCCTGGATCGCCTCTGAAGCCCTTTTTAAATATGAGGGTTACATTAGCTATCCTCCAGTCTTCAGGTACAATGGATGATTTTAATAACAGGTTACAAATTTTTACTAATAGGTCTGAAATTTCATTTTTTAGTTCCTTCAGAACTCTGGGGTGTATACCGTCCAGTCCAGGTGATTTACTACTCTTCAGTTTGTCAATCAGGTCTACCACATCTTCTAGGTTCACCGTGATTTGGTTCAGTCCATCTGAATCATTACCCATGAAAACCTTCTCCATTATGGGTACCTCCCCAACATCCTCTTCAGTAAACACAGAAGCAAAGAAATCATTGAATCTTTCCTTGATGGCCTTATCTTCTCTAAGTGCCCCTTTAACCCCTCGATCATCTAAAAGTCCAACTGACTCTCTCACAGGCTTTCTGTTTCGGATATATTTAAAAAAGTTTTTACTGTGAGTTTTTGCTCTACGGCCAACTTCTTTTCAAATTCTCTCTTAACCTGTCTTATCATTGTCTTACATATAACTTGCCAATGTTTATGCATTATCCTATTTTCTTCTGTTGGATCCTTCTTCCAATTTTTGAATGAAGATCTTTTGGCTAAAGTAGCTTCTTTCATCTCCCCTTTTAACCATGCCGGTAATCGTTTTGCCTTCTTTCCACCTTTCTTAATGTTTGGAATACTTCTGGATTGCGCTTCTAGAATGGTATTTTTTAACAATGACCATGCCTCTTGCACACTTTCTACTTTTGTAGCTGCTCCTTTCAGTTTTTTTCTAACTAGTTTTCTCATTTTATCAAAGTTTCCCTTTTGAAAGTTTAGCACAAGAGCCGTGGATTTGCTTACTGTCCCCCTTCCAGTCATTAAATCAAATTTGATCATATTATGATCACTATTGCCAAGCGGCCATACCACCGTTACCTCTGTCACCAAATCCTGTTCTCCACTGAGAATTAGATCTAAAATTGCTCCCTCTCTCATTGGTTCCTGAACCAATTGCTCCATAAAGCTATCATTTATTCTATTGAGGAACTTTATCTCTCTAGCGTGTCCTGATGATACATTTACCCAGTCAATATTGGGGTAATTGAAGTCTAACACAACTTAATCAGAAAAGAGTCAGTGGTAAACCATAGAAAATATAATCATCAAAAAATTTGTGGAAACCAAAATTATTTTTTAGTATAAAAAATAATTTTGGTTTCCACTAATTTTTTGATGGTAATTGAAGTCTCCCATTATTACCGCACTACCAATTTGGTTAGCTTCCCTAATTTCTCTTAGCATTTCACTGTCAGTCTCACCATCTTGACCAGGTGAACGGTAGTATACTCCTATCACTATAGTCTTCCCTGACACACAAGGGATTTCTACCCATAAGGATTCAATTGTGCATTTAGTCTCGTGCAGGATGTTTATCCTGTTGGACTCTATGCCATCCCGGACATAAAGCACCACACCGTCTCCTGGGTGCTCCTCTCTGTCATTGTGATATAATTTGTTCCCCAGTATAGCACTGTCCCATTGGTTGTCCTCCTTCCACCATGTCTCTGATATGCCAATTAAGTCTATGGCATCATTCAGTGCTATACATTCTAATTCTCCCATCTTACTTCTTAGACTTCTGGCATTAGATACTAACATTTCAAAGTTCGTGTTTTTGTTTGTATTTTCATTCTGCTTTTTAATTGATTGGGATAAGTTAGAATGTTTTAGCTCAGGTGAGTTTTTAGTTACTTGGACTACTTTTCTTATTATTGGAACCTCACTGTCGGGATGCCCTAATTCTAATGCATCATTAGTATCCTTTAAAGATACCTCTCTCCGAACCATGCACTGCTGTGTGACTGTCAGCTTTCCCCTTTGTTCTAGTTTAGAAGCTGCTCTAACTCCTTTTTAAAGGTTAGCACCAGCAGTATGGTTCCACCCTGGTTAAAGTGGAGCCCTTCCCTTCGGAAGAGACTCCCCCTTCCCCAAAAGGTTCCCCAGTTCCTAACAAAACTGAATCCCTCTTCCTTGCACCATCGTCTCATCCATGCATTGAGACTCCAGAGCTCTGCCTGCCTCTGGTGACCTGCACGTGGAACAGGAAGCATTTCAGAGAATGCTATCCTGAAGGTTCTGGATTTAAGTTTTCTACCTAAGAGCCTAAATTTAGCTTCTAGAACCTCCCTCCCACATTTTCCTATGTCGTTGGTGCCCACATGTACCATGATCGCTGGCTCCTCCCCAGCACTGTCTAAAATCCTATCTAGGTGACGTGTGAGGTCCGCCACCTTCGTACCAGGTAGGCATGTTACCAAGTGATCATCATGCCCACCAGCCACCCAGCTGTCTACATTCCTAATAATCGAATCACCAACTATGATGGCCGACCTAACCCTTCCCTCCTGGGCAGTAGGCCTTGGAGAGATATCTTCAGTACGAAAGGACAGTGCATCACCTGGAGAGCAGGTCCTTGCTACAGGATCCTTTCCTGCTACACCAAGTTGATGCTCTCCAATCATGAGACCTTCTTCCTCCAAGGCAGCACCAGGGCTGCCAGTCTGAAGTTGGGACTTGGCTACTATGTCCCTGAAGGTCTAATCTATATACCTCTCTGTCTGCCTCAGCTCCTCCAGGTCTGCCACTCTAGCCTCCAGAGATCAGACTTGTTCTCTGAGAGCCAGGTGCTCTTTGCATCGCATGCACATGTACAACTTCTCACCGGTGGGTAAAAAATCAATCATGTGACACTCGATGCAAAAGACTGGGAAGCCCCCCTCGTGCTGCTGGACTGCTGCCTTCATCTCAATTCTGATCAGTTCCTAGTTGTTTTAGGTTGCTATGGGAATAGAAATGTGTCTTATTAAATGTATTAGTGAATTTCCCTATATGTCTGGTAGTGGCCAATAGGGGTCTAATCACTCTCAATAAAGTTTTTGTTGTTTGTTTGTTTTGGTTTTTTTTTGTGAAAGTGGCACCTGCCTATAAATTAAAGGATGAGCTAGGGGTGGGTGGGTTTGGAAATACAAACAGGCTAACTTCAATTAGTCAGCCAGAGTGACTCACTGCTCTCTTGATTAACAAATGTTGGTACCTATTCAAACCAAATCACACTACCTCAACAGCTTTCCAAGGTGAGTAACTGAACTGAACTTTTCAACCTTTTTACTTAGGTATACACTGCTCCTAGCTTATTTCTAGCTTCTGGCTACTTTTTTTTTTTTTTGGGGGGGGGGTGTTTTTTTTAAATACAAACACTCAGTTCTGCTTACTAACTGCCTTACAGACTTTTAAAAATAAACACACTATCTACTGCTTACTAGCTGCTTTAATGACTGACTATTTAAAAATACAAACAGTCTAACTTGTTTATTCACTGCCTTACTGACTATTAAAAGCACAAACACACAAACACACTAAATAATATTCCCAAATAGTTAACTTTGCCCCAATACTTTTAAAAAAGACAATGTCCTAAGCAAAAACTTACTGATTCCTTTCAGCCACCAGCAAGGTGATCCTCTCCTCACAGTCCTCTCAGTGATTGGGTTTCAGGGAGTGAAAGGGGATAGGTTCTGCCCTTGGGAGGCATGGTTCCAGGTAGAAGTTCTATGGGGCAGTTAAACTCTCGGAGTGGAGGCAGGATATCAGCATTTTGTTTGGAGAACACATGAATTCCGAGTATGGGGCAGGTAACCTAGGAAGGGTTTAGAGTTTAGAACGGTCACAGATGGAGACACTTGCTGTAAACAGTGGGTTTGACATCGAGAGCCCCACTGAGTTAGCTGCAAGGATTGCCATTCGAAGTGGGGTGCATATAACTGGAGCCTGGGAAGTCCAAGGACTATGGGCTGCTTGGATCGTTTCAAGATCAGGAGGGAGATATCCTCATCATGGAGGGTCCAAACGGTGAGGCGAATGGTCATGGTACGGTGAGTGATATGACCGGGGAGATGCTCCCCCTGATTGAGGCAATATGGATTGGCACCTCCAGCGGTTTCACTGGTATCTGGAGAAGCTTGACGATATCTTCCATAATAAAATTTCCACTCAACCCTGTGCCCACGAGGGCATGGTAGTGAATGAACGTGACTCCCTAAGGAGAGAGATAGGCAGCAACAGTTGAGGGCCAGAAACAGTAGCGCCCAAGCTCGGGAACCCTGCCAGGCTCAGGCTTTAGAGTTTCCCAGATGCACAGGGCAAGTCTGAAGAAGGAGTCCAGGACCGCCGCAATATAAGCAAAGACCCGCTTTTCTGTGTCGGAGACATTCCTCTGAAGTCAGGCTGCTGCAATTTATTTGCATAGGCTCCTTGGGAAGCTGAGGAGCTGCTGGTAAGGCCTTCAACTGAGGATTCACTGAACGGGGTGATCGTAGGGCAGGAGGTCATAGGACCCTTACCTCCTGATGTCGTGTCGAAGGTGGTAGTCAATTCTACCGACCAGGGAGATCAGGTCTTCCAGAGATACGGGGATCTCGGGGGTGGCCAGTTCATCCTTAAGGGTAGGAGACAGTCCCTCGAGGTAGAGTGCCCGCAAGCATTCTTCTTGCGAACCTAGCAGAGTAGCTAGAGTTCTAAATTCCACTGTATATTCAGTGAGCAAGTACGAGTCTTGACGGAGGTGGAGTAGGTGGTGGTCAGTGACCGCCTGTCGGCCTGGGTCCCCGAAGGTACGTTGGAAGATGGAGATGAACTGAGGGAGCTGGCAAAGGATGGCGTCAGAACACTCCCAGACTGGGGAAGCCCATGCCAGGGCTTCCCCTCAAGGCGTGAGAGGATGAATGTGATTTTTGTTGCCTCATCAGGAAACAGTGAGGGTTGCAGTGAGAACTGCATATAACATTGATTTATGAAGCAGCCACAGAAGCGTGGATCCCCATTAAAACGGGGTGGAGCTGGGAGGGCCAGCGGTGTCCATGAGGGCAAGGTGTGGGCGTGCGCAAGTCCCAGGATGCGAGTATGTCCCAGGGCTTTGAAAAAGGGCCTTCCGGGGGTGGGGCTGTGGGCAGGGCACCGGTCCGGGGGCGTTCCCTGCCGAGGGATGGTGCCGGCAGCCCAGCGCGCCTCCGGGCAGGCATAACTTTGACGATAAAGGTCAGGGGGGGTTTAGATAGGGTTGGGGGGCGGGTTAGGAGGGGAAGGGAGGGGGAGGGAATGGAGGAATGCAGCTGTGCGCGCATGTTATATCAGGTGTAGATTTGTTCGCTCCGGATTGCACGAACAAATCTACGCCCGCGCATATGTCTGAAAATCTACCCCCTTGCACACGCCGAGCCCTAGGTGAGCTCCGATGGCTTTCCCCATTCCCTCCGAGGCCGCTCCGAAATCGGAGCGTCCTTGGAGGGAACTTTCCTTCTGCCCCCTCACCTTCCCTTCCCCTACCTAACCCGCCCCCAGCCCTATCTAAACCCCCCCTGACCTTTGTTTAATATGTTGTGCCTGCCTCTGGGCAGGCGTAGGTTGTGCGCGCTGGCCAAGTGCCGGTGCATGATCCCCCGGCACGGCCGCTGTGCCGAAGGCTTCAGTTCCACCCCTGACCTGCCCCTGGACCACCACCCCACCCACTCCCCGCCTCGTTTTTCAAGCCCCCGGGACATGCGCGCGTGACGGGCCTATGCAAAATAGGTTCAGCGCACGCAGGAGCGGATATACACGTGTAACCCTTTTAAAATCCGCTCCATTGTTTGGTATTCAAGAACTGAGTCATCTGGTATCTGAAACTAGGAAAAAGGTTTAACTGACTTTCTAGGCGCTTAACTTAGAGATCGAGAACTGAGGGTAGTACAACATTTCATAAATATTCCTTGTAGAAATCATAAGAAAATAAGAACAAGCCCAATATCCTATATATGGACTTCTGCTCCTGGAACTTATCCAAACATTTTTTAAACCTAGCTACACTAACTGCATTAACCACATCCTCTAGCAATGAATTTCAGAGATTAATTATGCGTCGAGTGAATAATAATTTTCTCCAATTTGTTTTAAATGAGCTACTTGCTAACTTCACAGAGTGCCCCCTAGTCCTTGTATTATCCAGTTAGTATAGCTGCGTTTAAAAAAGTTTTGGATAAGTTCTTGGAGGAGAAGACCATTACCTGCTATTAATTAAGTTGACTTGGAAAATATCCACTGCTATTACTAGCAACGGTAACATGGAATAGACTTAGTTTTTGGGTACTTGCCAGGTTCTTATGGCCTGGATTGGCCACTGTTGGAAACAGGATTCTGGGCTTGATGGACCCTTGGTCTGACCCAGTATGGCATGTTCTTATGTTCCTCATTTTATTCGCTATGTCCTTCCTAATAATTCCTAACATTCTGCTTTCTTTATTGACTGCCACAGCACACAGAGCTAACAATTTCAATGTAGTATCCACTATGACACCTAGCTCTCTTTCCTGGGTGGTAACTCCAAATGTGGAACCTAACATTGTGTAACCAAAGCAAGGGTTATTTTTCCCTATATGCATCATTTTGCACTTGTCCACTTTAAATTTCATCTGTCATTTGGATGCCCAATCTTCCAGTCTCACAAGATCCTCCTGCAATTTATCACTATCTGAATAATTTTGTGTCATCCACAAATTTAAGTCCTCATGTGTTGTGCCCCTTTCCAGATCATTTATAAATATATGAAAAAGCACCTGTCCGAGTACAGATCCCTGAAGCACTCCACTGTTTAAATGTTTCCACTGTGAAAACAGGCCATTTAATCCTACTCTCTGTTTCCTGTCTTTTAACCAACTTGCAATCCACAAAAGGATATTGCCTCCTATCCAATGACTTTTTAGTTTTCTTGGTAGCCTCTCTTGAGGGACTTTGTCGAAGCCTTCTGAAGATCCAAATATAGCACAACTACCGGTTCACCTTTGTCCACATGTTTATTTACCCCTTCATAAAAATGTAGGAGATTTGTGAGGCAAGACTTCCTTTGGGTAAATCCATGCTGCCTGTGTCCCATCAAACCATGTCTATCTAAATGTTCTGTGATTTTATTATTTATAACAGTTTCCATGATTTTTCCCAGCGCTGAAATCAGGCTCACTGGGCTATAGTTTCCCAGATCTCCTCTGGAGCCCTTTTTATATAACGGGGTTGCAATGGCCATCCTTCAGTCTTCAGGTAAAATGGACACTTTTATTGATAAGTCACAAATGTTTAATAATAGATCTGAAATGTCATGTTTTAGTTCATCTGGTCCAAGCGATTTACTACTTTTCAGTTTTTCAATCTGGTCTACTACATCTTCCAGGTTCACCATAATTTGATTCAGTTCATCTGAATCATCACCCTTGAAAACCGTCTCCAAAACAGGTATCTCCCCAATATCCTCTTCAGGAAACACTGAAGAAAGGAATTTATTTAGACTTCCTGCAATGACCTTATCTTCCCTAAGTGCCCCTTTAACCCCTCGATCATCTAAGGGTCCAACAAACTCCCTCACAGGCTTTCTGGTTCAGATATATTTTTTAAAGTTTTTATTATGAGTTTTTGCCTCTATGGCTAACTTCTTTTCAAATTCTCTCTCAGCCTGTCTTATCAATGTCAACATTAACCTGGAAGTGCTTATGCTTTATCCTATATCCTATTTTCCTCTGATGGATCCTTCTTCCAGTTTTTTGAAGGAAGATCTGTTACACGTGCCGTCCGCAGCAGACCCGCGGCACGGCCCTCTCACCTCTCTGTAATAACTCCAGCTCCTGGTTCCTCATCCCTGGCAGCGGTGGGCCACCAGCTCCATCCTCGGGCCTCCCCTGGTGCCTCCGGCTCAGCTACAGTACCTGGTGTTCTTGGTTCAGCCTCCATCTCCATTGTTTCACCTCGGGCCTCTCCGCGTGGACCGCGGAGAGACGCTGCTATATGGCGCCGTGCCTCTCCCTAGGCACGCGCACATCTGCAATGCTTAAGTAGGGCCCGCGGCGGGAACCTAGCCACAGCCCCGAATTATGACATCAGCAGAGCACCGGTACTTAAGCCTGGGCTCCGCTCCCTAGCTTTGCCTTTGCAACAGGTCTCCTCGCTGGTCGAGTACTCGTTGCCTCCTGAGAGATTCATCTCACTCTCGTGTTCCTATTTCTCGCTGATCCTGGTTCCTGACTCTTTGATTCTCCATTCCTCCTCTTCACCTTTCCTTGGATTGCTTACACAGACTTTGACTTTGCTTTGCCTGACCATGCCATTGACTCTTTCCAAGCCCAGACCTCTGCATTGCCTGACTACATTGTTGCCTCTCTCCAGACCCAGTCCTCTGCATTGCTTGACTACGCTGTTGCCTCTCTCCAGATCTGGACCTCTGCATTGCCTGACTACGTCGTTGCCTCTCTCCAGCCCCAGACCTCTGCATTGCCTGACTATGTTGTTGCTTCTCTCCAGACACAGACTTCTGCATCGCTTGACTACGCTTGACCCTCTCCGTGTTCAGACCTCAGCCTTGCTTGCCACTACTTCCAGATTGCCGCCAGCCCTGACTTAATCCGGTTCTTTGATGCTTCTTCAGCCTAATTCCTGGACTTGGTCTATTCAGGCTCTGGCCTGCTCTTGCTCAGGTGCCCCCAGTCTGCCTACATTCCTTCGGCACTCGAGTTTCCAGGACACTACCTCGTCCAGTGTAAGACTGTACCATCTTCCCTCTGCTGTCTCTGGGCTGATCACCATCTCCTCATTGATGACATACAGAGACCCACCTAAGTCGAACTGGTCCCAGCACCCAAAGGCTCAACCCGTGAGGAATGAGGGTTGGTATTGGTGAAGTTCCAGTTGGACTCTGTTCATCAGCCCACTCCGCCTGCTGATGGTAGGGACCCGTAGGTCCCTACCTACGGGTTGCGTCAACCCCACCTCAGCCCAAGGGTCCACCTCCGGCGCAACAAGATCTTTTGAATAAAATAGCCTCTTTTACCTCACTTTATTAACCATGCTGGAAATCGTTTGGCCTTCCTTCCACCTTTCTTAATGCGTGGAATACATCTGAACTGTGCTTCTAAGATGATATTTTTAAACAATGTCCATGCCTGTTGCACACTCTTTACTTTTGTAGCTGCACCTTTCAGGTTTTTTTTTTAACTATTTTCCTCATTTTGTCAGAGTTTCCCTTTTGAAAGTTCAGTGCTAGACCCATGGATTTACTTATTGTCTCCCTTCCTGTCATTAATTCAAATTTGATCATGTTATGATCACTATTGCCAAGCAGCCCACCACCATTGTCTCTCTCACCAGATCCTGGTCTCTATTGAGAATTAGATCTAAAACTTATCCCTCTCTTGTCAGTTCCTGAACCAATTGCTCCATAAAACTGTAATTTACTCCACCCAGGAACTTTATCTCTCTAGCATGTCCTGATGTTACATTTACCCAGTCAATATTGGAATAATTGAAATCTCCCATTATTACTGCACTACCAATTTGGTTAGCTTCCCTAATTTCTCTTAGCATTTTGCTTTCTATCTCATCATTTTGGCCAGGTGGATAGTAGTATACGCCTATTGCTATACTCTTCCTCATCATACAAGGGATTTCTACCTATAAAGATTCAATTGTATATTTAGTCTCTTGCAGGATTTTTATCATGTTGGACTCTATGCCATCCCGAACATAAAGCGCTACCCCGCCACCAAGTTGCTCCTCTCTATCATTGCGATATAATTAGCACTATCCCATTGGATATCCTCCTTCCAGCATGTCTCTGAGATGCCAATTAAGACTATGTCATTATTCACTGCTATACACTCTAACTCTCCCATCTTTCTTCTTGGACTTCTGGCATTAGCATACAAACATTTCAAAGTGTGTTTTTTATTTGTATTAACATTCTGCTTTTCAGTTGTCAGGAATAATTTGGAATCTTTTAGCTCAGGTGATTCTTTACTTATAGGCACATGGACTTCTTTTCTTGTTATTGGAACCTCTCTGTTGGGATGCCCTAACTCTCAAACTTTATTAGAGTCCTTTGAAGATACCTGCCTTTGAACCATGTGCTGCTGAGTGACTGTCAGCTTTCCCCTTTGTTCTAGTTTAAAAGCTGCTCTATCTCCTTTTTAAAGGTTAGCAACAGCTTCCTGGTTCTACCCCAGTAAAGGTGGAGGCCATCCCATCGGAAAAGTTGG
Organism: Rhinatrema bivittatum; assembly: GCF_901001135.1. Lineage (NCBI taxonomy): Eukaryota > Metazoa > Chordata > Amphibia > Gymnophiona > Rhinatrematidae > Rhinatrema > Rhinatrema bivittatum. Next base: position 498,640,003 of record NC_042617.1, read on the forward strand.
GGAAGGGGGAGTCTTTAAAAAGGAGATAGAAAACCACCCTTAACTTTGACATTCAAGGAAAAGAATTCATTATGCCTGTACCTGGGTTTGAGCATATAATAGTGTGTGCATAACCTGATTTTTTGCATATATTTTGCACAAAAAAGATAGATGTTCTGAGGGACAGAGTTGAGTCAGAGCTGAATTTACATGCATAATTTTGATTTTAAAAAATATGAGCATAAATTAACAAACAAAAGATACTCTTTGCAAAGAGCAGGTGTAATTTGGTGTGCATTATTTTGAATAATTCATAAAGCAAACTTACGCACATAAATTTGCTCAAAATTAAGGTGTAGAACAGCTATACTTACAGCTAAAACTAACATTTCAGAGAAAGCTTCATAATGGGTTATATACTCACTGTTTGTATTCTTTTTCTTAAACCAATAAAATCCCAAACCCAAAGCAAAAGCAGAGGCAATGGAACCCAGGACAGCAGCAAATATGGTGCTTGATTTTTCTCTCCTAGGGGCCGGGAAGATATTGAACCGCTTGGATTGTGCTGTAAACACAACATCTGAAATGAACATATAAAATGAAATTACACAATTAGAAGACTATGGAAAACATTTATCAGAGTATGCAAATGAAAGCATAATGAGCTCACTCAGAAAGATTGCTTAAGCCAGGTACTATTTAGTGAATGCTCATTAACAACAAAACTTTGGAGCAGGCATTGACTATTGCATGTGTGTGCTATAAAAGGAACCAGCAGGCAGCAAGTAGGTTGTGGGAATAAATGAAATCATTCCAGATGTACTGCAAGAAATATGGATATTCTGAATGTGGTTACCACCTACCTGGGATCCTGCAGCAATACATTTATTCTGCATCAATTTGCCTTCTTCTAATAGTTTGAGGAAGGTTGGTATAGTAGAGATTCCCCACTCAGTGACTACTACTCTTGCAGCCCAAAGCTTAACTCACGCACACACAATATATTCCACAGATGCCAGGGATACCTCTACATATGCAGTCAATAAAACACATGAAATGAAACCTGCCTATCAAGAGCAACCCCATTACAAGAAGACTTACCTATCACTGCAGCCTATTAAACAAGGTCAGGTGGACAACTTATATACCTAGAATGAGCTGCTGCAACCGTCCCTTTCCAACGGCTTCACTCCACCTACCTCTCTTTGTTTGCTGCTCCTCATGCTGCGGATGGACGCCTAGCTACTGCAGCATCTGCCTGCCATCCTCTCCGGCGTCCCCGGACAGGCTTGGGTGCTGCCTCCCGCCTTGCTCCGCTTGTACCATAGGGCGCGCGTGCCGCGCAGCCCTTCTTCTTATTTCCTACTTGGCGCGAACCTCCGGGGCATCCCCCCGTGATGACATCATGATGCCCGGATATTTAAAGCCTACAATGTTTGCTAAACTTTGAGTTAGCAAGGGGGGTTATCCTACGGGAATCCTACGGATGGAATTCGCTCTCCGTACCCAGCTACTCTGCCTCTCCAATCTCTATTGGACTCTCTAATGCTAACAGGACCTCACTTGCTTTTCAGGTCACTATCAGGAAACCGGTACTCGGTCCTCGAGGGCCCATGTTCCCTGACTCGCTGCCTACTCCTACCTTCTCTTCTGCCTGGAAGGATTCGCTAATCTTCAACATCAGTGAGTACTACCATCTTCACCTCAGAGCTGTTCCCTGGAACCAGGCACTCGCTCCTCGAGGGCCTGCCTCCGTTCCAGCCCCAGTGTCATCTCCGTGGAATCGCTGCATGAGTACATCATCTGCAAGCCTCCCAGCTCTCAGGGTTCAGATACTCGCTCCTCGAGGATCTGCTCTCCCTACCCTGGGGATCTCCATACTGGGGTCTTGTATATTCTCCACTGTACTCATTCTCTCAGTTCTTTCCACTACAGCACTGCTACCAGAGGAGTCGCTGTTCCAGTGCCTGAGGGATACCAGCCATGCTGGGCTATTCCAGCTGCTCACTACTGCCACCTCTGGTGGCTTCCTTACACAGTCTAATAAAAGACCAAACTCTGTGTTTGTGTGTCCTGAGCTAAGCCTGACCTGTGGCCCCTCACGGGACTTCCCCCCATGGGCGTGGTCAGCTGTCACAGTGTCCAAGGATCCACCCAAACCTCACAGTTTACAATAGATTGCTAACTCCATAGATCCGGCACAGCTCAATGACTTACAGGCCGTCCCTGGCCTGACCCGGCATATTGCTGAACAACAAGACTCATTGGAGAAACTCACTTCAGCGTTTTATCAGCTACAAGCACAGAAGATGGAAGGCACCACTTCCTTTAATGATGGTCAGTTACCTGAAGTAACTATAAAGACTATGGTACCTCTGGCTGCTCCAGTTCGTTTCTCGGGAGAGATTCAAAGGACTAGAGGCTTCCTAAACCAATGCTGCATGCATTTTGCATTACAGCCTGTGCACTTCCCCACAGCCTACACCAAGACTACTTATATTCTATCTTATCTTGATGGAAGGGCCTTGTCTTGGGCCTCAATGCTGTGGGAGCGCAAGGATCCAATCCTGCAGGATATTGAGGGATTTATAGAATTATTTAAATCTGTTTTTGATGATCCTGCTCAAGTGACTGTTGCTGGTTCTGACCTGGTGGACCTGAAGCAAGGTAACCGATCACTGGCTGATTTTGCAATAGAGTTCAAGACTCTTGCTACAGAATTATGCTGGGAACCTAAATGCCTGAAAACTCTCTTCTTCAGAGGTCTGAATACCCACTTGAAGGACGAGCTTGCCGCTCGAGAGACACCTGACTCGCTGGATGAGCTAGTGGCTTTGGCTACTAGAATCAACCACTGCCTTTGTGATCAGGTGAAGGAACTCAAGCCCACTAAAGGACCGGTTCAGAAGGAGACTTGTGCTAAACTTGCACTTTGGGTGGTTCCAGCAGCTCCTGTTGCCAGTGGAGAAGAACCAATGCAACTTGGTCGCAGTCATTTGACTTCAAAAGAGAGAAGACTTCGGAAGAGGCATGGCCTATGTATGTACTGTGGACAAGTTGGTCACGATGTCCCAACATACCCTATTTGTCCGGAAAATGGACGGGCCTAAGTCCTGAAGGAGGACTGTTCTTAGGCCTTACTACGCCTTCTCCTCCACTCTCTCTACCAGTCTCCCTAACTTGCAGACCATCTACAATCCAAACTCTTGTCCTTGTGGATTCGGGCGCTAATTTCTCCGGGCACCGGGAAAGTGCACAGAAAAGCAGTAAAAACTGCTTTTCTGTGCACCCTCCGACTTAATATCATGGCGATATTAAGTCAGAGGTCCCGAAAGTTAAAAAAAAGTATAAAAAATAGAAAAAGAATTTGAAATAGGCCCGCGGCTCGAAAACCAGGTGCTCAATTTTGCCGGCGTGGCTGTCAGCGGGCTCGAAAACCGACGCTGGCAAAATTGAGCGTCAGCTGTCAAACCCTCTGACAGCTGCCGCTCCTGTCAAAAAAGAGGTGCTAGGGATGCACCCATAGCCTTGTCTACTTTAGGCTGTGCCACTGCCTCCTCAGCAAATAGTAATGTGTTCACTCCAGTTCCTTGTATCCATTAATTTGTTTAAGATACCTGCTTCTTCTTTCAACACACTTCACGAAATCTATCCTTCTCATTAATGCTTACTTCTAAGGATCCAATTAATGTTGATCAATGCTGCCACCCACATTTAAGCTTGATCAATAGACAAACATCAGATACATGTGACTTTGCTTGAACCATTCCAAAGCTATGAATCCCATACTAGCTGGTGCTTGTCTGAAAATGTTTTATTACAACCCACTTTTGGCAATACCTGAATGTAATCTTCTCTCATGTGTCATAAAGGATAGAATTTAAATTAAAAAAAAAAAGTTATTTTGTCAAGTCATCTTCAAGAATAAAGTTCATGGAAAGATCAGCTAGCCATGTCTTTATTCATTAAACATCTGTGGTGATGTCAAGTTAAAGCAAGGACAGGCAAATGGGATAGTGAGATAATAAATGAATAGCAGAAGTCTAGCACATGTTTAAATGTAAAGACATAAACATCAAAAGGAGCAAGTGCTGCTCTCCACAATCAATATTTAAGTCACCACGGAGATGCAGGAAAATTAAATCAGTCCCGAAGCTTCCAAATTTTAAATATGCAAATATTTTTATTCATCAAGTCGGCAACTCCATTGCTCAAAAGGTACAGGGGGACCCTGTGTCGAACAAATTCTGTACCTTTTGAGCAATGGAGTTGCCGACTTGATGAATAAAAATATTTGCATATTTAAAATTTGGAAGCTTCGGGACTGATTTAATTTTCCTGCATCTCCGTGGTGACTTAAATGTAAAGACAGACATTGTTTTAGATGCACACTGGCATCAAGCTTTAGACATGAGAGTAGAATGGGACATAGAATATTAAGTACAAGTCACATAGATTCATGTACCTTAATACCAACCAGTTTTGTACGAGATGATGAGGCCCATTTTGGTGCACAATATTCTGCCGCAAGTACAGATAATCAAAACGAGAGAACCTTTATGCCACAAGTGCTTCCAGCCAGTTTCTTACTGATATTGTTTCTCATCTTGAGCTTTCTTTCTTTTTGTCAGGTTCCTAGCTTGAGTTACTTAGACCACACTTCTCTTGCTGTTTTAACACAGGATTTTTTCTTAGCAGGAATAACACAAATAGTATGAAGGGTTTTTTTTTTTTTTTTTATGGCATCGCTTAACTGGCTGTATTCTGAATATAGAGGCACTGCATGATTATTGTTTACCTGTATTCTGAATATAGCCAGTTAAGGTTACAATTATCCAGGTGCAGGTACCCACATGACCAGATGCAATTGACTAAGTTTAGCCAGGCAGGATTGATATTCGTAAATTTATTTATGAACTTTTATTTATTTATTTATTTATGAGCTTTTAATATACCGACATTTGAAGAGCACATCATGCCAGTTTACAATTAACTCAAAGGACAGGAAAATTACATTGAACGAGGAGCGGGGAGAGTGGAGCAGGCAAGAAAAGGGGAAGAAGGATGGGATGGGAGCGAGAAAAACTAAGGGAGAGATAAATGAACGAAGTAAGAGGAAAGAGTGGAGAGGAACCAAAATAACTAAAATAACTTACCCAGCCTTGTTGAAGCCAAACCCCCGGAATTTGCCTACATTGCTTTTCTTTTATCTGGCTAATGACTTACCCAGGTAAAATGTATCCGGTCATCAGGGGGCCGTATTTATACCCAGGTTTGTCTGGCTAAGTCCAGAACTTAAGCCAGGCAAACCCTTTTATTTATTTTACTCATTTGGATGTATATTCCACCTTTCAGCCACTTCAAAGCAGATCAGATTCAGGCAGGGCTAGATTTAGGCATGGGCAACATAGGCGCATGCCTTGGGTGCCACACTCTGAACGTGTCCAAAAACTCGGATTGATTTTTCCAGGGCGAGGAGAAGGAGGGACTCTTTTGCCTCAAGCCCTCTGCTTATGGGCACCGTCATCTTAAATCCAGCCCTGCATTCAGGTACTGGAGTGGTCTTTTGTAGCCCTCCCCTGATGAATCTAGTTAAAAATCCTTTTCACTAGTTTGGCAAATCTATGGGCAAAGATAATCTTTTAACATGTTTCAAATAATTAGACAAAATAAAAAAAAAAAAAAAATATATATATATATATATATATGTACTATTACTTTATTTTCTTTTACCCTGCAATTTCCTTTTGCTCCTTTGGATTTCCAGCTCAGTCAAAACTGGGCTCTATCTGGCCACAGTGCCAAGAGCCTTCACTCACAACTACATATCCCCCCTTTCAAATAAGCCCAGTCATGGTCCTCAGACAGAGGCCACAAACCGCAGCTCTTGCTGGAAGCTGGATAATGTGCACCTTTGAACTAGGCATTAGGTGTCCGCCTTGATTGATGGTTGAGATGCCTTCCCTCCAGGAGCAGTGAATGCTTCTTCCACAGTATCTCTAGTCCTGATTGACTTGTGGATCAGAAACCCAGCCTGGGAATCAAATCCAAGTCTGCCGCATGGTACTTGCTACTTAACCACCAGGCCTACCCCTCCAGTGGTGGTTATTTTTGTGCTTACTTTTCTTTTCCTTAATATCTTTTCTTCTTCCCTTTCCAAGATTTTGCTGTATTTTACTTTAATAGATTTGGAACATTTTAACTAATTTTCCCGGATTGGGTTTTCTGGTAAATGGGTTAGTCAATACTTTCTCATTTACTATATTATGGGTAGGTAACTCTGGTCCTCAAGTGCCACAAGCAGCTCTGGTTTTCAGGATCTTCTCAATGAAAACCAAAACATGGCTGTTCCTAAAAGCATTCCCACCTGACACGTAACCTACCCAAATTCAACTGCAACACACCACACCCCCGTACACAAGCATCTCGCATCACCATCTTCCCTCCCTTGCACCACCTTCCCCCCTCCTATCCCCCCCATTCCCCCTTTCTACCCTCCCTGCCAACCTAACCTTAATATATCCTCATCAACAAGTCATTTATGTACATATGTTATATACTACATCAAATGTTCAACGTAATCCTGTTATTCCTGTTATAATTTGTATAATTTGTTATATTTATTACAATGTTACAATTTATTATTTTTATTACAATGTTATAATGTAAAATAGGGCTGTTACTACCCTATTCTTTGAGTTATCTGGAAACCGATGTGATATCTCGATCGAACGTCGGTATATAAAAGAAATAAATAAATAAATAAATAAATGAGATATGTTTGCTTACACTGGAGGCACGCCATTCAAATCTATCTTATGACTATTCATTGTGGATATCCTGAAACCAAACCTGTTTGTAGCACTCAGGGAATGGAGTTGCCTAACCCTTTACTACATCTAGGACTTCAGATTCTAGGGTTTTATAAAATGCAAAGTTTAGGGGTTTATTTTTCAAGCAATCATGGGGTTTTGATGGCTACCAAAAATAGGTGTTTATTTGATGTTTTCACAGTACAAATTAATTTTTTTGTGCATTTTTAGGTGGATTCAATTTAATAAAGCATAAATTGATTTATCTTAAAATTTTTATAAGCTATGTTGTACAGTGTATGTACATAGCTAGGGTGGGGGGTGGCGCTGTGTGTGTGTCTCTCTCTCTTCATTCCCATCCTTTCACTTCCCTCTGTACACCCACCTTTCACTAACTCCCCATCCCCTCCCTTCTCCACTCTACTCCCCCTTCCCTATTGCACTAACTTTCATTCTCCTTTCCCCTTCCCTCCCAATTGCTCTTTCCCATCTACAATGCAGGAGCTCCTCCAATCAACAGGGCTTGGGTTCCCTGCCAGCCCAATGCTTCCATGCACAGTCTTATTAGTCCAGCAGGGCTTGGGCTTCCTGCCAGTCTGATGCTTCCATGCACAGTCTTATTAGTCCAGCAGGGCTTGGGCTTCCTGCCAGTCTGATGCTTCCATGCACAGTCTTATTAGTCCAGCAGGGCTTGGGCTTCCTGCCAGCCTGATGCTTCCATGCACAGTCTTATTAGTCCAGCAGGGCTTGGGCTTCCTGCCAGTCTGATGCTACCATGCCCATCTTCTTGAACTGGCAGGGCTGGGCTCCCTGGTAGCTCAATGCTTTCACAGCATTGTTTTCTTTCACTGGCAGGGCTTTGGCCCTCTGCTGGTCCACTCTGATGATGTCATCGGGCTGTTACTCACAGCATCTGGATGATTTCATTAGAGTGCTTCAAGGTAGGCCTATTTTCAGGGTTGTTTTTTTTTCTAAAATGTAAAAGCCAAATTTCCCCATCAGGGATGTTTTATCAAGGTTTTCCAGTTTTAACCAAAAATCAGAAGCCCTAACTAATCATATCACCAACTGTGAACTTCTTACTTATTTTAAAATAAAAAAAATAAACAGGTAGCAGGTTATAGCAGGGTTTCATAACCCAGCCTTTGGACACATCTAGCCAGTCAGGTATTCAGGATATCAATAATAAATATGCATGAGAGAGATTTGCATACAATGGAGGCAATGCATACAGATTTAATTCATGTTTATTCATTGTGAATATCCTGAAAACCTGTCTGGCTAGATGTGTCCCAAGGACTGGATTGAGAACCCTTGGATTATAAGCTTCAAAGCTTCATCTGCATTCTACCCCAGCCTTTGTTTTTATTGGATTGTAGGCATATCTCTATACATGTGAAAAATGAAAGCTTTAATACTCAACATTCAGAAACAATGCCTATAGTTTTCAAAAATCAGAGACTGAATTTACTGAATTATGCCTTGCATCAGGGCATGGGTGGACAACTACAGTCCTCAAGAGTCACAAACAGGCCTGGTTTTCAGGATATCCCCAATGAATATGCATGAGAGAGATTTGCATGTGTTGTCTTCATTGTGTGAAAATACATCTCAAGCATATTATGGATATCCTGAAAACAAGGCCTATTTGTGGCTCTTGAGGACCGGAATTTGCCACCTCATCATTAGGTTTTAATACAGTGTTTCCCAAACATGTTCTGGTGACTGCACAGTCATTTGGGTTTTCTGGATATCCCCAATGAATATGCATAAAATAACTTGCAGACACTGGTGATCCAATATATGTAGATTTATTTTATGCATATTCATTGGGGATATCCGGAAAACCCAATCTGTTGATTCCTTACAGTGCCTGTAATTAAATAAAATGGACATATCAGATATTCCCTAGGATCCTAGGAATGTATAGTGATAGTGCTTTATCAACAATAATAAAGAAATCCTAGACCAGGACTTCCCAAATTTGTCCTGGTGACCCCACAGCCAGTCAGGTTTTCTGGATATCCCAATAAATATGCATAAAATAACTTGCAGACACTGGTGATCCAATATATGTAGATTTATTTTATGCATATTCATTGGGATATCCAGAAAATCTGACTGGCTGTGGGGTCACCAGGACAAATTTGAGAAGTTCTGGTCTAGGATTTATTTATTATTGCTGATAAAGCACTATCAATATACATTCCTATGGCATCTAGGGAATATCTGATATGTCCATTTTATTTAATTACAGGCACTTTAAAGGAATCAACAGATTTACAAAGGATCCTTCTGAGACGAGATATATGTACCCTTTGCTGTCAGATTGATGGGTAGGAGTTTGATAGTAGTAGAGAGGGCCTTTGAGCAACATCAACTGGGATGAAGGTTAACAATAATAATATTTTATTGATGAGGAAGAAATGCTTTTTGTGAGTGAACTGTACTGAATCAGAAATAATAAAATTCAAGATATTAATTCAACATACTACTGTATATATAGGGCAAGAACTATAAAGTAGAATTTTGTGTATATAGAGTATAACATAAGAATATATAGGCAAAAGGCTTTTCAGGCATGCTTAGTAAAAAAATGCAGTTATATTTATTTTTGTTAGGTCTTTATTGGCCTCTTACTTTGTGAAAAAAAAACAACCCAGAACATGATTTGAATGGATTTCACTGAGACTACACTTGAGGTTTGAGGCAATATTTAGTCAGTGAAGATGTAAATGATACAAATGCCTTTTAAAACCTTGACAAAACATAAAGACAAAAGCCTGATGGTTACAGAGTCAAATGTCTTTCCTTTTACTGTGGAGAATAGTTTTTCTAAACATATTGTATGTCAGCTGTGATGACAGATTCCTTGGCATAGTAAAAACAAAAAAAAAAATATATAACCTCAATACATATACCACACAATTCATTCACTAGTAACACTAAGGCTACACTTTCACCTAACACAAAGAAAACAGATTGCAAGTAAGTAATACCTTGTATTGGATACACTGAACCATTAATTCAAATAACAGACAGCACTCATCTTCAACCAAATAGTGGAGATAGTAACTCTCATTGGGCTGAACTTAAAAGTAGATTGTGAAATGTATCTTGTTTTAGTCCATGATAAAAATGCATGATAAAAATACTTTATTCATGTTTAGCTTTGTCCAGAAGAAAGTATCATTAACCACCTATTTAGCATCTGTTATATAAAAACTGTAAACCTATCTGCTACATAAGATAACTCTTTTGAGTGTGGAATCTTCCCATTTTGACAGCTAAAAGGATGTTACTGACAGTATAGTGTCTACTGTTGTTGTAGAAAGACATCACAAATGATAAGACAATGCTCATCAGGAGGCAATTTTCAAAACTACAGGCAAGTGAAAAGTCTATAGGTACTTTTTACCCACACATTTTGCACCAATTTTTAACATGAAATTAAGCATGTACCATTTAAAATTGTCAAAGGAAAAAGTACCCAAAGAGATTTGCATCTCCTTTTTCTCTGGGTTACTTTCCCAACCAAAACAATATCCCCAAGAATGTGCTAAATCCACCCTGTATGTTGGCTGGAGGGAAATTATCAGATATCTTAAATGAAGCATTCATATCTGTGACATACAGCAACTCCAAAGCCCTCCTCCTTTCTGCACAGCCAGACTCCTGGTGATAAATCTATCTGGAACGATAGGTCTATGAGGTCATCCACTATCACAGGCATATCCACACAGGCCAACTTGATTTTGATGGTGGCCCTTAGCCCTGTACAAAATTTGTGCCACCGAGCTGTCTGATTTCATGCAGGATCCCTTACCAGCTGCCAGAAGCGGACTGCTTAAGTACTGACAGAGTCCATTCCTGGTCTCAGCTGCTGCAATTCTCTCTCAGCTGTATTTGTGGTTTTATATTCATTTTATAATTTATTGTAACCTATGAGTAACTAGAATAGATAGCCATAAATATGATTAAATATATACATAAATGCAGATCTGCAAATATTTGACAAAAGTCTTGCATTAATGTCGACCAGTTTTCTAGCACAGGACTGCCTTGCTTCAGCAACAGATGCCCAGCTTAAAGGGTCAACGGTGCACAAGCTTATCATCCAGTTTACTTTTATTTGGTCCTCATCGAAATATTCAGAGGACATCATGAAAAGTAGAGTGCACTGATTGATGAATTCCCAATAGCAATCTCTACTGCTGAAGAAGCACTCTGGCAGTATACTTAATTTAAAAAAAAAGGTGACATTTGCATGTATACTCACATTCATGAGCAAAAGAATGTGCAAGGTGTATGTGTTTGGGGTAAGTTGTGGCATGCTTAGCATTGTCATGCGTAGTTTGCTATTTTATAAAGAATGTATGAGCGAATGTCATGAAGGCTGCGCAAATACTTATACTACAGCTAATTTGCGTGGCAAAATCAAACTTACATTCTATTTTTTGACATGGTGTTTGACAGCTGATGTCTCCAGATGAGTTAATACTGCAGCAGGCTAGGAGGAGAAGCAAAGAAGATGATGGCGAGGGGGAGGCAATCTGGGAATTCATTGCCCAGAAGTTTATTTGTTTGTTTCCTTTAATTCTCTCTGGTTTGCTAGTTTCTTTGGGGGAACCTGTTAGTGTCTGGAACAGCATTGTATATGGCGAATGGAGCCTACTGGGCCATACTGGTGCATACTGGAGGGGGTTGAGTGAATGTCACTGGGGCATACTGGGGGATGAGTGCGTGTGACTCAGGAATACTGGGAGGCTGTCCACTTAGATGATATATATAAAGCTGGAGCAAAATAAAAGAAGAATACTTGTTCAGCTTGACATATCCACTGCATTTGACATCACTCCCCATGCCAGCTTATTGATGAAGTTATGCGCATTAGGCATTGGTAGGAGGGCAGTGTGGCAGTGTTTTGTCATTCTTGAAAGAGTGATGCCAGTTAGTTTGTTTTAATAATACTAGTTCTGACTGGTTTCCTGTCTCTGTGGTTTCTTATTATCTGGATTCTCTTGGGTATCTTTTTAAATGATATGCAAATGATGTGCAATTTTAGATTCCTAGTATGGTTGTTGGTAGGGGTGTGCATTCGGATTGACCGCATTAGTAAAACGCAACTCATATTTTTTTTTTACTTAAAAAATTGATTCGACATAAACGATCGGATTTCCCACATATCGAACATAGATATGTTCGATATGTGGGAAATCGCGATTGTTGAGCCAAAATAAAAATATAAACCCCCTCACCCTCCTTAATCCCCCCCCCCGACTTACCACAACTCCCTGGTGATGGAGCGAGGAGTGAGGACGCCATTTCTGCAATCCTTGGCGAGAAGCATGTGACGTCGGCGGCACGTCGAGTGACGCCGACGTCACGTGATTCCCGGCTCGTTCGCGCCGGACGGCTCGTTCGGCCCAAAAAGAACTTTTGGCCAGCTTGAGGGGGTCAGGGAATCACGTGGCGCCGCGTCACTCAGACGCGACGTCACGTGATTCCCGGCAAGTTCGCGCCGGACGGCTCGTTCGGCCCAAAAAGAACTTTTGGCCAGCTTGGGGGGGTCAGGAGGCCCCCCCAAGCTGGCCAAAAGTTCTTTTTGGGCCGAACGAGCCGTCCGGCGCGAACGAGCCGGGAATCACGTGACGCCGCGTCACTCGACGTGCCACCGACGTCACATGCTTCTCGCCAAGGATTGCAGAAATGACGTCCTCACTCCTCGCTCGATCACCAGGGAGTTGTGGTAAGTCTGGGGGGGGGATTAAGGAGGGTGAGGGGGTTTAAATTTTTTTTTTGCACATATGTACATATACCCAACTCATTGGATTTTTTTTATGTCCATATTGGCCGCATGTGGGACCCCCTTTCGGACATAAAAAATATGAACATAAAATTTTGCTCTGCACATCCCTAGTTGTTGGTGAGTTCCCAAATGCAGAACTAACACATTGCATGACTATTATTGACAATTAGTTGAGACTGAATTGGTAAGTTCCTGGAGGAAAAGTATGAAACAATTATTAAGGTGTACTTGAGGAAATTCTTTGTTTATCCCCTGGATAATCAGCATGGAATTTATCTACCCCCTTGGGATCCTACCAGGTACTTGTGACCTAGATTGGCCATTATTGGAAACAGGATACTGGGCTTGATGGACCTTTAGTCTGACCCAGTATGGTGAGACTTATGGGCTTGTATAGAATCACAGAAAAACTGATTCTATGGATAGGTACTAATACTTTGCCAGTCTTGCCCATTGATTTTATGTTATTTGCCCATTCACTGGAGATATGTAATACAGCCTGTAATTTAGGCATAGTACTAGATTCTTATCTTTCATTGAGGACACAAACTGGCAATGTTGCAAAAACATCCTTTTTTAAACTACAAATGATCTGTCAGTAGTACAATGGGTACACTGCCAATCAAAATTGGCATCAGCCAATCAGCGTTCACTTCCAGTCTAAGCCCTGCCCACTCTAGTCTTCACCCATTCCCACTTCTTACTCTGCCCATGCTCCACTCTAAACCATTCCCCATCCTATCACAAGCCATGCCCCTGGCCCACCCCCTGAGCCACACGCCCACCCACCCAAAATACACCTATAATTCTGCAGACACTCCTCCCACTCCATAGAAATGAATAGGGTAGTCCCTCCCAAGCTCCACCCTAAGCCACATCCTATACCACCCCCAAAACACTCCCCAACCCCCAAGCCAGGTCCCCATGATGTCACCGGAAATGATCCTTGACCACCTTTTTGATGACTTCACCGGCAGTTCAACTGACCAGCACCCCTAAAAATACTCCCCCTAGAACATCATCAGAAATAGCCCCATCATTTCCAATGATGACAAAATGAATGGATCCTGTTCGCTTTTTTGATCACCAGAAGTCCAAATAATTGCTACCAGGGGTGGTGACAGAGCTGGAAATAAGACTCTCTCACCCCAGATTTAATGCTGTGATGTAACAGGAAGCTCTCTCTCTCTTCCCCTTTCCCTCTTCCTCTCAGTGTAAATATGCATGCCAAAATAGCTTGCCTGGTTGGCAAGCAGAGTGAAATTTGAACAGATCCTTTGTAGTATACAAAAATGATAATTAATAGCAGAGTGTGGGGTGTAGGGAGTTGGGAACTATAATACTCAGACATGTAAAAGTAAATAAAACAAGGATTCAGTTTTTTTTAATACAGACCACTGTAACCATACATGAGCAGGTATTAATTAAAATTTATTAGGACTCAGGTGCAATAGGAAGTTTTGGTGGAGTAAATCTTCTTTTTCAGGCTATTAAACTATGTAATGAAAATCTCAAAAACTTCACTCCTTGCACAAAAGAAATCCCAGTCCTGTAATGGTTTGAATCTGCTTGATTTCTATTCTTAAAATATTTTTGAAAAATAGACAAGGATAGTTTCATACTGAAGTGTTTGGTGGTACTATCCAGGTTACCACAACTATAAAAATGAAATCATTAACTGACCACCGACCACCTATAATTTTAGTAGCAGTGCCAAACAAGCATGATTCTTTAAATGTTCACTTTTTTATAGTTATTTTTATTGCAGATAAAATTCATAAAAATGTTTGATATTGTCTTCAAACTAAATTCAATCCTAATTAAAACATCCCTCCAAAAGTGTCTTTCAAAGCAATGAACTAACATGAAAGTTTTGCTTACTTAATGATCTCAAAGATAAGTTGAGATGTCTATTGATTTGTCTTTTATTGGTGAATATTCTACACAAAGTATTTATCTTAATATACCTATGTGGCTGCATTTTGAAAGAAAGTTCTTCCTCAGGGGATCTCAATTGAAATAGATATTCTTACTCAAACTTCATCATCATTGTTCATCGGGTGGCATAATGAAACAGTGACCAAAAAACAAGTAACTAAATGGCTTACAGATCAAGATGCTTATTCTTTACACAGACCTGCTAAGACATGGAAGGTTGGGTTGCTATGATGGCTGCATGCAACATAATTTGCATAGGCATGCTCAGACATGTACAACTGGATGTAGAAACAAACATGTGATAACTAACATTTGATAGAGGTCATGTGAGAACATAATCCCCCCAGATAGAAAGACAGTAACTGCTCATGAAAAGTTCTAGCTTTGCCATTCTGAAATTAAAATGGGTTTATATGAGATGCCTAAATGGTTGAAAATGGAAAGCAAGCAGAAGCCAAAACTAACGAGGGACCATAAATGCCGATTCTTTCTCATGGACCTTTATGCTGAAACAGAAGTTGACCCACCAGTGCGGATGTCACATGTGAACGATGGTAGGAAATGAAAAGCAGATGAAATGACAGAGACAGAGACTGAGTAGCTCCCATTGGAACAAAAGTTTTTTTTGATTCACAGGATCCAGCCTTTCATAATGATAACACTGTGGATTCTACAGATATGGAGCTGCATCAAGTTGCATTAGATAGTGAAACAGATTATTTGCTGGGAAAACTTGAAGGGATAGAGGTAAGAAAAAAAAGTCTTTCATTGTGATTAAAGGGCGGATTTTCAAAACCCTACACATGTAAAATCCAGCGTTTATATTCGTGGCTGGGCCTTGTGTGTGCTGGGTGAATTTTCGAGGAGGCCTGGCCATACACGTAAACGCTGGATTTTATATGAGTAGGGCTTTGAAAATCCCCCCTTTAATCACAATGAAATACTTTTTTCTTATCTCTATCCATTCAAAGGGGCGGGAAGGGGTGGGGTGGGATGAGATGGGGGGCAGTGCCGGGACAGCACCATTCTTCGCTGTCCTGAAGACTCGCGTGCTGTTCGGCTGCCGGCACGCACAACTTACTTCAGCTCGGGAGCTGAAGTAAGTTGTGAAACAAAGAAAGAAAAAACACAAAGGTAAGCTTTAGGGGGTGAGGAGAAGAGGGGAGGAATTTAAGTATGGGGTTAGGGAAGTTCCCTCCCAGTCTGCTTCTTAATTGGAATGGACTGGGAGGAAATGGGAAGGCCGGAATGCGTCACCACGCAAAAATTGCAAAAGTCCCCTCCCCCTTGTGCATGCCATCCGCACATACGTGCGTGGAATATAAAATCCAGTGCACATGTGTGCGTGGTCCATGGATTTTCTACAATGTGCGCGCTGGCATGCATATGTTAGAAAATCGACACATCCATGTGTGCGCGCCGGGAAGCGCGAGCATATGGATATGCATATGCACAGTGGAAAATCTACCCCTAAGTATTTTAGGGTTGGGAGACTGCTGATTTGGTGAGAGAAGTAACGGTGAGAGAAGTAACGGTGGTGGGGCCACTTGGCAACAGTGATCATAACATGATCAAATTTAAACTAATAACTGGATGGGGGACAATAAGTAAATCTGCAGCTCTAACACTAAATTTTAAAAAGGGAAACTTTGATGAAATGAGGAAAATAGTTAGAAATAAACTGAAAGGTGCAGCTGCAAAGGTTAAAAGTGTTCAACAGGCATGGACATTGTTTAAAAATACAATCCTAGAGGCGCAGTCCATATGTATTCCACACATTAAGAAAGGTGGAAGGAAGGCAAAACGATTACCGTCATGGTTAAAAGGTGAGGTGAAAGAGGCTATTTTAGCCAAAAAAACATCCTTCAAAAATTGGAAGAAGGATCCATCTGAAGAAAATAGGATAAAACATAAGCATTGTCAAGCTAAGTGTAAAACATTGATAAGACAGGCGAAGAGAGAATTTGAAATGAAATTGGCCATAGAGGCAAAAACTCATAATAAAAACATTTTTAAATATATCCAAAGCAAGAAACCTGTGAGGGAGTCGGTTGGACCATTAGATGACAGAGGAGTTAAAGGGGCTCTTAGGGAAGATAAGGCCATTGCAGAAAGACTAAATGAATTATTTGCCTCCATGTTTACTAATGAGGATGTTGGGGAGATACCAGTTCCGGAAATGGTTTTCAGGGTGATGAGTCAGATGAACTGAACAAAATCACTGTGAACCTGGAAGATGTAGTAGGCCAGATTGACAAACTAAAGAGTAGCAAATCACCTGGACCGGATGGTATGCATCCTAGGGTTCTGAAGGAACTCAAAAATGAAATTTCTGATCTATTAGTTAAAATTTGTAACCTATCATTAAAATCATCCATTGTACCTGAAGACTGGAGGGTGGGCAATGTAACCCCAATATTTAAAAAAGGCTCCAGGGGTGATCCAGGTAACTATAGATCAGTGAGCCTGACTTCAGTGCCGGGAAAAATAGCTCGTATCTTATAAAATCCAGCGTACTTTTGTTTGCGCCTGGTGCGCGAACAAAAGTACGCGATCGCGTATTTTTTAAAGATCTACCCCATTATTTTGAAGGGAAAAAGTAACTGCAGAAAAAGCAGGTGCAAAAATCTACATATGGAAGAGTAGCCTAATGGCTAGAGTATGGAGGAGTAACCTAGTGGTTAGTGCAGTGGGCTATGAGCCATGGAAACTAGGGTTCAAATTCCAGTTCACTCCTTGTGACCTTGGGCAAGTCACTTTACCCTCCTTTGCCTCAGGTGCAAACCTATAGGTGAACTTTAAGAAGAGTTGCATGTGTAAATGTAACATAGTATCATAGCAATTTTAAAAATCCATTATGCACATATAATGCACTATCCTATGGATAATTCAATGACATATTGTAGCAGTTTTCAAAAGCCCATTTACATGGGAAAAGTGCATTTACTTCTGTAAAACCCAGTTTTAAGTAGGTAAATGCTTTTTAAAATCAGACCCTATGATTGTAATTAGGCATGTGCATTTGTTTTTGACGAATTAGGAAATTTGTACGATATTTCCTAATTCGTCATGGATCGGTAAAATCGAAAAACGATTGCATTTTCCCCGAATTTTCGGGGAAAAACTAGTTAGTGCGCTCTAACTCCCGTTAGTGCACGCTAACCCAAAAACGATTCGCCACGAAAATAAAATACCGAACTATGGAACATACGAAATTCCCCGCGGTTTTACGAAAACAAAGCCCAATACGATTACCGGTACGATACACATCTCTAATTGTAATCCATGGGCATAGCAAAACACCTACAATACTTGAATGTAATGATCTTTGAATTGCAAAAATGTGGAATATAAATAAATAGTTAATACTTTTTCATAAGATAATTTTCAAAAGGAGCATATGCTTGTATTTTCCCTTTGAAAACTGACGCAAAGCCCGCAGGTAAAAGTATCCATAGACTTTGTATCTATGAGATCAGTTTTCAAAATTACCCCTACTATATAACCAATAACATATAGGGAAAGATTATTACCTGGAGGAGAAGTGACGTTGAAAATGAGGTACCAGTCTGACCCAGAATTGGAGACAGCCAAATTGGAAAAATTAGCCCAGCCACTTTGTACGTTAGCATAGGTATTTCCTATAAATTGACAATCAAAGCACGATTATTAACACAGGATATGTATTGTGTCTATATATATCTATATCTATATAGATATAGATATAGATATAGATAGATATAGATATAGATATATATAGATGTAGATATATATATATAGATATTTTACAGTTTTCTTCTGGTTTTTTATTCTAGCCGATACAGTGATTATTACATCAACATTTTTCTTAATAATCCTTAGGCATCTTAGAAATACTTAATGTCAATCAATGAAGGACAGCTTTGAAAATACTGTGGCATGACAATGTACTCTGAACTCATTGAAATTTCAACTGAACTGAATTAGCCTATTTCCATATAGAAAAAAACCCAAACAAAAACCTGTTGAGGGTATATGAAAAGTGTGAGTGGGGGTTATTGGGTACTCTACAACAGTGTTCCCAACCCTGTCCTGAAGGCATACCTAACCAGTCAGATTATCAGGATTTCCACAAGGAATATAACTAAGACAGATTTGCATACATTGGATCTTCAATAAATGCAAATTTATCATGCATATTCATTATGGATATCATGAAAACCAGACCAGCTAAGTTTATTATAGGTAGTAATTCAAAGCATTAGTCGGTGGCGTTTGGGGTTTGTTTTTTTTTTTAATGTACATTTGGCCAACAGATGGATCATACCCTGTGGTGCTGCAGTGATGTCTTAGTAATTGTTGACTTTCTCTTTGCAAGGAGCTGGATGGAAGCAGTCACGAAAGGTGTGCTTCGGTTGTCAGCCACTCTAGCAAGCATTGGGCTTTCAAAAGGGCTCAGACACACCCTACAATGTACATTTCAGATTCCAGTCATAGGACATGAGGGTCCGGCGGTTTGGAATAAGGGGGATGTAATGAAATCAACTACTGCCCTTTGTGACAGAGCTTTTGGAGTTATGGGATGCATCAGAAGTGGTGGTGATTTATTCAGGGGGGAAATGAACTGGGTCACAGTTTTGTCATGAGTTCATCACAGTGGCTAGGAAGGATTTATTAATATTTATGAAAGTTATGCTGGAAACAAGATTGGTTAACCTGATATAATAACAAGGCCAACAGTGTTTCCAACAGTGGCCAATCCAGGCCATAAGAACCTGGCAAGTACCCAAAAACTAAGTCTATTCCATGCTACTGTTGCTAGTAAAAGCAGTGGCTATTTTCTAAGTCAAATAAATTAATAGCTGATAATGGACTTCTCCTCCAAGAACTTATCCAATCCTTTTTTAAACACAGCTACACTAACTCTACTAACCACATCCTCTGGCAACAAATTCCAGAGCTGAGTGAAAAAAGAACTTTCTCCGATTAGTTTTAAATGTGCCACATGCTAACTTCATGGAGTGCCCCCCTAGTCTTTCTATTATCCAGAAGAGTAAATAACCGATTCACATCTACCTGTTCTAGACCTCTCATGATTTTAAACACCTCTATCATATCCCCCCTCAGCCGTCTCTTCTCCAAGCTGAAAAGTCCTAACCTCTTCAGCCTTTCCTCATAGGGGAACATGTTGTACACAAGACTAATTATCAGATTGATTTTTGTTTGGCGTATCAGGATGGTTTCAGGGTACGTCATGAGCTTTGAATAGGTGCCTGGGGTTGCATAGGGCCAATAGAGTTCACTTATCTGATGTCGGGATTGATCTTTTCAATAACTTGATTCAGGAAACTGAAACTGATTATGTCTCAGGGTTTGAATGGCCAAAGTTTCTTTGGAGGAATGAGGAGATACTGTGATTCTCCTCGCTTGAGGTGAATAACCCAAGCCCTGTTTTTTCACAAGGTACAATTAGCTGGTTCATAAATTTAGGATTGACTGTGTGTTCATTCATGTTTGGGATAAGGAGTGATAATCTAATAGTAGGAGTATGGTATGGACAACAGCCTCACTTCAGGCCCCCTCACCTGTTGGAATGTGGTGGGGGAGGTAAGCTGGGGTCTGTAGTGGTGCTTTGAAAGTGCAAATTCAGAAACCAGAGTTGGCTGTTGGCAGTACTCACTGGGGCATGGCGGGTTCACCCCGAGGCTGCAGGCATGCTGGAGGAGTGGAAGTAAGCAAACTTTTGTCTCTCATGTTGGGCTCAGGTTTTGTTGTATTATTAAATAAACTGTGGCCTAGTTTAAATTCACTGACTAGTGTAGTGTGTGTTTCTTTTAGTGAGTCATGGATGGAAAACCGAGGTATCCTGTCTTACCCATATTAATGAAATGGGAAATTTTGTTAAAATTTCTTGTTTCCTTTAAAAAAATATGCATTCCTATTATTCAATCCCTTTTTGTGTCGGTTTCGATGTGTCCAATATATGCATACATGTTTCTCTTCTTTGGTACAGAAATTTGCTCACAGTTATGACAACATTCATTATGTGAATTTCTTTATAATAAGTATATAATTAAATATTCATCTGCTGATCACAGTAATTAACAATTTGCAAGTTGGCTTAAAATCAACTGAAAAACACTCCACACTCTCAGGCCCTCCTCTGTTCCAGCTCTGCTCCCTCCTCTTCGTATATTTTAAAATGTGATATTCATCCACAGTGTGGCGCTACAGAGCAATTTAAAGAGGCAATATTTGTTATAACAATCACATAACTGAAATCCTCCTCTGAAATATTTTCACAATAAAGAGAAGCCTTTATAAAATGGGTAGGAAGAGTGAAGTGTTTGCCCTTCCACTTGTCCTACCTGATAGGGTTATTTTCCAACCCATGAAAGCCCATTATCGCACCTGATAGCATTCAAATTAGGTGGAGGGGTCAGGGAGAAGTTATGCACTTAAAAGTACTGTATATCCTAACAATTTTCAAAAGCACATTTATATGCATAAAACCTTTTGCTAATTCAGTCCTAAGGAGTGAATTTTAAAGGAGTTATGAGCGAAAAAGTAGCAATTTTAAAAAATCCTGTTTCGTGCATAAAATACATTTGCATGTAAGGGGGCAAGTTTCAAAAGGCTTTACATGCTTAAAACTGGGTTTTACAAGAGTAAATGCACTTTACATGTAAGGGTGGACTTTTGAAAATTGCTACAATATGGGCCGGATTTTAATACCTACGCACGGGGATAGATTTGTGAGCGCGTAGGGCTTTTAAAATCTGCCCCATATGCCATAAGAAATTGCCATGCTGGGTCAGGCCATCAAGCCCAGCATCCCATTTCCAACAGAGGCAAAACCAGGCCACAAGAACCTGGCAATTACCAAAACACTAAGAAGATCCCGTGCTACTGATGCAATTAATAGCAGTGGCTATTCCCTAAGTAAACTTGATTAATAGCCGTTAATGGACTTCTCCTCCAAGAACTTATGCCTTTGAATTGTTAATAGGTTTTACACATGGAAGAACACTTTAAGGGGTAGATTTTAAAAGGTGACTGCGTGTGTCACGCACACATGGACTTCCCGTCACGCACACATGGACATGCCGATTTTGTAACATGCGCGCGCCAGCGCAAGCATGTTATAAAATCCCATGGCCGCGCGCACATGCATGTGAGTTTTTATATTCCGTGCGCACATGTACGGGTGGTGCGCACAGTGGGGAACCTATTTTATAAGATTATACACAGCGATGCAATTGGACCTCCCCAAGTTCCCTCCCAGTCCACTCCAATTAAGGAGCGGACTGGGAGAGAACTTCTCTACCCATACTACCTCCCTCTTCCCCTCTCCTCCTCTCCTCTCCTCCTCACCCCCTAAACCCTGTCTCCTACATTTCATTTTTTTTTGTTTTGTTTACTGCTCTGTTGGAGCAGATGCAACTTGTGCGTGCCGGCCAACTGCTGGCGCACGCTTCCACGGCACAGCAGAAAATGGCCGCTGTACCGGTGGCCTCCAACCCCATCCCTCTCTGCCCCCTGGACTGCCCCTTTCTCTGGGCCCGGCATTTCGGCAAGTAATGGGGGTTATGTGCTTGGCTGGGCCCCTTTGAGGACTGAAAAGGTTAGGGCTGTTCAGCTTGGAGAAGAGACGGCTGAGGGGGGATATGATAGAGGTCTTTACAATCAAGAGAGGTCTTGAACAAGTAGATGTGAATCAGTTATTTACACTTTCAGATAATAAAAGGACTAGGGGGCACTCCATGAAGTTAGCAAGTAGCACATTTAAGACTAATCGGAGAAAATTCTTTTTCACTCAATGCACAATTAAGCTCTGGAATTTGTTGCCAGAGGATGTGGTTAGTGCAGTTAGTGTAGCTAGGTTTAAAAAAGATTTGGATAAGTTCTTGGAGGAGAAGTCCATAAACTGCTATTAATCAAGTTGAGTTAGGGAATGGCCTCTGCTATTAATTGCATCAGTAGCATGGGATCTTCTTAGTGTTTGGGTAATTGCCAGGTTCTTGTGGCCTGGTTTGGTCTCTGTTGGAAACAGGATACTGGGCTTGATGGACCCTTGTGTTGCAGTTGGACACTGCTGGCGAGATAGTGGACCCTTGGGCCGGCCTACCTAGGGTGACAGGGTAGGCCGGGGGGCGGAGCCACAAGCAGGAGGTGTTCACCCGGGAACCAGGAACCCCCCGGGAGGAGCCCGTAGGGCACTGGGACCTCGGGACTTGGAATAGAGTCAGAAAGTCCAGGGGCTGAGATAGGCTTAGACCGGGACCAGAGCAAACAGGAAGGATAGGAAGTCCAAGGTACCCGGGAAGCAGGGGACTGGCTGTACAGGGCCGAGGGCTGGTTGAAGGCAGGGCAGTGGGCGGCGGCGGAGTCTGTAGCAAACCGGACGCTGAAGCAGGCTGTAGGCTGAAGCGGAGTCGGTAGCAGGCTGGGGTCAGAGGCAGGCAGCAGGCAGAAGCGGAGTCAGAGGCAAACCGGGGTCAGAGGCAGGCAGCAGGCAGAAGCAGAGTCAGAGGCAAACCGGAGTCAGAGGCAGGCAGCAGGCTGAAGCAGAGTCAGAAGCAAAGCGGAGTCAGAGGCAGGCAGCAGGCTGAAGCGGAGTCGGAAGCAAACCGGAGTCAGAAGCAGGAAACGTGGAGATCACCAGGAACGCAACTAAGAACAACTATGGAGTTGTGAACCTCGTTGCAAGGCGATGAGAGAGAGTTTGAGTGCCGGTTATATTGGGGCTTGGGCGTGACGTCAGCAGCACGGGCGGGGCCAGGCTTCCAGGAGTTGAGCGCTCAAGACGGGCGTCCTCGCGCACTCGCGAGACTGACGAGAAGCAGGCACGTAATGGCGGCCGCCACGTGGAGTGAGAGTAGCCCCCGGGGTCCAGAGCGGGCGGAATGCGGTGATTCCTGAAGCGGAGGTAGGCGGGTTTGAGCCCTAAGCGGAGGGAAGCGGTAGAGACCGCAACACCTTGGTCTGACCCAGCATGGCAATTTCTTATGTTCTTAACCCCCGTTTTTTTACAAGCGCAGCATTTTTAAAATCTACTTGTAAGAAGGTAATTTTCAAAGGAGTTCCCCTATTCCCATTACTTTTCCCCAGTCCCATACCCAGTCATTGAATGTTGCAACTAGTTTAAGTGATATGGAAGCACCTTACCCTTAATAAGCAGCAGTGCTAACATGAAATGACAATGCATAGCTCCTCTTGATAATGTGTCAACCGCTAGTCAAATCCGCTTGCAATTTCTCAGGTATGGGAGACCAATGGGCAACTCACCAAGTGTCATCGAAATCCCTCAGGCAGTTTTTGCATGGTAAGGGGGTCACAGACAGACACACAGAAATGACCCAGTCATAAGGTTTTAACTTGCAGAAAGAATGAAAAAAAAAACAAAACCTTTTCTCTGTTCTGTAGTTAAGCAAAAAAGGGCCATTGAACCTCCTGTAGGATGGGCTTATATTAAGTCAGAGCCCCCCCCCCCCCCCCAATACAACTGTATTTGTGATGGGAATCCTGTGCACAAAATATGGCTGCTAGGTATAAGAAATAAGGAGCCCTGGTTTGAGGCAAATGAGGTTCAATTTCCCATTGCAGTTCCCTATCCTGTTCTGGGTTGCCCTGTATAATACTGCTGGGAACTATTAGGACATCCAAGCATTGGAAGGGATGAGCAGAGCACTGATTATTCTGAGCAAGAGAAAGAACAACTAGTGCTTTACCATTATGAGCAGGGGAACTGTTAAGAATATAAGAAATGCCATATTAGGTCAAACCAAGGGTCCATAAAGCCCAGTATCCTGTTTCTAACATGGCTGTGTCCGGGGACCTAGCTTGTCTATATTCTGAATGATTGAACCTTATTATGGACTTGTGGCACAGGGGATTCCAAATTAATTTTTATCAAGGGAGACATGCTAGAATCTATTGAACTGTAACTTTGGAACAATGTACCATATGCAGTTATGCACTAGATGCAACTATGAACGTCTGTGAAGTCTATTGGATACTTTTTCCTCACTAGAATAAAGGTGTATTTTCCTGCTTTGAGATTTGCTTTTCTTTGCTTTCCCTCACACTATCATCCTGTGGACTAATCATACATAGTAACATAGTAAATAATGGCAAATAAAGATCAAAATGGCCCATCCAGTCTGTCCAGTACTGTTTAGCATTATAAGAGCCACTTTATGTGGGTTGCCCCAGTGTTTTCCTGTAAGAAAATAAACAGTCATACTACTGCTTATGGATTTGCTGCTCCATGCAGGTTAACCAGTGCATCATTCCCATCCTCTGAGGTTATCCCACTATTTAATTTTTTTTAAATTTCATTACAGTTTTTGTCTCCACTACCTCCTCTGGAAGGGCATTCCAGACATACACTATTCTCTCATGAAAAAAATACTTCCTGACACTGACTGTATTTATCCAGGATACAAATAATTTTGGTTACCCAATACGGCAAATATATATTGTTGCTAGAACTTTTTCTAAATCCCAGGCAAAGGTAAATCAAGCCCTCAATGGTTTTAGATTGGTGGCTGCAAGACTAAATACTGTAAATTTTTAATAACTAAGCAAGATTGAACAAGACAGCTGATATTGCCGGCTCCATGCCTGGGCGCATTGAATCACAAGTTTGGAAAAAGAAGCTGTCAGTTGCATTCAAATAAACATTAATTGTCACTCTGAGCATATGAACCCTGAAGGAACATATTGTGTTTACTAGCCGACCATTTCAGCTTTTGGCACACATGCTTCCAAATATTAGAATATTGCAGATGTACAGCTATCTTAAAGAAGATTTCTGACAGAAGATGGTATTTAATGTAGAAGTAAACCAATTTAGAGTTAAACTATTTATATCAAGTATTTGACTTCTGTTAGATGATAGAGCTCTGCATTTTGACTAATCTTGATTAAATGCTGTTTGCTATTCTTAAAAAAAACAAACCATGAGTGCAATAAGGATCTTTATCAAAATAAAACTACAATAAACTGCTAAATGCAAAACAAATTTTTCATTTGTGCACCACTTTGGGTTTTGGTATCGCCAGGCCTATTTGGTATCGCCAGGCCTATTTTCAAAAGGCCTGGCGATGCGCGTAAAGCCCCTGGACACGTGTAATTCCTGGGACTTGCAAAAGTGGGTGGGGATAGGGCGGGGCAAGAGGCCTCTGACACAGCGGCCATTTGCTGCTGTGTCAAAGGATCGCATGCTGGCAGGCTGCTAGCGCGCACAACCTGTGCCTGCCTCCAGGCAGACGCAAAAGGTGAAATAAAGATTTTAGGGGGGTTAGAGTAGGGCTAGGGGGGGGAAAGGTTAGGGGAAGGGGTGGGAAGGTTAGGTTAGGGGGAAGGGAAGTTCCTGGGAGGGAACGGAGGAAGGCAGCATGGCTCGGCGTGCACAAGGGGCACAACTGTGCACCCCCTTGCGCGCCGATCCAGGATTTTATAACTTGTGCGCTCCTGCATGTGCAAGTTATAAAATCTGGTATCATGTGCGTGCGCTGGGTAGCACACGCACATGTATGCTGCACACGCATGTTATTAAATCTACCCCATAGAGAGAGATATATATACCATGAATTCAATAGATATAGACATTCCATACATTCAGATGTACAGTAATTATTATACAACTATTTCAGGCTATTTGAAGTTATAACTGGAATTAAAAAGACAGTATACAGAAAACATCATTAAAGATTAAAAGCAGAATATTTACTAAATTATCATGGAGGTGATATTGCCCTTGTACTGATCCTTGATGAGACCTCATTTGGAATACTGTATTGAAGAATATTATGTACATTTTATAATTCTGGAGACCACACCTTCAAAAGGAATCGGTCCAGATGGTGGCTACAAAAATGATTAGTGGTCATTTTTCTAAAGCATATGGGAATACATTTAAAGATCTAAAACATGTATACTCTAGGAAAAATGTGAGAGGGGGGGAGATATAATAGAGACATTTAAATATCTCAAAGGTTTCCATACACAGGAGGAGAGCATCTTTCAATGGAAAAGAAGTTTTAGAATGAGGGTGTCAAGGGGTGAGGGTGAAAGGGGGTAGACTTTTTTACAGAGAGGGTAATGGATGTGTAGAACAGCCACCCAGTGGAGGTTGTGGAGATAAGAACAGAATCTGAATTCATGAAGCATGGGATAAGTATAGGGGATCTCTGAGGGAGTGATAGGAATTGTAAAGCTAAATTAATTGGGCGGGTAGGCAGGTAATATAAGCCATACAGTCTTTTTCTGCTATCATGTTTCTATGTTTCTTTGTTTCCAAAACTGCTACCCTCACAGAATGTCTTAGTGCCAATAAAAGTATGATATCATAGATAAATGATTTATAATACCTTTATCTTCCAATTATAAGGTTCCAAGAATTGTCCCCATGAAACATTCATCAATATTGACTGAATACTGTATTACAGGTGTTATAAGTTTAATACCTGCCAGCAATTCATATTGTTAAACTGGAATAAGCCAGGTCAAAATGAAGTTGTGGTAAGAGAAGCAAGCAACTTGTTCCAACTCCCCTGAAGTACAAAGCATGGACTTTTGAAACATGGACTGCATCGCATTTGTTGTTACCTCATTTTACATCATGGAAACAACACACAACATAAGTGGTATTTTTGTTACTTCTTTATAAAGAACAACAAACAAATCAACATTCCCCCAAAAATATTTTTCACATACTTTTATCAATATTGACCTCATGAAAAATTATTTTGAAAGTGGGAGGTGGGGTTTCATATTTAGCCAACAACCGGTTCCATCCAGATAACCCGTGATATTTAATCATCCAGATAACCCATGACATTAGTCATAACTATAAACATCCAACCAATCACCTAATAATTCAGTCAACATTTTATTTAACTTTATCAAAAAATGTTTATCTTTATATATTTTTATATAAAATTGCCCTCAAAAATACAAAACAGATTACCGGCAGTCAAAAATATTTCTTTTATAAAAATGCTTGCACTGCTCCATTGGGGAATATACTTGCACTATCACAGAATAGAGATAATCATCAAACCCCAAAGAGGCCACATTTCAAATCTTTAGATCCTTCGTCGGGGAATGCCTGAATATTCTTCTAAAACAAATACATCTCTGTAGTGCAGGTAGATGAAATGTCCTCCAGCGTTGCAATCACTCACACAATTGCACAGAAAACATATAATGGCGTGCATTTAAACATTCTCATGTGATAAGGAAACAGCCAATCACCTCATACACAACATCATTGACAAATCATAGCAGTAAAGCCCAATCAAGTTCCTCATTCAAGGCAAAGCCATCAAGGTGTTCAGAGTATAAATCCAAAATTGCTCACGGTAGTTCAGCAAAGAATCTAAATCACACCCCCATGTAGATTCAATAACTTGATCAATGATCATCCATTTTATCTGATAAAACAAATGTTGATGTTCAATGAAATGTTGTACAATAGGCGCACTTGCAGAATCAGTGTTGACTTTAGATCAGTTTTCAATTAATCTCATGTTGGCACATCTCAATGATGTTAAATTTTAAGATGTGCTACATGAAAATCCTACACAGTCATTACAGAAGTAGATCAGTACTTTGGTTGAACCTGCTAAATTTTTGTCTATGAAAGAAATATTTGACAGTGGAATTTCCACATAACCCTACTGTGTATGCATTGCCTAAAATTCATAAAAGTTTAACTGCTCCATTGATTTAACCTATTGTGTCTCTGAAGAGGTCTGTGCTAGAACCGTTTGCAGTTTTTATTGACCATTATTTTACAGCCGGCAGTTATATAAATGACTTCCTATCTAAGTTCACAGCAGCTTTCTTGATGTTATTACAACCTTTTCAGATTCTCTCTCAATGTGTGTTGTTAGTTACCATGGATATTCAAGCATTATATAGGAATATTAGGGATGTGAATCGTGTCCTCGATCGTCTTAACGATCGATTTCGGCTGGGAGGGGGAGGGAATCGTATTGTTGCCGTTTGGGGGGGTAAAATATCGTGAAAAATCGTGAAAAATCGAAAAATCGAAAAATCGCAAAATCGCAAAACCGGCACATTAAAAACCCCCTAAAACCCACCCCCGACCCTTTAAATTAAATCCCCCCCCCTCCCGAACCCCCCCCCCCAAATGACTTAAATAACCTGCGGGTCCAGCGGCGGTCCGGAACGGCAGCGGTCCGGAACGGGCTCCTGCTCCTGAATCTTGTTGTCTTCAGCCGGCGCCATTTTCCAAAATGGCGCCGAAAAATGGCGGCGGCCATAGACGAACACGATTGGATGGCAGGAGGTCCTTCCGGACCCCCGCTGGACTTTTGGCAAGTCTCGTGGGGGTCAGGAGGCCCCCCCACAAGCTGGCCAAAAGTTCCTGGAGGTCCAGCGGGGTCAGGGAGCGATTTCCCGCCGCGAATCGTTTTCGTACGGAAAATGGCGCCGGCAGGAGATCGACTGCAGGAGGTCGTTCAGCGAGGGATCCGGCGCCTCGCTGAACAACCTCCTGCAGTCGATCTCCTGCCGGCGCCATTTTCCGTACGAAAACGATTCGCGGCGGGAAATCGCTCCCTGACCCCCGCTGGACCTCCAGGAACTTTTGGCCAGCTTGTGGGGGGCCTCCTGACCCCCACGAGACTTGCCAAAAGTCCAGCGGGGGTCCGGAAGGACCTCCTGCCATCCAATCGTGTTCGTCTATGGCCGCCGCCATTTTTCGGCGCCATTTTGGAAAATGGCGCCGGCTGAAGACAACAAGATTCAGGAGCAGGAGCCTGTTCCGGACCGCTGCCGTTCCGGACCGCCGCTGGACCCGCAGGTTATTTAAGTCATTGGGGGGGGGTTCGGGAGGGTGGGGGATTTAATTTAAAGGGTCGGGGGTGGGTTTTAGGGGGTTTTAGTGTGCCGGCTCACGATTCTAACGATTTATAACGATAAATCGTTAGAATCTCTATTGTATTGTGTTCCATAACGGTTTAAGACGATATTAAAATTATCGGACGATAATTTTAATCGTCCTAAAACGATTCACATCCCTAAGGAATATACCTTAACAGGCTGCATAGGAGATGGTGGAAAAGGTTTTATTTCAACGTGTCTGCCCTGTGCGGATTCCGACAGAATTTTTGTGTGACCTGCCATGTGTAGTGTTATTCAATAATTATTTTGCTTTTGGGGACATCTTTTATATCAAAAAACATGGTCTATTCATGGGTTTGCCAATTGCACCCTCCGTTGCTCATCTGCATGTGGCTGCATTTGAGAAACAATATGGGGTAGATTTTCAAAGGGTTAACACATAAATCCCAAGGATTTACGTGCATGACCAGCCTTACGTGCGCCGGACCAATTTTCAAAGACCTGGTCACGCATGTAAATCCCTGTGACGTGCGTGAGTCCCAGGGCCTCGGGAAAAGGAAGGAGGTTGGGCAGTCTGGGGGGTGGGGCGGGGCTAGAGGCCCCAAGCACAGCGGCCATTTGCCACTGGGCCGGAGGATCACGTGCCAGCAGGGTGCTGGTGTGCGCAACCTGCGCCTGCCCCGTGTTATGACCATAGGTCACAGACAGCTGCAACTATGTCTACTTACAGCTTGTACTGCCCTGCTTCCCTCTCCCAGTCTGCCCACGGCTGGGGCCAGCCTCCACTGCTGTGTACCTCCTGGTTCCTCGTGATGGCTGGGACGTCGCCGCCATCCACACCAGCTCCGGGTCTTCCTAAGCACACGTGCCAACGGCCCTCTTTTGAAGTTGCTATGGTGGGAACCTCAGGGGCATCCCTGACTGATGACATCACTGGGTCAGGGTTCTTAAGCACCACCTTCGCCCCCTACTAGCCGACTTGGCAATGAGTTCCATCGCTACTCTACTAGCTTCTGTCTCCTCGGACCTGTGGTGACTGCACCGGACTCTTCTTGGACTCTGGACCCTGGCTTAGGTACCCGCTCCTTGGGGGCTTGTGTGCTCTATCTCCAGAGACCTGGTCTCCTGGCTTCCCCCACTCCTCGGGCTAGCCCTGCACCTCCCAGGAGTCCTATTCCCTGGCTCTCCACTCCTCGGAGCTGCCTACGGGAATGACTTCACCACTTGGAAGACCTACCTCCGTGCTTCCCCGCTCCTTGGGGCAGTGCCTACTTTCTACAACAGAGACTGTCTGTACAACCCCGCTCCTCGGGGCTGTACCTATGTTCTACAACAGAGACTGTCCATACTTCCCCACGCCTTGGGGCAGTGCCTACGTTCTGCATCAGAGACTGTCTGTGCTTCCCCACTCCTCGGGGTGGTACCCACGTTCTACTACAGAGTCTGCTTGCACTTCCCCACTCCTCGGGGCAGTGTCCACATTCTACAACAGAGACTGCCTGTGCTTCCCCGCTCCTCAGGGAGGTGCCTACGTTCCACTCCAGATTCTGTCCGGGCTTCCCTGCTTCTCGGGGTTGCCTATGTCATTACCTGGGGACCAGACTCGGGCATCCCCGCTCCACAGGTTAGTCTACATCATTGCAGCAGTACCTTCCTCACTATGCAGCTCCGCCCCTCAGGGTTGCCTCTGCAGTATACCTCCTGCTCTTCCTGCCTCATGCTTCAAGCTCCTCGGGCCTGTCTAGCGCCACCTCTCGGAGGTCTCCGCACAGGTACTGCTCTACAACCTGCTTACTGTGGGGTCCCTCTCTGCTGTGTCTCTCTCCCGCACCTTAGGCCTCCCCACAGATTCTCTCCCAGAGCTCCAGCCATACCTGACCTCACCTCCTGATGGTGTGGATCTGTGGGTCTCCTCCCCATAGGCAGAAACAACTCTCTCCTCAGGCCAAGGGTCCACAAATCCCACAAACCATAAATCCCCGAGGCAGGCGCAAAAGGTAAAATAAAGATTATTTTTTTTGGGGGGGGAGGGCTAGGATAGGGCTAGGGGGCAGGTAGGTTAGGGGACGGGGAAGGGAGGTTAGTGTAGGGGGGTTGGGAGGGAACTGAGAAAGTCCACGGGCATCAACGCGCACAGGATGTACAAGTGTGCACCCCCTTGAGCGTGCTGACCCCTGATTTTATAACAAGGATGCTGCCAGATTAGTGTGCATTTTGAAACATACTACTATGTCATCAGACATTGCAGCTCTCATATGGAAATATTGGCATATTCTTGCCTTACATAAGATCTTTTGAGATCCTCCTTTGATTGCTTTTTCTTGAGGTTTGAATATTCGAGATCACATTGTGCATTTATTTTTAAAAGCTCGGCAGCTTCCTAAAATAGGAGAACATCGGTCTTGTGACAATTGTGATTTTTGTCATAACACTGTAACTGGTGAAAGTTGGAAAGACCCTGTTAGTGGTTACCGAGTATGCAGGAAGACTTTGACATTTGTTTCATCAAATAAAATGGACAATCATTGATCAAGTTATTGAATCTACACGGAGATGTGATTTAGATTCTTTGCTGAACTACTGTCAGCAGTTTTGGATTTATACTCTGAACACCATGTTGCCTTTTGGCTTGAATGAGGAAATTGATAGGGCTTCACTGCTGTGATTTGTCAATGATATTGTTCAGTATGAGGTGATTGGCTGTTTCCTTATCACATGAGAATATTTAAATGCACGCCATTATAAAACATTTTGCATGCAATTGTGTGAGTGATTGCAAGGATGGAGGACATTTCATCTACCTCTACTACGGAGATGTTATGAACAGTATTTGTTTAGAAGAATATTCAAGCACCCCTGGTGAAGGATCTAAAGATTTGAAATGTGGCCACATCAGGATTTGATGATTATCTCTGTTCTATGATAGTGCAAGTGTATTCCCCAGAGGGGCACTGCAAGCATTTTTATAAAAAAATATTTTTGATTGCCAGTAATCTGTTTTGTATTTTTGAGGGCATTTTTACATATAAATATATAAAGATAAAATGTTTTTTTTGATAAAGTTATATAAAATATTGACTGAATAATTGGGTTGTTGGTTGAGTGTTTTAGATTATAATTAAATGCCACGGGTTACCCGGAAGAAACCTGTTGTTGGCTAAATATGAAACCCCATCTTCCACTTTTAAAATATATTTTTCTTGCAGTTAATATTTATAAAATTATGTGAAAAATATTTTTTTGTGAGAATGTTGATATATTTGTTGTGATTGGTCCTTTTGTGGAGTTCTTTTTTTGGTTTGGTACTTCTTTATAAAGGACAGAGTACCAAACTCTTGGCATATAAGCATTATGGTATAAATTTTATTTACAAAAGAAAAATTTAACAAAAAACTGCATCATTAGTTATGGACAAGGATGGATGATTATATATGATAGGGAATAGCAATGTTGTTTGCATGATGAATGATATATGATATGAGAAGTCCACAATATGAAGGTCTTATATAATTACAAAATATCATAGATATGATCATGTGAGAGGCAAGGGATAAAAGTAATAAGACTGGTGTATTGTTATATATTTATTGTGTAGAAAGTTCTATTTGTGTTATTGATTTCTCCCCTCATTGGACATAAATGGATAGGCATTTATACATTTATACCGCTATACATCAAAATGGTGCCAGCCACACCGAAGGAAGGCACCACAGTGATGTCACTTTGGCAACATCCTCTAGGTGGCTGGCACCATTTTTAAAGCACCAAGACCTACATGGGAGTAGGTGGGCATTGCTCCTGCCCTTTTTCAATGAGCTGCAGGCAGGCCTTGGTTCCTGGCTGGTTCAGTTTTTTTGGCACAGGAGTGAGGATCACAGAGGTCTGGGGAGTCTGAGCCAGAGTTGACAGAGGCCTTAAAATAATCAGTTCAGCATTTCATTTTGTTTTGAGATTTTTCATGTTTATTATTTTTTTTAGTCTGACAAATAAATAGACTGAACCAAAAAAAACCCAAAACATTAAATAAACCCCCCCAAATTTTAAAAACCTACCTTGAAATAAAAAAATAAACCGAAATTTAAAATTGGAGACTGCACATCCCTACCCACAATCCAGATTACTGATGGAATTGTAATCCTCTTTGAAGTGCCAAAAAGTGAAATATAAATTAAAATAAATATATAAATAATCCTGCTTCTCAGAAAAGATTCAAACCATTGCACACTGTCTCTGAAAACAAAGTCCTGGAGCTATTAGGATCCTATGATCAATGGTAACTAAGACAGCAATAATATCCAGAAAATTAAACAGGACTGCTTCCCTGAATCTGCATCCTCCTCACGTCATCTATCAGGGAGGCCAAAGTGGTCTCTCTACTGTAGTTCATAGGAAAGCTGGGCTGGCATCAGTTAGCACAGTTATTCTTGCTCAGAAAGTCATAAAAGTTGAACCAAAACTGATCTTTCAATCAGATTTGAAGGAAATTAAAAAATTTTGACCTATAATTGTTACCACAGCATCCAGACAAGATTTCTTAGCAGAGGCTTAATTTAAGCATGCTTCATAGATTCAGGGGAAGAGTCCTCAGTTAAGGATGCATTAATTATAGCAGAGAAAACACCACCCAAAACTCCTAAACTATTCCTGATAATCTCCATTCACCAGGTAAGCAGTTCTTATTTGTGCTTTCATCCTGACCTCCATCACCAAATCTCAACTCCACACTATCCACCTACCATTTGCTTGCAAAACCTCCCTGAGCTGGTGTATCCTGCTCCTTTCCTGGCCATATTCAAGTGCTGTCTAGAAACCAACCTTTTTGAAGTTGCTTTTAAACCTGAAACTCTGTCTCTTCCTGATTATAATCTTGTCAATTTTAACCATGTTTTCTGCAATAAATACATTTCCTGAAACCTTTTGCTTTTCTTGTTTGTCTGGACTAGGGCTGTGCTCAGACATCTTTTTTGTTTGTTTCATTTCTTTTCATTCTTTAACAGTATTTAAAAGGAAACAATCCCAAAAATGAAATTAGACCCAGAACAATTAAAAAACCTTCTCGGTAAATAGATTCAGGTGATTAAGGAATAGTAGAGTTCCATGTACTAGTGTAAACTGTGTTTATTTCCTTGAAATTGGCTCCTTTTCTTTAATGTAACGGATCTCAAAAATTTGCCTGTAGTTAGAGGTTCATTTACTTGAGAAAGATGTTTGCTGATTTTTTTTTTTGATTGGTTAAGCAATTATTTTGTTTAATATTGAAATATGTTGGATGTAAATGACCTGTATTTCTTTCTGGCAAGATTTGTTTTTTTTATATTCTTGTATTGGATGTGAAAATTCATAAATAAAAAAAAAAAGAAAAGAAAAGAAAATGCACAAACAACAAAATGTCAACCTTGTCCCCCTGCCAAAAAAAAAACGCAACCCCACTCACAAGCTCTCTTTCCAATCCCCCATGCCAAACCCTCTTACTAAGTTAATGTTCTTCTCAGGAAAGAAGAGATCCTCGGTCGCTCCAGCTCTGCTAGTGCTATGATTAAAAATGGCCCTACCAGACCGAAGCCAGCACCAGATTTTATTTCTCCATATAAAATGACACTGGTCTGGGCCTAGGCCGCAATATTTTCTACGGCACAATTAACAATGACAAACAGCATATTGCATGGAAGAAATGTAACCGGAGCTGAAGTCTGTCCAGTGTATGCCAACACCATTTTTAATCAAAGTACCGGTGTGGGAGGAGCCACCCTGGATTGCTCCAGCTCCTTGAGGAACACCAATATGGTATGAGGGGTTGTTTTTTTATGGGGGGGGGGGGGAGGGGGAGACAGGAATTGGTAAGAGGGCCTGGCAGTGTTTATTTATACTGCAGCATACTTTTTTAATGAAAGGAACAAAAATGAGAACAAATTGAAATGAAAAGACATATCCTTACTAAATTGTAATCTATATGGCACAGGAACCATATCTTATATGTCCCTAAAGTATACAGTACCGCATGTGTCTAATAATGCTATAAACATTTTACATAGTAAGTAGTAAGCTTTGACTTGACCAAGAGGCATGAGTGAGATTTAAAAACTGGGCAAAAGTCCTGAAATTCAGTTTGTGCTGCTTAAAAGGAGCTTTGGATAATCTTGTCATATTTCTAAATTCCTAAAAAAAAAAAAGATTTGTTGCATTTATGCATAATATTTTTCTTTATAAAATGGAGAAAATTGTGAGTTTTTGTATGAACTTTAAATTTGGTTCAAATAGAAAATTACTTATTCATGTAATATACTTATAATTATGTAGGGTGGGGGTGTTCATGGGTAGGGTTACAACTTTTGTATGTAGTGCTTAAATTGAGCCCTGTGCTTCCTTATCCATATGCTCCTTTCCCAACATTAATGATTAGACACTACAAGGAGCAGCATAATTGGATTATAAGAATGGAGCTTCACACTCCAGCCAGTTTACATTATAATTGCAGGCTATGCTGACTGGGAAGAAAAGTGTTCCAAAGCTTTTGGTATTCTCATATGCACATCATGTTTGCATATTAGAGCCTGTATGTTAAAGTCAGTTTTCAATAGCCAAAGTATTTAGATCAATAATTTTCCACAGATGCTCTTTGTAACTGCAGGGCAATTTGAAGTAAAATATTGACATACCTTTCAGTACAGCTTCTGAAGACCCTTGAAGATGTACTGACATGAGCCATGGCCTTAAGGGGTGCCCTAGATTTTCAACTCTCTGACCCTGTAAGCACAAATGGAAAGTTATATTTTCAGCAATCCCTGTCTTAAAAGTTTTTTCTTTTTACACATTCTGTGCCTATGGAAATTCTGTCTAATGAATGATGCCATTAATTGTTCACGTTGTGATGATACTCTGTCAAATGGCAATTTATGTACATCAAGAGGCACTGACAAATTAATCTGAAAAGAGATGAAAGAGAGAGAAATTAATAGAAAAAATGAAAGAAAATGGTTGCTGATAATGCATTCTTTATTTTGTCATAATCAGAATCCCATTTCCAGTAAGAGATAGATCATAGTGGATAGGACTGGATTTCTATTCTAGTATCAAATATTTTCACTGATATTTTTTAACAATAAATCATATCACTATTGGTTCTTCCCTTTTGTTTGATAGTATACTAGCAACATTTGTAATCTAAAATTTTGCATAAAAGAAGATAGTATCCTCTGTGTTTCCATAATATTCCAAGTATACAGTATATGAAAAGTTGTAGCAAGTACTATCAATTTCATTCCATTATTATCTTAGAAACTCTACAATCAAGATCTCTGAGAGTAGTCATGTTCCAACAATGTTAATTAACCCCCTGTACACTAATATATGATTGGTCCAAATTAACTTAGACATCACAAACCTCTCTTACGCACAAACACACACACACAAAATTGAAGAAGAGATCTTGGGAGCTAATGTAGAACACCATCATTGGATAATTCTCTCTTAGGCCTAGATTTATCATTTCACTATAATTATAGCAAAATGTTCACCCGTGGCCAAAAAAGGGGTGGGGGGGGGGGAAGTGTGCAGATGGCTGCATCACAGCAGTATGGTATCGCACGCTGTGGTTGCGGCCATGCTGAACACTTTCGCCCCCATAGCCCTAGTAGAAAAGGTGTAGGTATTTCCGGCTCTACTACCGGCGATAATGTGTGAAACATTGTCGCCTGCAGCGCTACTAGCCCCTCATTTTACTAAACCCTACCCAAACTCCTTCTCGTTTCCTCATTTACATTTTAACATTGCGATGCGGTAGCTATCGTGTACGTTTGGGCATTATCGCATGCGATAATGTCCTAATGCCTGTGATAATGGCTCATTGCGATTTGAAAAATGACTCCCTTAGTTCAATAAAAGATACCAAAATCTGCAAAGATTATATAGTTTATCAAGGACCAGTAAGTCTACTATCATTCTGCAGTCGATGCTATAGCTAGGGATGAACAAACTGGGCATCACACAGTGTGTAAAGTCCCTTCAGTGCAGAAACATTTCTAGAATACAAGTGTTGGCAGTAGTGTTTGAAGATCCAAGATGGGAACAGTGAGAGGAAAGGGAGAGAGAATACCTGACAAGTTTCCTACTAATTCATGCTTCCTTCTATCACTTTTCCCCTTCTACTCCCCAATTCTGGATTCCTCACTCTCTTCCTCCAGTCCCTGTTCCTCTCTTTCTAGTATTTTGAACTCCTCCCCTTCTCCTAAAGTGGCAGGAGAAAAGAAAAGCAGTACTTCATACCTGTATTTGGCTTCTTTTGTCACATGTTTAGTCTCATGATATGAACTACATCTTGTGCAACCTGTTGGCAGCACATTGTTCATAGTAGGAAACTGGAGCCATTTGGAAGAGGAAGCTACATAAGGTAATAAAGCGCTGGTCATCTCCTGATGTCTAGGAGATGTAGGGAGAAGATAGAAATGTGAACGATGACTAGTTATTATGCGGGGGGAGCAGAAAAGGATAAAAGACCAGGGATCTCTGTGTGAAAGGAGGGAGGCAGAAAGGGATTAGGATCATGCTGGAGAAGAGAAAGGTAGGGAACCAGGATTATGCTTGGAGGGTGAGAGAAAGAGGACACAAGATTGCACTGGAGGCAAAGGAGGGAGAAGACATGGAATCATGCTGGTAGGGAGGGACTATGGAGAATCCAGGATCATGCTGAAGAAGGGAGGGAAGAAGAGAAGACCTGGGATTTTGCTATGGGGAGGGAAGGAGGGTCAACCTGGGATCATGGTGGAGGTCAGAGTGGAGGAAGAGGAAGAAAGCACTAAATACACTTACCTACCCCAGGTGATGACAGATATATCTAGTTACAGCTCTGTCTGTAGACAACATGCACACATCATTCTATGGGGCTGATTTAATAAGACCCATTGTGAAATCGGCACTAGTTGTCTATGCATATTTTTTTTTTAGCACACATGGCAAAAGCAGGGGCCTCCATGGGATGTAATAAAGGATAGGTATGTAAATGAGATGTGTGTAGAAAATCCACACTAAAATAAAACATGCATGCTCAAGGCTCTGTAATAACCGGGCAGAAACTTGCAATAGTGTGCTGACCTATGAGTGATTCTTGGGGTGAAAGACTTCTCCTTTTATAAAACAGTGATGAAGTTAGTGGGCCAGGAGAGGGACTGAAGGTGGGTAGAGCAATGTCTAACCTCTTCATGTGCCGTCTCCAACCACATAGAGGCTGTACCGGCGGATAATGGTAAGCGTGGGAAATGCAGCAGAGATTTCTTCTGCCAACCTGCAAAATGTACCATAGCATCCGGAAAAAGTGAAGGTAATCCATGATTACCACAGAGCTGCACAGACACACAATCACACTAATGCCAGCAATGAAATAAACCAGTCTCAGACATGTGCTTTAACTTAACTCCTTCCCTGATCCAGATGCTAAAAAGCCCTGCATTTACTGATGTGTGGCTCCCTGCATAGCCTGTGAATAGTTGATTGCCTCCTTTGCATGCCATTTGCATGCACTCGCGCAAAAACAGCCGCGGGTTTTTAAGTGGGTTTATGGGTGCATTTTTCCTGCATTAAGCATGCTATTACATTCATGCATAAGACTAGTGCAGGAAAAACTCACACAGCCATATGCGCAGGTATGTGCAAAATTGGCCTCTAAGTTATATAAATGTGCAGATCTGTATTGAATATGGCTGCTGTTCTGCATGTAGAGCAATTACATGGGAGCTGCTTACAGATTTTCAGAAATAAGGATTTAACTACCCTATATTCATTAGAATATATTTTTATCAGTAAGGGTCATACAGATGTGTGAAACCCTACATAGTCATTAGTATGATTTTCCTTAAATACACACAATCTTCTTTGCCAGTTCGATAGCCCAACCTGAAATTTGACTTTTTAGATTTTCAAATCTTTGTACATGGAACTTTAATAAAATTAATGACATATGTCAACTTAAAATATATTTTGTTTGTTTTTCGATTTAATATTTTGTTTATGAAAAAAATGCAATTTTAATACATGAATGATAAAATCATTGCTGCAGGTTGTGTTTTGCTTCAGTTTTTCCCTCTCTGTGATTATTCATTGCAAAAGCATTCCATGGGATGCAAATGTATGGCTTTTTATTTATTACTTGACTTTACAGCTGCAGTAAAACCTTATCTTATTTCCAGAGGGTATTTAGCCAATCAGATCACTGGATTTGCATGAACATTCCATTCCCTCCTCTGTTGTACACAGAGCCATATTATGCAAGAGAGTATCAAAGGACTCTTCCACTGTACCAGCACTTGAGATTGTAGCTTGCTCTGCTCATCAAACATTATCATTTCCAGAAGATTATAAAGCTAAAGCACCTGTAAGTTTGGGTACAATGTGACAACAAAGCTAGAAAAGAATACTGTGAAAGCTAATGCAATAGTTGAATGAAGAATTTAAGAATGCCTGAATACAAGATGCAGTTAAGGGACAAGGTAGAGTTATAAAATGTAAATACCGCCATATCTACTAAGCATTTACCATGGTTGAAAAATCACTGTAAATGCCTGTACCATGGACTACTGTAAACATGCCATGGCAATGTATTTAAATATGGATGTGATAAAACCTTGGAATCACCCACTAGATGGCTCTAGCTTAGGACACAGGTTATTGTATTTATGTATGCTATGATTTGTAACTGCTATTAAGTTCACCTAGAGAATAGCCACTGCCATTAGCAATGGTAACATGGAATAGTTTTTGGGTACTTGCCAGGTTCTTGTGGCCTGGATTGGCCACTGTTGGAAGCAGGATGCTGGGCTTGATGGACCCTTGATCTGACCCAGTATGGCATTTTCTTATGTTCTTATGTTCATTGTTTAGTGCCTTGCGTGTAAACAGTTAATGCATTTTAATAAAGATTTAAAAAATAAAAAGGATAAAAAGAGAGGAGTGTACCATGAAATAAGAGCACCTCCTGTAAGAATGATGGAGCGGTGAGCTCCTGGCTGTAGTGTAAAGCAGCAGGTGGGAAAAGACAACAGTGTGTGTGGCAGTTTGAGTTCGCTTTGAAGGAGTAGGATCTGTTCATTTTTTGAGGTAGGTTTTGAAAGCCCGGCACGCGCACAGGTCAGGCTTGTGCATGCCGACCGAATTTTAAAAGCCGCCCACTTATGTATGTGTGTGTATTTCTCCTGCTGCATGCACATCTCACTCAATTTTAAAAAAGGCGTGGTCTGAGCGGAGCATGGGCATTTCAGGACACGGCCAAGAGATGTGCCCGGAAATACTTACATACCCCAGTGCACGCCCAGGTCCTCTGTCTCATAACTTTACTTCTACTATGGAGGAGGTGCAACTGTAAATACAAAAAAAACAGCCATTTGGGAGGAGTTTAAAGGGTCTGGGGTAACTGGGGGGAGTGAAGGATATTAAACCGAGGGGGGGCTTGGAGGATCTAGCTCAACACTGGGCGAAC
This sequence comes from Rhinatrema bivittatum, assembly GCF_901001135.1. Taxonomy (NCBI): domain Eukaryota; kingdom Metazoa; phylum Chordata; class Amphibia; order Gymnophiona; family Rhinatrematidae; genus Rhinatrema; species Rhinatrema bivittatum. Next base: position 498,680,864 of record NC_042617.1, read on the forward strand.
TGGTGGATGGACTGGTTAAACTGGTCATGGCATCGACACATTCTCAGATGAAGGAACAATGGAAAATCAGATTTTGGATATGGATATAACCACAATTAAATGTGTTTGGTGCCAATTAATTAACTTGGAAGATCTGCAGTAAAGTTTTAGTTTGGAACACCCAGTTGGAGTATTTAGCCTGTTTATTCCACACCTAACCATACTAAACACTAACAGTAAACATACATGGAGTAGAGATTTCCCATCCTGTGCCTTAGGCCCTGAAGATTTATCCTCCAGGTTAATGGAAGATCCACGCACTGGAGCTGATAGACTTTGTGATTGTGTGCAAGGACTTAGACCTAGGACTGAATGAGGAACTACATGGAAATTGGCATAGTAATGAAGGAAAATGAACTGTTTCCACATTCATCCCCTAGGTACTCACAAGAGGTAATAGGTGCTGTATTTACCATGGATTTTTTAAGATAGAAAAAATGTTGCAGCCAGGTGAATTGATGAGTAAATTCAGTTCAGAAGAGTCAGGATCACTTCTTTCTTTAACCTGGGGCCTCTACTGGTACTCTACCTCAGCAGAGACAAAGAAGGAGGAGACAGAGAAAGAGTCTAAAAGAAGGTGAAAAATATAGAAAGAGATAAAGAAAGATAGGCAGGGAAAAAGAGTGCTTAAGGAGTGAGAAAAGGTAAAAACGGATTTGGTAAAAATGAGATAGAAGAAAAAGAAAGAAAAAAAGAAAAAACAGTTGCAGAAAGTCTGATGAATTGGAGTGAGAAAAAGTGAGAGGAAGGAATGAAAACAAGTAAGAGGCAGGAAGGTACTCGAACAGCAAGAGAGTCAGGTGTGACCTCAGCAGAATCAGCAAGCACCACAGTAGAGGAGGCCATGCAGGCAATAAAGATTTTCTAACACCATGCGACTCTGCACTATGGAGGTAATTTTCAAACTGTTATGCACATAAAAATTTGCATATATGCTCAGACATAGCCTGTATTTGTGTAAGCGCTATTTTATAAAAACTCAAATGCACACATATAATTTGTTTCATGCGCACATATGCGTATGTATGAAAGCTGTGGTCTTAGGGCGTTCCGGGACGGAGCCAAGGGTTACGCAGTTAAGTTATTTTAAAAGACACGTGTGTACATTTGGCAACTTATGTAATTTTACACCTGCTAATTATCTGGCATAATTGATATTAGACTTGTTTGTTGTATATTATTGGCTGGGTGGGAGGTCTAGGTGGAGTGGGGAGAGTTCAGGCTGAAGAAACAGGAGGGTCTTTATGAACCTAGAGAAGGACTGGGCAAACTGGTGAAATAATTGGTAAACTGGTTAACTTCAATTAAGCATGCATATGTTTTAAAATATACTAACTTATACACGTTAATCAGGTTTTACATGAGTAAGTCCTACCTTATGTTCATGTGTAAAATATACCCAGATATATTTTTTAAATATGTAGAAAAAGTACATATTCAATGGATTGAAATAATCACTTTCAATACATTGCATGTGTTCTCACATAAGCAGAAAATAAATAAGGAGTATCAGCCACACTTGGGGATGCATACATTATTGAACTAAGAATTGACATTAGGAGCATTTCAACAATAAAATTATTTGCATTAATACCTTGACAAATGATTTGATTCACTGAGTGGACTATAAGACGGTTACCATGCTTTCTTGCATTTGATTTCTCATATAAGTGGGGTAGAGATATATGTATTTTATAATATGCATGTATAGGATATGCACAGGCTATAAAATACTTGTGGATGGATATACCACTGCACAAAGTTGTTTGAAAGTTATCCTCTAAGTCTTTAACCTATATCCATCCCAGGATGGCCTTCATTTTTTTAAATTACAGCATGGTGTTCCTCTTTCACTATGAACATCCTGTCTATTGCATCCAAGTTTTCCACTCTGTGTTTTCCTACCTGTCGCATGTTTGCCTGCTGTGTTCCTGGATTTCACTCCCCAGCTTGCACCAGCCTGTCTTCTGCCATGTCTCACATGACCCTTCTTGAACTTAATTCTCAGATTTTGACTCTGGCCTAACCTCTGACCATAGCTTTACCTACTGTTTCTGTTATCTGTATTCTCAAACTGCCTCAGGATACAGATTCTGGCCCATTTTGACTATAGTGATAAGACTGGATAGATTTGATGGCTCAGCTAATTTTTTTTTTCACCACACTAAATGATGAAAGAAAAGAAGACTGAAAAGTTGGAGAATAAATGATGAAAAATTATTTTTTTCAATATACTGAATGTTGAAGTTAGGCATATGTCAAGGGATGACTGTTCTAGGCAAAGTGAAAATAAGTCTAAAGCTGATTAGTTGAAAAAAGGGGATGTGGAATTACAAACACAGGAGAGCACTGACAAAAGAGAGAGTTTGTTGGAATGTGAATATAAGCCAAGGGAATTGGATAAACTGGGGGAAAAATTAAGAATGGAAATAAAAATAAAAAATAGTCATTTGACCTAGATGCAGAGTTTTAGGGGAAGCCATATGAATAGGTAACATGATAACATGAGAGCAAATGTTAGAGACTGGTAAGTTAAAGAATGAGCTGGAGAGAGCAGAGGGAGAATGTACAGAGATTACAGAGCAACGAACTGCAGAAAGTTTGAAAAATATGAAAGACATGGATGAGGAGTGTTGGGGAAAGGATTAATTATAAAGACAGATAGTACATGTGTTAAATGGAAACAAACTGAATTTGCAACCAAAGTTAATGTGCAGTTTGGGGATGATAAGAAATCAAACAAGTCCAGAACTGCATGGCAACAAACAAGTTCATTTTATGACCAATAAAACATATATAGGCTGAAGCAATATAGTGCACTCAGCCTAGTGCACAGCTTGACATGAGGTTCGACGCTCATTTTGGAGCAGTGGCGTAGCCAGAATTGATTTTTTGGGTGGGCACAAGGTTAACATGGGTGGGCTGTAGGCATGCAGGTCTACTAGTTGTTTTTTTACTGATAAATAATGCCAAATTATGCAGCATAGCATTCACATCTACGCCTAAGTATGAGGTTTACTTAATGATACAAACATAATTCACGGTGATTTGTGGTACTTTAGCCTTCTTATTATTACGATTTTATACACGGCTCCTACCTGTCCATAAATTTTGAGAGAGCGGTTGTGTTGCTTATATTTAAATTGCTAACATCTCAAAATATAGATATATATTTTTACCTTTGTTGTCTGATCTTTGTATTTTTCTAATCAGTTGGTCCTGGTCTCTTTTTCCCATTTTTTTCCCTTATAGCTCATTTCATAATTCCTTTTCAGTGTCTTTCTTCTATTACTGTCTTCTTCCCTTCCACACACACACACACACACACACATACACGCTTTCTCTCACAGACTCCCTCTCACACACTCAAGCTGTCACTCTCATATGCTCTCCCCCCCCCCCCACAAGCTCACATTCAAGTTCTCACTTTCTCACCCCTCCCCAGGCTTATATTCTTATGCACACACAGACGCACATCCAGGCACCCATTCTCACCCACACACATAAACCCAGACTCCCATTCTCACCCACAAACCCATGCTCCCAGTCTCACCCACACATATTCAAGCTCCCATTCTCATCCATACATATACACATTTAAGGTACTATTCTCACCCACACATACACACATTCAAGCACCCATTCTTATCCACATATTCAAGCTTCCATTCTCACCCACCCACACAAACCCAGGCTCTCATTCTCACCCATATATACACACATTCAAGCTCCCATTCTCACCCACCCACAAAACCCAGGCTCCCATTCTCAACCACACATACACACATTCGAGCTCCCATTCACCCACATATTCAAGCTTCCATTCTCACCCACATACACAACCCAGGCTCCAGTTTTCACCCACACACACTCCCATTCTCATCCACACATACACATTCAAGCACGTGCACAGCTTCCGCTTTCTCCCCCAGAGCAGGAAGATCAGCTGCCTCTCCTGCTGCCACCGGCCTCCTGCTATCTTCGGGCGTCGGGCCGTACTGCCCACCGAACTTCCTGTCAGGGGGGGGTAGCGGAAGCGCAGCGCACAACGTCCGCTTCCTCCCTCCCCCCCCCCCCCCCCGACAGGAAGTTCGGCGGGCAGTACGGCCCGACGCCCGAAGATAGCAGGAGGCCGGTGGCAGCAGGAGAGGCAGCTGATCTTCCTGCTTTGGGGGAGAAAGCGGAAGCTGTGCGCGGCGCTTCCGCTCCCCCAAACAGGAAGTTTGACGGGCCCGAAGATAGCAGGAGAACGGGTGGCAGCAGGAGAGGCAGCTGATCTTCCTGCATTGGGGGGAGGAAGCGGAAGCTGCGCGCGGCGCTTCCGCTCCCCCCCCCCCCCCCCCCCGGAACAGGAAGACCGGTTGGCCATACGGCCGCAGCAGCGCTTCCCAGTGTGCCGTGCGAGGCGTGGGTTCTCTTGTTCGCTGTCGCGGGGATGGGATCCCGCGACAGCCTTGCAGTTCCGGTGCCAGTTGGGTGGGCCTGGGTCTAAGTTGGGTGGTCACCTGCCCACCCAGGCCCACCCGTGGCTACGCCACTGTTTTGGAGGTGCTAAAATAAATCCTAATGCAATAATGGGATCAGCGCATCCAAAACGTGTGTCCAAAATAGCCCACAGCTAATAGTGCTCATCACATGTAAATGCCATTTAAATGAGGCTATTAGCTAGTACCCCAGATGCAAAAAAATCACTGTGCACCCGATGCGCACATTTTAATCTGCAAAAATGAATGCCAGCCCAGGAACTGACAATAATGCTTGAGGTGCCCCTAGCCCGCACTGCCAGCAAACTCTATTTCTCTCCATTCCACCCTTATCTGCCCAGTGCCCAGTTTCTCCACTCTGCCACCTACTCATCACCTTCTTTTTTTCCACCTCCCACCCACTGAGCACCTTCTCCTCCTCTACTCTGCTACCTGCTCAGCACACTCTCTTGTCACCCCACCCATCCAGCTCATTGTCTCGACACCCCATCAACCCCCACTAATCCAGCTCCTTCTGCCTTTCTCCAACCCCACCCGCTCAGCACACACTGCATCTTCACCCCCATTCATTCTTCACAGTTTCTCAACACCCCACTCTCTTGCCATGTCACCCACCTAGTACCTTTTTCTCTCTGTCTACTCCTGACATGCCAATTACCTTATGCAATCCCATCCCTTCCACAATTACTCAGAATTCATTTCCCTCTTTTTCTTCCCCCGCTTAATTAGGGCACCAGCCCCCGAGCCTCCTACATTCTTTGGTCACTGGCTGGATGGTCTTTACCAGTGGCCAATGCTGGCACCACAAGCATTTTTTAAATCTGTGGGTCAGCACAGTTGATATCCTGACTGCAAACCTATTGGTGCATGAGATCTGCAGTCAGGAAGTGCTGGTTGCAAGTTTTAAAAATGCTGTGAAACTTTGTTTTAAATCTCTGACTTTCTAATCAAGCGCATCCCAACCTTTTCATGCCCGAGGCACACCTACTTATTAACAAAGATGTTGTGGGGTGCACCCACCTCTATGGACCACACAATGCAGACATGGACTCAAAAGGCTAAAAGAAAGCTGGAAAAGCACTGAAAGCCCCATCAAACTCTCTTCCAAATTAAAAGAAAAAGGGGAGAGAATAGGGTGAAGACACATATGAACCCATAATGATAAACCTATTCCCTCTAATTGCAAGTGTAGGAAAATGGCTGTGCTATGGGCAGCTGAATCAGTTAGCTACCTATTACCTAGGCAGCTGCATGTGGCTGCCAGAGCTCCTTCACTGCTGCTGCTGCTGCTGCTGCTGCTCCTCCTCTCAACACTCAAACAGGCCGATACAGTACAGATGCACTAAAAAAAGCGCATGCATTTCAGCGCCTGCTCTCAGAACAAGTGCACAGCCCCCTCTCCTGGGCACGCGATACGCAATGCAAATGAGGGGGTCTCACATTTTTAAAAACATTTTTTTTTTTTTTTTTGGAGGAGAGGAGGAAGCGGTTGCAGTGCCTGGAGGCCCTCGGTATCAGTGCAGACTAAGCTAAGAGAAAAACGACCTGACTCCTGACCGAGGTGCGACGAGGCTCGGACCGGGTAGGCGACGCCCCCAGTGACGTCATCGGTACTCGCCCCCAGGAACTGTATAAAATCAAGCCCCAGCGGCACGCAGCCGCCGGCGCGCAGCCGGGATTTCTTATGTTATTTCGATGTATTCGATTTAATAATTTAATAAAAAATTTAAATTTAAAAAAAAAACATTTTTTTTAATCTTTTTTTTTTTTTTTACCTTTTATTTCCTCTGACTTAATATCCCTACGATATTAAATTGGAGGTTGTAGAGAAAAGCTTTTCTGCTTTTCTGTACACTTTTTCGGGCTGCTGAGAAATTAACACCTGCCCTTGGGAATTCATTTCTGAGCGAAAAATGTGCGGATCAGCCACACATTTTTTTTTCGGTACCCCAGGCGAATAACTAATAGCCTCATCAACATGCATTTGCAGGTGATGAGCGCTATTAGTTTGGGGGGGGGGGGGTTGGACACATGTTTTCGACACGTTAAATCCCTTACTATATAAGGGGTAGTGGACACAAATCAAAAACGTGAATCCAACAGTGGGTTAAGCAGTGCACTCAGCTGAGCACACTTTACAGTATCGGACTATTAGTGAATCTCATCCCCTGCTTAGTGCACACTCTCCCCATTTCACTTTTTCTAGAGATAAGATAGAGGCTGAAAGTCTCAAAGACAGGGAAGATGAGGATATGCTGTGTTCAATCCACATGCTGCACAAAGCAGGTCTCAGTTATCCATGCATATTGTCCAATAATTACCACACTCTGGGGATCATACTGTTTCTAGGAAGAAGATGCATACATGTGTAACTGACAGCCAGTCTGCTAACAAATAAACCCTGGGATATGCCAGCTAGTGCAGTTAGTGAGAGATAATTAGGGGAGGATCCATGCAATTCAGCCTCTCCCTTTGAGGATGCTGGGATGGACATTCCCCTCCTGTGAGGATATATAGCAGCTTTCTACAGAGAGCTGAGGGAGGCAGTATAGTTTGCTGCTTTGGAGAAAGGTTGGAGAGTTTTTCTCTCAGTTGATTTTTGGCCTACTTGGAGGCCTGGGCGCCATCCTGCCTGGGACCCTTTGGGATGGGTCAAGGATTCCACTGCTGCAATCTCTCAATAGGTGCAGATTGGTTGCCTGAGACTAATTTGGGGTATTTTGGAGTTTTGCTTGGTAGGAGCCTTGTGAGACACTTGGGCCTTTCCTGGATTCTGGGCATGAGGAACCTGTATTTGGGATGCCTTCTGAAGTACAACTGCAGTATTATTTTGGGGATATAAGAAGAATTTTGGTTAGCTGCCCAGGAGGAAGATTTTTGCCCTCTTTCCTGCTTGGAGAGAGAAACAGCACAAACTACTGTTTGGACACAGGATCCCACCCATCTAGAATCCCCACAGGAAAAAGAACAAGAAAAAAAAAAACAAGAGCAAGGATTCTGAAGATCTGCTAACCGTGAGTATGAACCTATATATATCAGTGAGGACACCTATCCAGAATCTTCTCCCTGGAGAGAGAGAGAGAAGTTTGAACACTGTGTAAGAACAGGATTTTGGCCATCTTTGGAAGGGCTTTCCGGCCAGCTTAGCGTTACCCTGCCCTCGGATACCTCCATTCTGTCTAATCAAGGAGGGTGGATGGATCCCTTGCCTACAAGTAAAACCGAGAGAAATTCTGTGGTACCGGGATTTATTTAATTGTGCTGTTTCATCTGACTATTCAGCTCAGTAAAGTTTTAAGTTTGGACACTATGCAAGTGACTCCAGCGTGGTTTTTGGTCACTCAATACACAATGAGGAAAAATACCACTCTCCCAGGAACAACACAAAGGGAAAAAAAGTCACCCCTGGCACTGGCCCTGAAAATTAACTCTTTCCTCCCCATAAAAAAAAAAAAAGATCTATACCCTGGGGAAGGAGTCAGTGAGAAGAGCTAGTCAGATGTCCCAGCCATGAAGAACTACAAATAAGTTTATGGCCCTGCTGGCGTGTGACATACCTCCCGAGATGGGGTTACAGATCACACATGTACGCAGAAAGGAGCTCCTACGTGTTTAAGAACTACTGATAGTGTCTCTTGTTGCTGTGAAGTTTTGAAAGCAGAGTCCAGTTACTGACCAGTATATGAGCATCAAACAGTGGTGACTTTTCTGGTCTGAAGGACACCATTGTGTTATGATCACATATTTAAAGCAAACTTATTAAGTATGTTTTCAGTCAATGTACTATTAATCTGTAGTGTTTCTTGCCAGGGGATGTGATCAAGGCAAAGACATCTCTTCCATTAAAATGAAAAAGGCAGTTACCTAAAGTGCCAAAATTTGGCAGGATGGCAAAATCCCAAAAACCTTCAGATGATGCCTGCCTACTTTTAAGAAATTCACGGCACCAATTGCAGGCATTTTTAAAACTTGCATCATTTTTATCAGTGTTATAACCTGTTATTTAGTAGATGTAAATTATGGGTGAGAAAAGGTATTGGTTTTAATTTGATAAGCTAGGAATTTGCACTTTATTGAATATTGAACAGCACCTTAATTACCAAGCTTAAATTTATATCTGTTATTTTATTGTACATGTTTTGTTAATTTTATTGTTTAAGGATGTATGTTATTTCAATTTTATGTATTTATGTTTTTACTGATTTTATGACTGCTTATTTGGTAACTGCACAGAAAGTTTGGTATGTGATATATACATTTTTAATAAATAAATAAAATAAATAAGATTAGCCGTCAGGATATAGATGTGTTGAGTCATAGAAAAGCTAGAGGGATTGGTCCTTGGCCTGGTTCTGTTCAACATTTTGGTAGACAATATTGTGGAAGGGCTATTGATAAAGATTGTCTTTTTGTGAATGATACCAAAATTTACTAAAGGATAGATATCCTGGATGGGGTGGAAAGCATAAGGAAGGATCTTCTAGTAAAGCTTGAGGAATAATATAGAGTTTGGCAGTTAATGTTAAAAAAATGCAAGACCATGTATTTAGGTTGCAAACTCTTAAGGGAACAATGCAGTATAGGAAGTGAAGTTCTTCTGTGTACATAATAGGAATGGGATCTAGAAGGATTGTATCTAAGATCTTAGGACACTCAAATAGGCGGGAAAGGTGACAGCAAAAGCAAGGATGTTTGGGTGGATAGGGAGAGGAATAGCAAAAAGGAAAGATAAGGTGATATTGCCTCTGTATACGTTTCTGGTGAAACCTAATTTGGAGTATTGTGTACAATTCTGGAGATTGCACCTTCAAAAGAATTAAAAAAAAATGGAATCAGATTAGAGGGCAGCTACTAAAATGGTCAATGGTTTTCATCATAAAGCATATGGGGACAGACTTAAAGATCTAAACATGTATGTACTGGAGAAAACGAGCGAAATGGAAGATATGATAGTGATAATTTAAATACTTCCATGGAATAAATTCACAGGAAAAGAAGCTATAAAATGAAGGGACATGGGCTGAGGGTGAAAGGGGTTAAAATCAGGAGTAATCTAAGGCAGAATCCCCAAACTTGGTCCTTGAGGGCCACAACCTTGCCAGATTTGCAAAATGAATATGCATGAGATCTATTTGCATGTACTGCCTCCACTGCATGGAATTTGCATACATATACATTGTGGATATCCTGAAAACCCAATAGGGTTGTGGCCCTCGATGACTGAGTTTAGAGACCCCTGATATAAGGAAATATTTCTTTATTGAGAAAGTAGTGAATGCATGGAACAAACTTCCAGTGGAGGTGATGGAGACAGAGACAGTGTCAGAGTTCAAGAGAGCATGGGATATCCACTGAGATAGATGAAGGGACTCTAAAGCTGAGCAGAAGATGTGGATGGGAAGACTGATGGTCTGTATGATCTTTATCTACCATCATGTTTCTATGTACAACCCTTATTTATTTGTCCTGCAAAACTGGTTTTAAACCAATGTAATATATATTACACTGTGGGCAGACAATTCATTTTGTAATTTAAAATCAGTTTCCAAACTCTCTGGGTCTTATTTAATAAACATATTTTTGCCAGAGGCACTGAATGGGAAAAAGTCAGTTCTGAATCAGGCCTATTGAGCACCAAAGTTAAAGGTCTAACTGGAACCGGGCCGATTTAAAGCAACTGAAAACATCTGGTTATATCTCTTGTAAGATCTGACCAGTTTGTGAGAGTTGCTGTGATACCAGAAGAAAAAGCAAACAGTACATAATATTAAAACAAACCAGAGGTATAATGGAGAAAAGTTACTGAAAACTGTACTTACCCACTTGTCTAAAAACATGACTTTTGGTTGAGCAGGAAGTGGTTTGTCTACTTCTCCATCTGAAGGTTGAATTAGGATATACATCGTATCTGGTCGCACAAATAGAGAGCTGCCAATGTTTGAGCCACTGGGATTTCTTCCACATGCAAATAATGTGAAGAAAAAAAAATGTTTGATTACTTCCAATCAACAATATGCATGCAGATCAACTGTGCAATGAAGCTTCTGCTTTTTGTTTGAAAATAGAGCTAGCAAACACTGCTGGAATGAAATGACATTGCTTTTCTCATGCAAGATAGATAAGCAAAGATAAATACAATGACAGTGACAAGTTTATTTCAGGTGTGGCAGGTGTAGCGATATCATTGTGATTGTATAATGTTACTCAAAAATATGATTGCTTACCACTTTGAAGAGCTATGAATGAAAACTGGAAATCAGTCATGTCAATTATCTTCTCCAGTTTTACACATTGATCTATATGTTCTCATCTGTGTATCTATCCATCCCATCTCTAAAAATCCTTTGAAACATTGTCTTATAACAGAGTCCAGCCCAGTGCCTCTGTGGAAAAGCCATGCACTGCTACACAGAAAATCAGGGTTCAGGTCCCGAGCTTGACCTTTGCTCCTTGGGTGGAACAGAACTGTGGGTACTGTGGAAATAGTGTTCATAAACACTGGGGAAAAGAATAATCAGCTATTGCACCACTGTGACACCTAATGTTCAAACTCAGGGTACACATGTACCGTATTCTGGAGAGATCTCTGGTTTGTAACTCACTAGACTAGACATGAGGGAGAAGTGGCTTAAAAAATGTTAACATTTTCCTGGATAGTTGTGAATAAAAGCTTATGACACCACAGTACAAATAAGGGCTATAGTTTCACTTAAGGAGCAGGATGAAACTGCTTTCCCTTCTCTCTAAAAATATAATTTTAAAATATGCAAAAAGTATAACAGTGCCCTTTGGACTCAGTTTCTCTACCCATGTAATATTCCATGTGCCATTGCAATAGTTTGTTAGTGATGCAGTATCTCTTTACCTCTTTATATTAGCAAGTCAACCAACAATAATAACATTGGTGCAGCTTTTGCACAACCTTACCACAACATTTTGAAGCCTTTACTGCAAGAAGGGAATTTTGGAAGCTATGTGCGTGGGAGGGAGGGGGAAGAAAATAGAAAAGTGTATATCATGAATAGATGTGCACTGTTTGGTTGTTTGAGCTATTGTTTACGATGTTTGTTACCTGTGGAACATCATTTTTTATTAGTTTTATTAGTTTTTATACACTGTACTATCAGTAAAATCTTTACTACTGTTTACAATATAATAAAAGTAAGGAAAATACAATAACTTATTAATAAAATCAAAATACCTACAAATATATAGTTATAAGATAATAAATAATTAAGAAGTAGTACAGGTAAATATCAGATACCTATGCAAGTGTTTAATGTTATATAAAGGGAAGAGGTTTGTCTATTTTGAACCTGAGTTAATGAAGAATTTTTTGGAGAGCCTAAAGAAAGAACTAGTAACTCATGACCAATCTGGTGATTAAACATTATGGCTGTACTGTTTCTCCTGATTATGTATAATGATTGATTAATATGTTATGTTCCATATTTATTCAATTCAGATTCTTCGTATTCCTTATAACTGTTTGGTGTAAGATTATAGTTTGCAACTATGGATGTAAACTTTATTTTGCATTATAAATTTGGAAAATTGATAAATAAAAAAAAAAAAAAAAAGAAGTAGTACAATACTAAAAGCATAAAAGCATAAGAAAAAAACAACTACAAATAAATTCAAACATTAAGACAGATAAGCAGTAAATTTCAAAGGTGCTTAATCTAAAATAGTAAAAATAAAAGTCATTTTAGTTAGTGTCTGCATATGCACAGCCGAAGAGCCATGTCTTAAGCTCGGTCTTAAATTTCTAAGGGGCGGATTTTAAAAGCCCTGCTCGCGTAAATCCGGGCGGATTTACGCGAGCAGGGCCTTGCGCGCCGGCGCGCCTATTTTCCATAGGCCTGCCGGTGCGCGCAGAGCCCCGGGACTCGCGTAAGTCCCGGGGTGTTTTGTTGGGGGCGTGTCGGGGGGCGGGGTCGATTGACGCGGCGTTTTGGGGGCGGGACGCGGCATTTCGGGGGCGGGCCCGGGGGCATGGTTTCGGTCTGGGGTGGTCCGGGGGCGTGGCCACGCCCTCCGGAACCGCCCCGGGTTGCGTCTTGGCGCGCCAGCGGCCCACTGGCGCGCGTGGATTTACGTCTCCCTCCGCGCGTATCTTATAAAATCCAGCGTACTTTTGTTTGCGCCTGGTGCGCCAACAAAAGTACGCGAACGCGCATTTTTTTTAAATCTACCCCTTAGTGTCTGCTTGTAGTCTTATCTGGGCTGGTAATGTATTCCAGAATTTGGGGCCGGCTACAGAAACTGCTCAATCTCTCACCTGACTAAGATGTGCTGACTTTAATGATGGAATTGCTAAAAGGCCCTTATTTGCCAACCTAAGGTTTCTTTGAGGTATGTGTAAGCGAATGGCCATACTGGGTAAGACCAAGGGTCCATCAAGCCCAGTATCCTGTTTCCAACAGTGGTCAATCCAAGTCCAAGTACCTGTGATTCCCACAGGCCTGGAGACAAAACTAGTCTGACTCCAGCCTATCTTAAAACATAATCTTTAAGCACAGCTGCAATCATATACACAACAGTAGACTACCTTTACCTTCAGACAGTGTACTTTCTCTACTCACTGTTTTTAATGCTTCATTTCAGCTCAATATTTGGATAGTGTTACATTACAGGAGATGCCTTTCTCCCAGAGACCAGGGCCTGGTCTGCTTATCCCCTCCTTGATCCCAGCTCTTCTTCCCCAGTCTCTGGTTATTCCCTCTGAGCCCCACCTGCCCCACAAGATCCTTCCAATAGAGCATTCTCTCCTTAATACTTTTAAGATGGACCAGGAGTCTAGCCTGGTCCTGCATAGGTAAATAGCTGTGCACTAGGGGCACTGCCTCACACACCTCTCCTCTCAGCTTGGACCTGTCAAGCCAAGCATCCCTGCTCCCTCCTAGATTCCATCCAGGAGAATCCAAGGCATCCCATTCCCCTTCCTCTGGCTTCCCACAAGCTAACAGGCCGATTTAGTAAAGTCCGCGGGAGAGCGGGTGAACGCTCGGCCACTCGCCTGTGCGCGCGATGCAGTATTTAAATTAGGTCCGGCGGTAGAAATGGGCAAAAGGAGGCGCTAGGGACAGTAGCGCGTCCCTAGCGCCTCCTTTTGCCCCGGAGCGGCGGCTGTCAGCGGGTTTGACAGCCGACGCTCAATTTTACCGGCGTCGGTTCTCGAGCCCACTGACAGCTACGGGCTCGGAAACCGGACGCCAGCAAAATTGAGCGTCCGGTTTTCGACCCGACAGCTGCCGGCCAACTTCAAATTTTTTTTCTTTTTTTGTTTTTCTTTTTTTACTCTTCGGGACCTCCGACTTAATATCGCCATGATATTAAGTCGGAGGGTGCACAGAAAAGCAGTTTTTACTGCTTTTCTGTGCACTTTCCTGGTGCCCGAAGAAATTAGCGCCTACCTTTGGGTAGGCGCTAATTTCTGAAAGTAAAATGTGCGGCTTGGCTCGTGGGGCATCTGCAGTGCTTCCTTCTGGGCTCTCCATGGCATCTTTCGCTTGCCTTTCCTTGCACTATCTCTGGGCTTCTCCAAATAGAAGATAACCACAGCCCAATTTATTTCCTGGTTCTGGTTTTGCTCAGCCCTGGCCTGCTGACTCCTTGAAGGGCTCTCTTGTAACCTATCTCCCTCCTTGAGATTCTGGATCAGCTGCATTCTGGTGCTACCCTGGCTGCTCCACTGCAGGTTTTCTCGTGGCTACACACCTTCCCTGCAGAGTGGCATGTTTGCTGGAAATAAGCCCCACCCTGTTTCCATTCACTACACTCACAGCCCACTCTGGCAGTCTTTCTAGGGCCATACCCTGTTTAGCACAGCCTTTCCATACCAGTGTTCCTTACACTTTTCTCATTGTGTAACTATAGCATAGGTTATTTTTCCCTATATGCATCACCTTGCACTTATCCACATTGAATTTCATATGCCATTTGGATGCCCAATTTTCCAGTCTCACAAGATCTTCCTCCAATTCATCACAATCTGCTTGAGATTTAACTACTCTGCATAATTTAGTGTCATCCACAAATTTGATCACCTCACTCGTCGTACCCCTTTCCAGATCATTTATAAATATATTAAAAATCACTGGTCTAAGTACAGATACCTCAGGCACTCCACTGTTTACTTTTTTACACTGTGAAAAATGACCATTTAATCCTACTCTCCATTTCCTGTCTTTTAACCAGTTTGCAATCCACAAAAGGACATCACTTCCTATCTCATGACTTTGTAGTTTTCTTAGAAGCCTCTCATGCTGGACTTTGTTGAGCGCCTTCTGAAAATCCAAATACACCACATCTACCGGTTCACCTTTGTCCACATGCTTATTCAGGCCTTCAAAAAAAAAATGTAGGAGATTTGTGAGACAAAACTTCCCTTGCGTAAATCCATGTTGGCTGTGTCCCATCAAACCATGTCTATCTAAATATTTTGTGATTTTATTCTTTATAACAATTTCCATGATTTTTTTTCTGGTACTGAAGTCAGGCTCACTGGTCTATCATTTTGGGATCACCCCTGGATCCCATTTTTAAATATAGGGGGTTACACTGGCCATCTTTCAATCTTCAGGTACATCATATGATTTTATATTTTTATTTATTTATTTTAAGTTTTTCTATACCGGCATTCGCGATGGGTATCGCATCATGTCGGTTTACAATTAACAAGTGAAGAGGTAACAAGAGGTCATAAATAACAATAAATAACAATAAATAACATAAATTATAAAGGTAGTAGTAATAGTAAACAATATACAAGTGAAAGTTAAGAGTTGCAGTTACAATAAAACAAGGGAGTAATATAACTTGGAACAGAGAAAAGAAGCAGGGGTTTTAAACTAGATACATATGATACATATATGCCTATCTATGCATTTGAGGTGATAATGAATTGCCCTAATGCCTTAATGATAGGTTACAAATTAATTGAAATAGGTCTGAAATTTCATTTTTTAGTTCTTTCAGAACCTTGAGGTGTATACCATCCTGTCCAGGTGATTTACTACTTTTCAGTTTGTCAATCAGGCCTACCACATTTTCCAGGTTCACCGTGATTGGGTTCACTTGATCTGAATCATCATACATGAAAACCTTCTCCGGATGGGTTTCTCTCCAACATCCTCTTCAGTAAACACTGCAGCAAAGAAATCATTAATCTTTCCACAATGGCCTTATCTTCTCTAAGTGCCCTTTTAACCCCTTGATCGTACAACAGTCCAACCAACTCCCTCACAGGCTTTCTTCTTTGGATATATTTTAAGAAGTTTTTATTGTGAGTTTTTACCTCTGTGGCAAACTCCTTTTCAAATTCTATCTTAGCCTGTCTTATCAAAGTCTTACATTTAACTTGCCAATGCTTATGCTTTATCCTATTTTCTTCTGATGAATCCTTCTTCCAATTTTTGAATGAAGATCTTTGGGCTAAAATAGCCTCTTTCACCGCACCTTTTAGCTATTCTAGTAATCATTTTGCCTTCCTTCCACCTTTCTTAATGCATGGAATACATGTGAACTGTGCTTCTAGATGGTATTTTTGTTAGCGCTCACCCTGCCAGGAGGGCGGAGTGAGTGATCTGATAGCGATCAGCTCCTCCCAAGGGGAGGAGTTGGCAATCTGATAGCCTTGGCTCCTGTAGGAGGAGAGGTTAGCAATCTGTCAGTGCTCTGCTCCCCCAGAAGGGAGGAGTTGGCAAAGTATTATGCATTGTTCCTGTAGAAAGAGTGGCCAGCAACCTGTATGATCCTCATGGGGAGTTAGTTATCTGATATGGTCTGATGTGGGTTGGTTCCCACAGAGTGGCAGATGATGATACTGCTCTATTAGTATAAGGAGTAACACCTAATAGAAATAGTGAATCCCTGGGCCGATGACAACGCCCTCAAGTGGAGATCCTGAGAGGGACCACTGGCTAGGCTGGAGTATTGAGACAAACACAGATAGTTCTTTATTAGACTGGAAGTAGAACCACCAGAGGTAGCAGTAGTGAGCTGATGTGCCCGGTAGAGCTGAAGTCCTTCAGATACTGGAATTATGATCTCTGAGTTGCTGAGCTGTAAGGAGAGACTATAGGTAGTGAGTAGACAGGGTATGCTGGACATATAACCAGTGGTAGATGATACACTCACACTTGTAGATATCTGTAATGTCTTATTAAGCAACAGAGAGTTTTCAGTATTCAGGAACTGGAGCCGCAGGCGAATACTGGTTCCTATAGGCAGTCTGAAATAGAACTCACAATAACTGTGTTTGGGATGGTTTCTGGAATAGAAGAGAGGTTAGGAGAGATTTAGGAACATAGGCCCTCGTGGAGCGAGTGCCGGTTCCACTCTGTAAATCTGTAATAGTAATCCATAAGATATAGGTATGCGATATCTTCTGAGGAAAAAGAGAGTCTGAGCATGGTATTAGGAACATAGGCCCTCGTGGAGCGAGTGCCGGTTCCACTCTGTAAATCTGTAATAGTAATCCATAAGATATAGGTATGCGATATCTTCTGAGGAAGAAGAGAGTCTGAGCAAGGTATTAGGAACATAGGCCCTCGTGGAGTGAGTACCGGTTCCTATCTGCAATCTGCAATGGTAACTCACGATCTCCATACCTGCGATAACATCTTAGACTGAAGGAAGTCTGAGAGATTAGGAACATGGGCCCTCGTGGAGCGAGTATCGGTTCCGGTCTGTAATAGGACTCACTGTGTTCATGTCTGCGATCGCCTCCAAGCAATAGGAGTCTTCTGAGTATTCAGGAATGTAGGGCCTCGAGGGGCGAGTACCGGATCCTGTCCAACAATCTGAAATCAAGAAGAGAGAGAGTGGGGCCCCCGAGGAGCGGGTACCCCTAAGTGAGTCTGTAGAGGCAGAACAGCAGAGAAAGGATTCCCCGAGAGTTGCGAGGAAGGGGTTCCTACCCTTGTCCTTGCTAACTCGAATTGAATTAGCAATAAAAGACCTTTTATGTTGGAAGCGGATGACGTCACTACAGGAGGATGCCCCCGAGGTTCACACCCTTGCTGGTACAAAGTCTGGAGCGCACGCGTCCTTACGTCATCAGGAACATGGCGGATCCGTAGCATCATGCCAGCCCGGGAATTCCAGGAAGAAAATGGTGAAGAGAAGCCGCGGCCACATCTGTCCGTTAGTGCCGAAGGGAGTCGCCACAAGGTAGAGAGGGTGGAGCGAGGGCGAGAATAGGCACGAACGCAACAATTTTTTAACAGTGTCCAAACCTGTTGCACACTTTTTACCTTTGTAGATGCAGCTTTCAGTTTTTCTATTTTTTTTTTCATTTTATCAAAGTTTCCCTTTTGAAAATTTAGCACTAGAACTGTGGATTTACTTACTGTCCCCTTTCCAGTCATTAATTCAAATTTATCATATTATGATCACTATTGCCAAGCAGCCCCACCATCATTACCTCTCTCACCAAATCCTGCACTCCACTGAGAATTGGATCTAACATTGCTCCCTTTCTCATTGGCTCCTGAACCAATTGCTCCATAAAACTGTCATTTATTCCATCCAAGAACTTTATCTCTCTAGCATGCCCTGATGTTTCACTTACCCAGACAATATTGGGGTAATTGAAATCTCTTATTATTATTGCACTACCAGTTAGATTAGCTTCCCTAATTTCTCTTAGCATTTCACTGTCCATCTCACCATTTTGGCTAGGTGGATGGTAGTATACTCCTATCACTATATTCTTCCCCAACACACAAGGGATTTCTACCCATAAAGATTTGATTGTGCATTTAGTCTCTTGCAGGATCTGTATCCTGTTGGACTCTATGCAATCCCGGACATAAAGCACCACCCCGCCACCAAAATGTTCCTCTCTGTCATTGCGATATAATTTGTACCCTGGTATAGCACTAACCCATTGGTTATCCTCTTTCTACCATGTCTCTGTGATGCCAATTAAGTCTATGTCATCATTCATTGCTATACCCTCTAATTCTCCCATCTTACTTCTTAGACTTCTTAGACTGGCAATAGAATACAAACATTTCAAAGTGCATTATTTGTTTGTATTTACTTTGTGTTTTTCAGTTGACAGGTATAAATTTGAATCTTTTAGCTCAGGTGAATTTGTAATTATAGGCACTTGGACTACTTTTCTTATTATTTGAACCTCTCTGTTGGGATGCCCTAACTCTAATGCTTGATTAGTATCCTTTGAAGATACCACCCTCTGAACCTTGTGCTGTTGAGTGACTGTCAGCTTTCCCCTTTGTTCTAATTTAAAAGCTGCTCTATCTCCTTTTTAAAGGTTAGCACCAGCAACCTAGTTTCACCCTGGTTAAGGTGGAGCCCATCCCTTCAGAAAAAAACTCCCCCCTTCCCCAAAAGGTTCCCCAGTTCCTTTCAAAACTGAATCCCTCTTCCTTGCACTATCGTCTCATCCATGCATTGAGATTCTGGAGCTCTGCCTGCCTCTGGGGACCTGTGTGTAGAACCGGGAGCATTTCAGAGAATGCTACCCTGGAGGTTCTGGATTTCAGCTTTCCAGAACCTCCCTCCCACATTTTCCTATGTTGTTGGTGCCTATATGTACCATCTAGGTGACATGTGAGGTCTGCCACCTTTGCACCAGGTAGTCATGTTACCAGGCGATCCTCATGTCCACCAGCCAACATTCCTACTAATCAAATCACCAACTATGACGGCCGACCTAACCCTTCCCTCCTGGGCAGTAGCCATGGGAGACACATCCTCAGTGTGATACGACACTATAAGAAAACATGTAATACCTAAATACAATAAGGGGAATGAGTGGCTAGCCATTAGTGCTACAGAAAATGATCTGGAGACAAAAGCAGGTCACAAACTGAATAAAATAGTCATCAATGTGCACCACTATATACATAAAAAAAAAACTTGAATGTGCTAGCAAATAGGGTTGTTTCAAGGATTTCTGAGCAGAGATGGGATCCACCTGCCAAAGCAGGGGGTGCAGTGTCTTCCAGAACAGACTGGCAAACCTACTGAAGAGGTCTTTAAAGTAGGATAATCTGGTATCAGTGAACATGGTCCTCAGGTAAGTAAAACATTTAACATTTGTATAGAAATGAGAAAAAACCCCACAACATTTAGAAAGCTATGTACACTTATGCTCATAACATGGAAAATAAAGTCCTGGATCTAGAGACAGTCATGGAAGAGGTTGATTTGGATGCAGAGCAATCACTGAGAAGTGGTACATGGAAAACCATAACTAGTATATAGTAATACTGGGCTACAATCTATTCAGGACGGACAGAGCAGGAAGAAAGAGAAGAGGTATGGTTCTATAGATAAATAATATTAAAGGAACAGAACTGCAGGGCTTATGAGGTAAGAAGGATAAACTGTGGGTTAATCTAGAAAGAGTGAATTGAATATATCTATTCATACTAGTATAAAATATAGACCAATATATTCTACAATGTACCACTTCAGGGTTTATCGATTCAAACCTAACAAACAAAACTACATCACCACATTAGGATCACTTCAAAAAATGAATCATCAATATTCTCATCAAGTGACCCTCAAACTTTACACCTCAACAGCCTCTCATGCTGCAGGGAACCATTATCAACATCGGTCTCATGAAAATTGTATTGCTTTTTTATATAACTGCATACAAAACCATATTGAAAACTTATTTTTCATATCTAACTAGACCAGTAACCCAAAAGAATCCTTTTCAATAGAGGTGAAATCCCCTGAAGTATAGAGTGGACAAGAGACATTCTTGAAACGCTGACTGGCATCAGACTACTGGTCAATTTTTTTGAAAAAATCCTTTTGGAGAGGGTGTAGTTTTATTTGTTAGGATACAATACAGACCTCAGTCGCAGACAGAGGAAATAGATATAGATTTAATAGAGGATATTCACAAAATTGATATGAAAGGGGAGGTACTATTGCTAGGAGAGTTCAATCTTCCAGATGTTGATTGAGACATCCCCACTAAAGTGTCATCTAGAAGCAGGGAGATTCTGGATTCCTTGCAAGGAGAACTCTTCAGTCAACTGGTAATGGAACCGACATGGGAGGAGTCGATACTTGACCTGGTACTTACTTACCAATGGAAACAGTGTTTCTGAGTTCATAGTGGATGATCATCTGGGATCCAGTGATCACTGTATGGCAATGCTTCTCAACCCAGTCCTCGGGGCACACTCAAGTTTTTAGGATAATGAATATGCATGAGATACATTTGTAAGCACTGCTTCCATTGTATGTTAATCTATCTCATGCATATTCATTATGGATAACTCTAAAATCTGACTGGCGATATGTGACCCAAAGAATGGGTTGAGAAGCACTGCAGTAAGGTGTGGTTCAGTATTAGAGCACATGCGATGATGGCTCATTCAAAGGCAAGGGTCCTAGACTTCGGGAAAACTAACTTTGTTAAAATGGATGGGTACCTCAAGGAGATGTTAGCTGGATTGGAAAATCTAGGGCAGAGGTGGCCAACTCCAGTCCTCAAGAGCTACAAATAGGCCTGGTTTTCAGAATATCCATAATGAATATTAGCAAATCTATCTCATGCATATTCATTGTTCTTTGCAAATCTATTTTGTGCACATTCATAATGGATATCCTGAAAACCAGGCTTGGAGTTGGCCACCCTTGATCTAGGGGAAGTAGAAGAGCAGTGAGCAAAACTAAAAGTAAATTTAGAAATGGATCAGGCAAATCTAAAAGCTTATGTGTGCTCTTAAATCTGTACAGCGTGGCCTATTGGAGGTACTCTCCCCTCAAGCTATATGTCTGATGGAAATGATAGAATTTTTACAGTCACTGGCTCCCTTTATTGGAATACATTACCAAAACATCTGCATACCTGTTTTAAAAAACTTTTATAAAGCCTGAAAACGTAATTGTTTAAGCAGGCATTTGACTCAAACTGACAGGCCGATTCAGTAAAGTCTGCGGGAGAGCGGGCAAACAGGCCACTCACCTGTGCGCGCGATACAGTATTTAAATGAGGCCCGGCAGTAGAAACAGGCAAAAGGAGGCGCTAGGGACACTAGCGCGTCCCTAGCGCCTCCTTTTTGACAAGAGCGGTGGCTGTCAGCGGGTTTGACAGCCGACGCTCAATTTTGCCGGCGTCGGTTCTCGAGCCCGCTGACAGCCACGGGCTCGGAAACAGGACGCCGGCAAAATTGAGCGTCCAGTTTTCGACCCGACAGCCGCCAGCTGACTTCCAATTTTTTTTTTTTTTTTTTTTAACTTTTTTTATTCTTCGCGACCTCCGACTTAATATCACCATGATATTAAGTCAGAGGGTGCACAGAAAAGCAGTTTTTACTGCTTTTCTGTGCACCCTCAACATGCATTTGCGCCCTCAACATGCATTTGCATGTTGAGGGCGCTATTAGGTTCGCCGGGTTGGATGCGCGTTTTCTACCCCTTACTGAATAAGGGGTAAGGGAAAATGCGCGTCCAATGGCAGGTTAACAGTGCGCTCTGTCGGAGCGCACTGTACTTATCGGCCTGTGAGTCTACAAATAGTTTACAGTTGAGCTGATAAGTACATTTCACTTTCCATCAGTTCAGACTTGACAAGGTACACTTAACACTTATGCAGAATCTGTTTTGCAATGAGGTTATAGCAGGTATCAGAGTATGTCTGTCAGTAGTGGTTATGGTGGTTATTTTCAGGATTTGCCAAGAATTTTGTAGTACTGTCTGTTTTAGTTTTATTTGTTTTATTATTATGTATATTTTTTCTGTACCCCACTGAGAACCTTGGATTTGTGTGGGTTATAATTTCTTTTAAAGGAACTGACTTTTTTGTTAGAAAAGTAAGTAAAGGTAAGATGAAAAAGAAGCTGCTATATCTAAAGTAGTAGCTGAAAAGGTGAGGAAAAAACATTAGTATTCATAAACTACAAGAGATCACAGAAAGAGGAAGACAGGCAACAATATCTGGAAAAGGTAAGGGAAGTTGGGAAATGAGTCAAGAGAACAAAGATGCAAAAGTAAAAAATAAAACAAATACAGGAGTGACAAGACTCTTTTTAGATATGTTACTGATAGGAGAAGTGAAAAAGTGACTATAGGAGAAGTGAAAAAGTGACTATGAGACTCAGGAGAAGAGAAAGAATATATAGAGGCTGATGAGATAAAAGCAGAATTGCTTAACACATTTTTCTGTTTGATGATCATTGAATATGAGCCAGGAATAGGAGTCAGAAAATGGACACAAATAACATTGGAAGCAATTTTTAGAAAAATGCGTTTTTACAGAAGTAAAGTGATGCGGCTGTAAAAGCGATGATATTTTATAAAGGAACACGCTATGGTCACTGTTGGGGTTGTAAATGGTCAACAGCATAAATAGGGTTAATTATTAAAAAAAAAGTGATGCGGCTGGATGGGATAAATCCAAAGTTTGGAACTTAAAGAAGTTTTGGCAGCTCCGCTGGCTGACCTTTTCAATGCTTCTTTAGAATCGGGAATAGTTCCAGAAGACTGAAGATAAGGGGATTTTGTTATTCTTCACAAAAGTGGAAGTAAGGAGGAGGCTAGGAACTGTAGGCCAGTTAGTCTGACCTGCAGTGAATAAATTAATGAAATTGATGCTAAAATAGAGAATAGTGCAGTTTCTGGAATCCGACAAATCATAAGATCCAAGGCAGCATGGTTTTATCAGAGGTAGGTCTTGTCAGACCAATTTTTTCGATTAGGTGTCCAAAGAATTGGATCAGGGGACAACATAAGAAGTAGTGTACTTGGATTTCAGTGAGGCCTTTGACATGGTTCAGCATAGGTAACATAAATAAACTGAGCACCCTTGGTGTGAAATCTAAAGTGACTGACAGGTTTGGAAATTGGTTGTGTGGGAACAATAAAAGGTAATGGTAATTGGCGCTCATTCTGAAGACAGGGAGTTAGCATTGCTGTGCCACAGGGATAAGTCCTTGGACCAGTTCTTTTCAACAATTTTGTAAGTGATATTGCAGAAGCTCTATTGGGAAAGTTTTGTCTTTTTGTAGATGATACCAAAATTTGCATCAGAGTGGATATCCAGGAAGGTGGAAGATGGATCTAGTAAAGCTTGAGGAATCTATTCTAGAGTCTGGCAGCTAAGATTTAATGCTAAAAATACAGAATCATGCATTTGGGCTGCAAAATCTCAAGAGGGTGATACAGTCTATGGAGTGAAATTCTTCTATTCACAAAACAAAAATGGGATCTAGAGGTGATCGTATCTCATGATCTCAAGGTGTCCAAACAGTTGGATATGTTGATGACAAAAGCCAGAGATATTCTTGAATGCATAAGAAGAGGAATGTGTTACGAAGGACGAAATCCGGAAGTGGATCCTTAGGCCGACTGACCCGAGGGGGCAGTCAGGAGGCAGAACTCCCACTGGGCAGATGGAGCTTCACCCGGAAACCCGTGACTCCTCCAGAGGAGCTGTGGGAGCCCGGGTCGCTAGGACTTAGGAGTCTTCGCCCTGGAAGCCCGAGGTCCCCCCGGGAGGAGCCCGTAGGGACCCGGACCGCTGGGACTTAGGCGAGGACGGAGAAGCCCAGGAGTGGAATACGAACCGGAGTCTAGGCAGGCTGCGGACAAGCAGGAATCGGAGTCACGGACCGGGGTCAAGGCAGGCTGAAGACAAGCAGGAATTGGAGTCACGGACCGGAGTCAAGGCAGGCTGAAGACAAGCAGGAATCGGAGTCACGGACCGGAGTCAAGGCAGGCTGAAGACAAGCAGGAATCGAAGTCACGGACCGAAGTCAAGGCAGGCTGAAGACAAGCAGGAATCGGAGTCACAAACCGGAATCAAGGCAAGCTGAAGACAAGCAGGAATCCAGGAACCAGGCAGGAATCAAGCAGGCAGGCAGGCAATCAGCGGGGAACAGGAACGACGGCAACTAGCTCTTCAAAGAAGGAACCTCGTTGCAAGGCACTTGGGTAAGGAAAGAGCCCGGTTTAAATCCCCCGGTCGGCGTCTGACGTCACGGGGGGCGTGTCAGCACATCCGGGTGCTGACAGCACAAAACGCTGCCCTTCGCGCGCGCGCGTTCCCTCGCCGAGGGAAGGAGTCTCCGGCGACGTCTCCCTCGTGGAGACGCCGCAGCCAAGCCGCGTGGAGGGCCCCGAACCCGGCGGTTCGCAGCGCGGGTGAGAGAGGTAAGCTCCCGGTCACTAGTCTAGTGACCGGGATCGTAACAGTACCCCCCCTCTTACGCCCCCTCCGAAGAGGACCGGCCTTCCCGGGATTGTCCAAATGAAACTGTGTCAACAATGACTTATCCAAAATATTACGGGCAGGTTCCCAGGAGTCCTCCTCTGGACCGCAACCCTCCCAGGACAATAGATACTCCCATCGACGGTTAGCGAAGCGCACATCCCGAACTTCATGAACTTGGTACACAGGTTCCCCAGGAGATGAAGCAGAAACATCATCTGGAGTAGGCCGATGAAAACGTGAGTATACTACTGGTTTCAGGAGGGAGACATGAAACACATTGTGAACTCTCAGACGAGACGGGAGGCGTAACCTGTATGATACCATGCCAATTCGTTCTGCCACGGAGAAAGGACCACAGAACCTGGGTTTTAACTTGTGACTGTGGCCTGGGAAGCGCAGGTTCTTGGTGCTCAGCCAAACCTTAGTACCAGGGACCAATTCTGGCGCAGATCGCCGATGACGATCTGCCACTGTACGAGTTCTCTGAGCTGCCATCGATAGTCGCTGCTGAAGGACTTTCCAGAGTCGATGGAGCTGGGAAGCTATAGACTGAACCGCTGGTGAGGGAACCTCCAAGGGAAGCGGTATTGGAGGCTGAAGATGTCTTCCAAAGACGACTTGGAACGGAGTATGACCCGTAACGGAGTGTTGGTGATTGTTGTACGCAAATTCAGCCCAAGGCAATAGAGAGACCCAATTATCCCTCTTTTCGGTGATGAAGCTGCGAAGAAACAATTTGAGTGACCGGTTCATACGCTCCGTTTGCCCATTACTTTGGGGGTGGAAAGCGGTAGATAGATTTAGCTGCACTCCAAACTTCTTGCAGATAGCACGCCAATAGCGCGCCGTGAACTGTGAACCACGATCCGACACGATACTCTGTGGAAGACCATGTGCTCGGAAGATGTGCAGAATAAAGAGACGTGCCAACTCCGGGGCCGATGGAAGTTTGGGCAGCGGTGCCAGATGGACCATCTTGGAGAACCGGTCCACCGTGACCCAGATCACCGTATGTCCCTCCGACGGAGGCAGATCCACCACGAAATCCGTGGCGATGTGGGTCCAGGGTTCGGCAGGAATAGGCAGAGGCTGCAGCAGACCCCAAGGACGTCCAACCAGCGGCTTTTGTCTGGCACAAACGGGGCACGAAGCCACATATTCGTGTACGTCCTGTCGTACTCGGGGCCACCAGTAGTACCGATTCAAAAGTGTCAAAGTTCTCCCTTGACCGGCATGACCTCCCGAAAGGGAGTCGTGGGCCCATTCCAGCACCCTCCTCCTATCTCGGCGAGGAACAATTACTTTGTCGGTTGAGGAAATACCGGTGCCTGCAAGGGAAACTTTAGCTGGGTCGATGATATACTGTGGGGGATCATCTTCCTCCTCAAGGATGGAGTTCCGAGACAATGCATCAGCACAAACGTTCTTAGTAGCCGGACGGTACTTAAGGATGAAATTAAATCGGCTGAAAAATAGAGACCAACGAGCCTGCCTTGGGTTAAGGCGTTGGGCTTGTGATAAGAATTCCAAATTCTTATGATCGGTATACACCGTGACCTGATGTTGGGCTCCCTCCAGCCATTGCCTCCATTCTTCGAAAGCCAGCTTAATGGCCAGGAGCTCCTTATCGCCGATCCCGTAGT
This sequence comes from Rhinatrema bivittatum, assembly GCF_901001135.1. NCBI lineage: Eukaryota > Metazoa > Chordata > Amphibia > Gymnophiona > Rhinatrematidae > Rhinatrema > Rhinatrema bivittatum. The sequence goes on from NC_042617.1 coordinate 498,707,245, forward strand.
TGTTCTCGGCAGGTGTAAACTTCTTAGAGAAAAAGGAGCAAGGTAGCAATTGACCAGATGCAGAATGCTGAGACAAAACTGCTCCTACCGCCACACTGGAAGCATCTACCTCCACTACGAAAGGGTGTAACGGGTCCGGATGACGGAGGCAAGTCTCTTGCAGAAACGCATCTTTCAAATCTTGGAAAGCTTTGCAAGCCCCCGGAGCCCAGTGTTGTGTGTCTGCTCCTTTTTTAGTCAGAGCGGTCAGAGGTGCCACTAATCGTGAATATCCGGGTATGAAGTGCCTGTAAAAGTTTGCAAAACCTAAAAAACGTTGTAATGCCTTTAGGCCCACAGGTTGAGGCCACTTCTTGATGGCGGAGACTTTTTCGGGGTCCATGCTGAATCCGGTGGCGGATACAATATACCCAAGGAAGGGCAACGAGTCCCGCTCAAAGATACATTTCTCCAATTTGGCGTAGAGCTGATGCTCTCGGAGGATTTGGAGTACTTGTCGGACTTGACTACGATGCGAATCCAAATCTCGTGAAAAGATAAGAACGTCATCCAAGTATACAATAACGCAGGAGTTGAGCAACTCCCTGAGTACCTCATTCATGAGGTGCTGGAATACTGCTGGTGCATTGCATAGATCAAAGGGCATAACCAGATACTCGTAGTGTCCGTCCCGGGTATTGAAAGCGGTTTTCCACTCGTCGCCGGGACGGATGCGCACCAGGTTATAGGCCCCCCTTAAGTCCAGCTTAGTAAACACCCGAGCCCCCTGAAGCTTGTCCAGTAGTTCGGGAATCAGTGGCAACGGATACCGGTCCTTCTTGGTGATAGCATTTAAGCCCCGGTAATCAATGCAAGGGCGTAAGGAACCGTCCTTTTTAGCGACAAAGAAGAATCCGGCCCCGGCAGGTGATTTGGATGGACGGATGAATCCTTTGGCGAGATTCTCCTTAATATACTCGGACATAGCTCTTGTTTCGGGCAGAGAGAGGGGGTACACCCTACCTCGTGGCGGAGTCGTATCAGGGAGCAGCTCAATAGAGCAATCGAAAGGACGATGGTGAGGTAATACCTCCGCCTTGTCCTTGGAAAACACGTCAGAGAAGTCGTTGTACTGGTCAGGAAGTTTCAACCCAGCATGAGCCAAGGGGATAGGCGGAACCACCGTGGCCTTGATGCAATGCTGTAGGCAATGAGAACTCCACTGTACGATCTGCAGGTCGTCCCAGCGAATCACGGGTGAGTGAAGTTGTAACCAGGGCAGACCCAAAACTATGGGATATACAGACTTCTCCAATACCAGGAAAGAGATCTCTTCTTCATGTAACAGACCAGTGCGAAGGAAGATCGGAGTGGTGACAAGAGAGATACTGCCCGGTAAAGGTGTTCCTTGAATAGAGGTAATGCAGAGAGGTGGGTCACGGGGAACTGTGTCCAAGTGAAGCTTTTGAACCAGCTCTCGAGTGATAAAGTTACCCCCAGCCCCGGAGTCAATCAAGGCCTGAGTAGAAAAAGTGTCCTCTGAGAACCTCAGAGTTACAGGCACTGTACATTGAGGAGCAGCGTTGAAACAGCCCAGGAGGTACTCCTCCTTCCTTCCTAGGCGTGGGCGTTTCCCGGCCGTTCCTTACACTGGGAAAGGAAATGCCCCTTACCACCGCAGTAAAGACACAACCCCAGTGTCCGCCGGCGGCGTTTCTCTTCTTCAGTTAGGGAAGTGCGTCCTAACTGCATAGGTTCTTCAGCAGAAGCCTCGGCCGAGGCGACCGTCGACCTGGGCATCGGAGTGAGCGGTCTCGAGAATGCCGGAGCTAGCGGGGACAGGCGTCTCGGAGGGCGTACTTCCCGAGCTCTCTGTTGCAAATGTAGGTCGATACGTCCAGCTAGCTCTATGAGTGAGTCTAATCCTTCGGGAAGGTCCCGGGCGGCTAGTACGTCCTTGATCCGACCAGCCAATCCTTCAAGGAAAATTCCCCGAAGAGCATCGTCACGCCAACCCACCTCAAGAGCGAGGGTGCGGAACTCCAAGGCATACTCGGCCAGAGTACGGCCCCCTTGCCGGAGTTGCAATAATTCCGATGTGGCAGAGGTCTGACGGGCTGGCTCGTCGAAGGCTGCACGAAACCCAGCCACAAAGAGATCCAAATTGGTGAGAGTAGGATCACTTTTCTCCCACATCGGTGAAGCCCAGTGCAGAGCCTTCCCATCCAGTAGGGAAAAAATATAAGCGACCTTGACAGAATCCGTAGGGAACTGATTCGGAAGCAAGGCAAATCGCACGAAACACTGATTCAAAAACCCGCGACACCCCTTGGCGTCTCCAGCGTAGCGTGAAGGAGCTGGTAGCTGTGTAGGCGTCTGGAGCGTAACTACCGGCGTAGGTGCGACCACAGGAACTGGTGCCGGAGGTTCTGCGTCCATACGGGTAGCCATTCGCTCCACCATGGCTACCAGGGAATCCAGAACCTGTTGTTGTTGTACCAGGCGCTGAGCCAGGCCCGGAATGGCCTGGAGACCAGCGAGATCCGCCGGATCCATGGCCTTGCAAACTGTTACGAAGGACGAAATCCGGAAGTGGATCCTTAGGCCGACTGACCCGAGGGGGCAGTCGGGAGGCAGAACTCCCACTGGGCAGATGGAGCTTCACCCGGAAACCCGTGACTCCTCCAGAGGAGCTGTGGGAGCCCGGGTCGCTAGGACTTAGGAGTCTTCGCCCTGGAAGCCCGAGGTCCCCCCGGGAGGAGCCCGTAGGGACCCGGACCGCTGGGACTTAGGCGAGGACGGAGAAGCCCAGGAGTGGAATACGAACCGGAGTCTAGGCAGGCTGCGGACAAGCAGGAATCGGAGTCACGGACCGGGGTCAAGGCAGGCTGAAGACAAGCAGGAATCGGAGTCACGGACCGGAGTCAAGGCAGGCTGAAGACAAGCAGGAATCGGAGTCACGGACCGGAGTCAAGGCAGGCTGAAGACAAGCAGGAATCGAAGTCACGGACCGGAGTCAAGGCAGGCTGAAGACAAGCAGGAATCGGAGTCACAAACCGGAATCAAGGCAAGCTGAAGACAAGCAGGAATCCAGGAACCAGGCAGGAATCAAGCAGGCAGGCAGGCAATCAGCGGGGAACAGGAACGACGGCAACTAGCTCTTCAAAGAAGGAACCTCGTTGCAAGGCACTTGGGTAAGGAAAGAGCCCGGTTTAAATCCCCCGGTCGGCGTCTGACGTCACGGGGGGCGTGTCAGCACATCCGGGTGCTGACAGCACAAAACGCTGCCCTTCGCGCGCGCGCGTTCCCTCGCTGAGGGAAGGAGTCTCCGGCGACGTCTCCCTCGTGGAGACGCCGCAGCCAAGCCGCGTGGAGGGCCCCGAACCCGGCGGTTCGCAGCGCGGGTGAGAGAGGTAAGCTCCCGGTCACTAGTCTAGTGACCGGGATCGTAACAGAATGGTCAGCTTTAAAAAGGAAGATATAAAAGTAGAAAAGGTGCAGTAAAGGGTAATAAAAATAACAGGATTGGAATGGCTAACTTATGAAGAACAGCTAAACAGATTAGGACTTTTCAGCTTAGAGAAGAGATAATTGAGAGGGGATATGATAGAGGATTCTAAAATCATGCATGGTGTGTGGTGTAAGTGTAACTCACCCTTCATAGGGTATATTGAATTTAGGGGATCGCAAAGTATTTCCTCTACCCCTGGAGACACTGGGGTTCATCTAGTGGAGAGGAGGCTCAACCTCCTTGGCCCCTAGTGCAGTTATGGATGCAGTCAGCAAAAATCACACTCACCCCACTTTTCCTGTACTCACAGTTGTATATGGCAATAAACCACAGAATCAGAGGTTGGGGTTCAAATGAAAAATACTTAAAGTTTGAAAAGTAAGATCCAGGTCAATATGGCAAAAATTAAAAATAAAATCTGGAAAATAGCAAGAAAGTAAAAGTCTTTTCATCCATGGTACATCCCCCAGTTTTTCTTCTCCCAAAAGAACCAGTGTCCGACTCAAAAATATCTTTCCCTTGAAGGGCAGGTAATCCTCTAAAACCACCAGCATTAAACAAGGGTAAGATACCCAAACCCCTTGATTCAAGGAAAACATTTCAAAGTAGGTAACTCCTTTAGTCTCGCAAAAAAAATCTCTTCAAAATAACAATAAATCCCCAAATCTTCTCCTTTGCTGTTATCGGGGTGCAAAGGTAGGAAAACCTCTAGGAATTAGCCCTTCAAGATAACGGGAATTTGCCCTTCTCTCAGGAAATGGTTCACATGTCCAAAAATGCAATAACTTTCCAAACCCCTGCCAAAATCTCCACTCTCCTTCAGTACAATCCATCGGGGAAGCAGAAAGACCCCTCTTGATGAATCCTCTTAGGGAAAGGCACTAGCCCCAGTCACATGCTTGGAGGAAATTTTTATCCCTGAGCCACAGCCCACAAAAAACTGAGGATAAAGCAAGGGGAGGACCCCAACAATACCAAAGCCACTATAATGCAATTTAAAGTAACAGATGCTACACAAGTAAATAGAGAACATTTATTTACTTTTTCCTATAGTCCTACGGCTAAGGGAGCCTCCATGAAACTAACAAGTAGCAGATTTAAAACTAATTTAAGAAATTATTTTTTTTTCAGTCAACACATATGGAATTTGTTGCCAGCAATGATGTCAAGTGTACTAGTATAGCTGAGTCTTAAAAAAGCTTGGACAAGTTTCTGCAGGACAGGTCTATTAACAATTATGCAGCCCCTCTTCTGGTATTAACTGTGAAGGCAGGGGTCACACTCAGTCCCGGGGCTAAGTTATTGCACAGTCCCAACAGACATGGGAATGGCTTCTTTTAATCTTGTTGTGGGTCAGTATCTGTGGGTGTGTAAGCTGTAGGCAGTAGAATAATCAAGCTGGACACAGTGGATGTGTGTTCTAACTTAAAACTTTATTGCTGCAAAATCTTCCACTGTTATTAATTGCACCATACACATATGCTCCTTGACATCTATGTTCAAGCTCAGATTTATACAACTTCTCTTTATCTGTGGAAGTGTCCCTCAGTATTTGGGTCCTATGCATATTTCACTCTCCAAGGTATGGAAAAGTAATAAGTCCAAATGGGTAGGGGTTTCCTAGATGTTAGGAGAAAGCCATTACCCAAAATATCCGCGGCACTGTTGTTCTCCAGACATCCTACATTTTTTTCCAGTAAAGGTTTTTTAGATGAAAACTTTCACAGATATTCTTTCCAGACATTCCAAAATCTTTGGGATGAAGAGTCCCTTGGAGAATAGCAGATAAAATCTCCCCTCTTCCCCACTCCTGGGCTGGAAGGGTGGCAGCCAAACCTTCCAAACTAAAAAGACAAAAATCTCTGCAAAAATATTCAGTCCCTCAAAAACAGAATCATCACTGCCCAACCACTAAGCATAAGAAGGGACAGAAGGTCTTCTCTCCAGGACACAGAGTCACCACTGTCCATACACTGGCACAGAAGGTCTTCTCTCTTTCCATCATGGATAGCCAGGGATGTAAGGTCTAGCACACCAGGGAAGCCAGGAAACAAAATAGCTTCTTCTCTTCTGATTGGCTAACTTTAAACCTAATTGGTTATGTTTGAATATAACTGATTAGGTTTAGAGTTACCCTGACGCCACTAAATAAGTGAAGCTTATGTTGGTCATTGCACTTGATCACCCCCACTCCCAAGTCCTCGAAAAGATTGCAAAAATGTTGCGAGTCTATCAGCCTGAGGAGTTCCCCCAATTTCACCACATTGATTTCCTAAAAAATATCAGCTTCAGGGACCTCTCTGCTTCCTCACCCCCCCCCCCCCCCAAATCCCAAACTAAGGCCTGGATTCATCATTCATCGCTGAATGATGAGTCCAGCAAAACGGGGGGGGGGGGGGCCTGTGAAAGCCCGCAGTCTTCACACCACCGCGGTGTCTTCGCTGCCGGCTTTCGCACCAAATAGCGCCACCATGAAAGGTGGTGCTATTCGGCACACTTCTGCCAACAATAACGTTGGTAACGTTATCGCCGGCAGTGAGACACCACCGACTCCTCCCTCCCCCCCGCTCCGACTCCTCCTATCCCTGCTCTGATTCCTCTCCTCCCCCTAATTAGCATGATATTGCATGCAAAACGCCCTTTTCATATGCGATATGGCCTTATCGTGTGCTTTAGGGTCCTAACGCGCGTGACAAAACTTTAGTGAATGACCCCCTAAATCCTCTTGCCCAACCTGGCACCAATCAAAACCCCCACAGCTACCAGAGAACTTCTCCCAGTGGTATCAAGCATTGCTTTGACAGCAATCCTGTAAATATTAGTCGGAAGGGGTAAGGATCAGGCCATCAAGACAGCTAGGATTTTCCTTTTTCTGCTACTTAAGCAGCTATATTTTGAATAAAACCATTTTAAGTAAAGTTATCTAGGTACTCATACTGCTCTGACACATATCTAGACTTAGTTGAATAACTTATTAAGCTAACTCTGAATATTGGAGTTATCAAGTAAGTTATCTGGCTAAGTTAACTCTGCCCTGAAACATCCTTGGAACACCATCAATTTTTCCAGATACATGTTATCAGGTTAGTGACTTAGCTGCATAAACTGTATTGGGTTATAAGGGCCAGATATTTAAATCTCAGGGTTTATCTGACTAACTCCAAAGTTTTCTGGACAAACCCCTTTCAGTATGGATCTCAAAGAAGTTTATAAAAAGAATGCTAAACACTTTTTCACCATCTCCACTTGCAAAAGGAGAAGAAACAACTATCCCAAATTGCAGTTGGATAATTTATGTTAGACTTTAGAAAGAATGTTTGCACTATTGAGGTTAGTGAGGCATCAGAATAAGTTATCTAGGGAGGTGATGAAATCTCCATCACTGAAGTTATTTTAGTACAGAACTCTGGTAGCTGCATTACTCCTGGAGAAAGTTGGATGCTTTATAGCCTCAATTCCATTCCTCAGCAGCTCTGCAACTTCAATCTCCCCCTCAACCTCAGCAGTACCCCAGCAACAATTTCCCTCTTTCTGTGTGAGTGTGGGTCTATTTGTGAATTCAAGGATAAATGTATCGCTGGACACAGGGGTGTCCATGTTCTCTGCCATGTGCACTGGTGTTTGCAATAAGCAAGTGCTGCTGTCCAGGACCCAGTCTCATTGAGTAACTTGCACCCTCTATTGCTATGCCACTGCCGACATCACTCAAACAGCTTTGCATGTTAAAAAGAGATAACGAGTATCATGCATATAGTAATGAGGCTTATAGGGGGCAATTTGTGGAAAACAAACTCCTTTGAAAATTCCCCTTCTATGCAGAGAAAACTACAACCGATTTATTTTTTCCCACAGGGGAAAGGGGCTATGCTGGGGGTAGGGGGGTTTATTCAGGACCAGTAAGTTATACATGGGGATTTCATTTTGAAATCTCACCTCCTGCTTTACCCTGCTGTCAGGTTGCTAACCAAACAATACAAAACACAGGTATCTTCTCATTCAATGCAGGGTTTATTTATAAAATAAAAAAGGCAGCATATAACATTGGGTTCATAGTACTCACAGTGGAGTCTAGTTAGCATCCATATCTATTTCAAGTGCTACAAATAAGTTCAGCAGGATTGCTTCACAGATACTCAGGTTCAGACAAAGTTATGGATCTTCCTCATCCAGGATCCTCAGCATGGTTCACAGCCCTCAAGTTGCCAGGAACACTGGGATAGCTCCAAGGATCCCTTATGAACCCCTTTAGAAACAGTTATTTGCCACAGCTTCCTCTTGGCCTCAGACTGGATGAAATGAGCCCTTAAATCTTATAGACTACAGGTATAAGCAGGAGAAGGTTTCTTTAGGCCATGTTATCTATTCTGCTGGTAGACTATTATCAAGTGCTTCTGTTTTTGTATAAATGACTTTGAAACCTGAAATCAGTCTAATGCCCTTTATATCTTGCACTGAGTTAGGCTAAGACATATTTGGTTTTGTAATGGTCAAAAATGCATCAGTGAGCAATACTGTCAATTTGTTTTGATTGTAGTCCATTTGAATTCCAAATATATCTTTATTACTATACTTTGACCTGGACTGCAAAGGTTTCTATTACCATTGCAAGTAATAGCAGGGAAAGAAATCAAATCTGTCTAGTCAGTCTCTGTTTCTTTTTAAATTATGAGAAATCATAGAACCACAGCCATTTATCAAATACAGTTATGAATTATTGTTTGCAAAATCTATCATTAAATGTAAACAGCACCACATGTCAGAGATATCCTACTTCTGTATATCCCAAGGTAACCCCACTTTCAAGCAGCATATACACTCTTAAGCAGTTTCTATCCTGAAACCATACCGTAGGTGGTACAGTTTTTTACGATATGTTATAATAGTGCAATAAATCTGTTAGCTTAAAATCGAATCTTCGTGGCCTTTTAGAGAAATCATCATTAAATGCAGAGTCCTGTTAATGATGCCATCCAAGTGAAATTGTTTAATCTGCTGTGGGGGTGAAAGGTCACCAAATGAATTTTTTATAATACATCAACTTGACACTCAATAGGGAAAACTGTAATAGATAAAAGCAAAGGAAAAGGGCACTGTCTTCTTCTGATAGGTCAATAGCAGCCAAGAGAGTCACTCATCCACCTTCCTTTCACTACTGTGCTCCTTTTCCATTTAATATGGACACCCAATTAATACCTCAGCACCATAGACATCCTCATTGTAGGTGAATTATAGCAATTTCTCCCCCTCCTCTGAAATGAAAGTGATCACAATACATCATAGCATTGTGAGAATTAACGTTAATTGATTTGAGTTACCAAGCAATGATGGGCCACTTACACAATCTAGGCCTTATTGGGTCCTGGAAGGGATGTAGGTAAGATTAGATTCCAGTGTCCGTTGCTGTGGTGACGACAGTCACCTGATGTCTTGTTAGACAGTTGTAAGGTTCTATTGCAGGCCCCAGTGGGGTCGTCAGTAAACCGGAGTGATGTCTAAACATCATTACATGCTGCTCCAATATTAAAGCAAAGGGATTAGCACCTTATTGCAAGCAACCTGGATTTGTCATTGTACTGTCGTTATCCAATTTCCAGCTGCTAATGTGACTGTGGCCTGCGGGCCAGAGGACCTACAGTCATACTAACAAAAAAAAAACCCCTTTTAACCCTTAGTTGACACAATTCAATAAACGATAAGCCATGTGAAAGAATTCTTTCTATCGTAAATTTCTGAGGTGTAGCAACTACCATTACTAGGGCTTATGTTAAGACTACCAGTGTGTCACTGCTGAATATCTGCCCCTGAAGCTTTTTGGAATTTGGCACTGATAATATGAAACATGGCATCTCTCAGATATTATTGAATGATACAGATCAGGAAGATGAAATCTCTGTAATTTTAAGCAAGATTGACTACGGGAGCAAACTTCCCCACAACTGAGGCTGCTCTGTGAAAGGCAAAATTTGACATTGATAGTAGAGCCTTCTCATCTACTCTGAAAGTAAAATCAGAAGCAACCTCTTTCTTTCTGCCTTGCTAATTCTCCCTCCCCTTTCAGATGCCTCTGAGAAGCTTTTCCCTTTCCTTCATCAGTAATCATCAATCTTCTCTGTTCAGTGCTGTCCTATTATCTTGATCCAAATGTTTATATTTTCTTCTCTGTTGACGCTTGTGTGTATTCATTCATTTTTAAATAATTTTGTCTGTAAATTAAATTGCACTACAATGTCAGTTCTATATCATCGTGAGATGCTATTTGTGTGAAAGTCACTTTGCTGCATTGTACTGCAATATACTGGACTGAGCAATAATTCCTTTTGGCGAGGGAATTAACTCGGCGTTAAGCACTGTCTAGAAAAGGGATGTGCAGCTTTGTTCACTGAAGTCTCAGAATAAAGAGAATGATGGCCAGGGGAGGTGTGGGGTAAATCCTGAATATTTAGAACAAAAAATAAAGCTAAACCTTTTTTAATGAACAGAAATATAAAAAAAATATATAAAACACATTCATAAATATTAAAAAAAAAACCACCAGAAATAAATAAAACTTAAAGATACAGATTAAAAGTCCCAACATTGCATGCATCAAGGGTAAAACATTTTTAGAAGAGAAAAAAATTAAAATTAAATATTTAGTAAAAATAAAAATAAATAAGGACAAGTGAAGTCTCTAAGGGAGCAATTTTAAATAGCCCATGTTTGGTACGTATCAGGCACTTTTAGCCTTGGAACGTCCTGTGACAAGACATTTTTTATGACTTTGGGACTATTTCTATGCAATATAGAATGAATTGAGTGAAAAAAGAAAAGAGGAAAAAGATCTTGAACTAAAAGAATGTGGTCATGACTATACTACACTCAGTTGAATAGTTTTTGTTTGTTTCAGCACCTCTTGGACAATGGGTTTTATGTTTAGATTCACATTTTGAGTGTTGCAGGTTTTGAAAAAACTGAAAAAAGACTGGAGCTATGATTATAAAACTTCAGCCTTATCACACATTAAGGTTTGAGTGCCAAAATATGTGACTACTCCCATTTACCATATATCACAGTTAGCAACTCATAGGACGGCCCTATGAGCCACCTTACTCACCCCGTTGCAGCACCAGCTCCTCTGTGGCTGGGATGCTGCCCCCTGTGACCGGGGCAGCTTCACACGGTTCATGCATCAATGCTGCGACTGGATGCCACTATCTTTCAGTTTCTCTGGGCCCCTTCCTTAAGTACATACCTATATTTAAAGGGCCTTAGGCAGGAAAGGCACTGCGGCACCCAGTGATGATGTCAACAGGACCTCCCTACTTAAGTGCTGCCCATGCTCCCTATCATTGCCTCAGCAATGGGACTCCTACCTTGTAGAAGTGCATGTTGCCACAGCATTCCAGTGTTCCTGATTCCTTGCTCTTCAGCCTTGCCTCATCCAACCTTGTCTCGTACAGCCTCTCTTATCCAGCCTTGTCCTGTCTGTCTTCTTGTCCAGTGTCTTCTGTGTGTCTTTGTCCACCCTTGGCCTGACTCTCCAGATCTCAACTTCTTGCCTGGACCTGTCCACAATTGCCTGCCACCTTGATCTGACCTCTTGTCTGGACCTGACCAGGCAGGCACCATGTTAGCTGCCTGCCCTGAAATTGACCAACTCGAACTCCTTTAGTCTGCTGCCTGCCTGACCCCGGTGTGCCTTTGGACTGACTCTTTTCATCACCATAGGAACCCTCCTAAGTCCCATCAGCCACAAGAACCCAAGGGTTCTACCTGTGCGGAGGTGGTTTTAATGAGTGAAGCTCCAGACTGTCCCACTATAGGGCATGTTTGACAGCTGCCGGCATAGGCCTCATAGAATCGCCTATGAAGCTGTCTCGTTTACACCACAACCCAAAGGGCTCACTCCTCCGCTACTCATTACAGTTTGCTGAGGCCATGAGCTCACGGATTCGCCTCCAGCCTCCGCTATTGCTGGCATAGTACACCAGGTCCAATAGCAGCACGATCAGCTGAAAACTATGGTCAGGTACCTTCAGGGCATGGCAGCTCAGTCTGCTCCACTTTTCACTCCAGTATCTGTAATATGGCCTACTGCTCCCACGCTTCACCTGCCTTTGCCCCCGAGTTATGATGGAGATCCACTGAAACACAGAGGCTTTCTAAAACAATGTCAGATGCAGTTAGAATTGCAGGCACCCTTGTTTCAACAGATCAAGATAACGTGACATATTCTCTCATTGTTGGGTGGTTCCAGCCTGGCCTGGGCCTCAGCCCTTTGGAAAAAGGATGATCCATTCTTGAGAAACATGATGTGCTTCCTGCAAGAATTCTGGCAAATGTTCAATGAGTCCAGTCGCACAGCTTCCAAAGCATTCAAACTCCTACAGATTAGACAATGCTCTCAGTCTCTGGGGGGAGTCTGCAGTTCACTTCTGCACCCTGACCTCCAAACTTCAGTGGAGCAGTGACAGTCTGGTTGCAATTTTCAGGCAGGGACCCAGAGTGTATTAAAGATGAGCTGACTGCCTGGAATCTGCTGGATACCTTGGAGGGCTTAATTATCCTAGCCATACAGCTAAATTTGAGGTTCCAGGAAAGGACCAGAGGGTGAAGCTCGGTTCATTGCCCCATCTACCTTGTCCCAAATTTTCAGCACCCACTAACCTTCCGCTCTCTTCTGGAATTGGGACCAGCACCAGTAGAGGCCATGTAGGTGGATTGCCTCAAGCTGTCAGTTGAGGAGAAGCAGAAGTGTCATAGCCTAAAACTATGCTTATATTGTGCCGCTTCTGAGCATTTCACAGGTCGCTGCCTGAATAAGCTAGGACATTTAAGGACCTAGGCCTGGTGGAAGAGGTCACCCTAGGTCACCCCTTCACCTCTCCATAACTGCTAGTACCAGTGTCTCTCTCTCTTGCGTACATTCTTGTTGACACTCTTGCCTTCCTGGATATTGGCGCAGGCAATAGTTTCATCATATGACTTTTGTCCATCACTAACGAAAACTAAAAGGTCCTTTGGATATTCCCCTCTTAATCTTATCTGTATATGTAGAACCCTTGCTGGACAGGTTACAAGAGCCACTGTACCACTTACCATGCAAACAGAGATCCTGCATGCAGAGCAAATTAGTCTCTTTGTGTTCCCTAAAGCAGTCAATGCAATCATCTTGAGCCTAATCACAATACAAATATTCAGCTGAAAAGAAACTCTTATTGTAATGTGTTTAGCAACCTTCATAAATAGCCTCAGTACATTTGTGGCTTATTTGGTGAAGCCTGTGATATTCTGGGCTGGTATAATCATAGGTTGCATGAATGCTTTTGTTTTGCACCAACAGGTGCTAAAGATATGGCACAACCACTGTGCAATTATTACAATCACTAGTGTGTGCTAGATTGTAATAATTGCCCAGTGGTTGTGCCATATCTTTAGCACCTGTTGGTGCAAAACAAAAGCATTCATGCAACCTATGATTATACCAGCCCAGAATATCACAGGCTTCACCAAATAAGCCACAAATGTACTGAGGCTATTTATGAAGGTTGCTAAACACATTACAATAAGAGTTCCTTTTCAGCTGAATATTTGTATTGTGATTTGATTCTGTTTTTCAGCTGTATCTACGGGTCTCCATTTTTTTTACTTATCATCTTGAGCCTGCCATGATTCATGCTCCATCAGCTCCACACTGATTGGGCCATGTTACAAATTGCCGAATGGCGCCCTAGCTATAATGAGCAATGCCTCATCAAAGTTTTGCCTGTGGAACCCTTGGCTCAGAAATCTACTTTAGAGCTCCCATGACTGCCATCTCAATATCCCAAGTTTGGAGACTGTATTCAGAAAGCACCAGGTGAAGGTTCTGCTGACTCATCACTCCTACGATTGTGCCATACACTTGATTCCCTGCAAGGTTCCACTCAGAGGCAGAGTATACTCACTCTCTATCCTGGAAACAGAATTTGGACGGAAGCTGCATCCTCCCCTCTTCAACACCTGCCAGGATTGGCTCTGTAGGGAGGAGGAATAGCCTAGTGGTTAGAGCAGTGGGCTATGAACCAGGAGACCAAGGTTCAAGTTCTGCTGTTGCTCCTTGTGACTTTGGGCAAGTCACTTTACCCTCCATTGGCTCAGGTACAAAACTTAGATTGTAAGCCCTCTGGGTACCTGCATATAAACTGATGTGATATCTCAGATCAAATGTCTGTATATAAAAATAATAAATTCTTTTTTGTAGGGAAGAAGGATGAATCATTATGTCCCTGTATTTACTATCATGGACTTAACTCCATTAACAAGAAAAAACACTATTCTTTTCTCAATCTCCAAGCTCTTTGACTGCCTTAGGGGCATGCAGATATTTATCCAACTGAACCTTTGGGGAGCATACAACCAATCTGAGAAGGTGACAAATGGAAGACTGTCTTTAACACCTCTGACGGACATTATGAATGCTAGTAATGCCACCACAGACTTCTAATTTATGGTCAATGAGATCTTCCAGGACCTTCTCTACTTCCATGTGGTAGTTTACCTGGATGGTATCCTATTCTTCTCTAAGTCCTTGATGGAGCATTGACATCACTCGAAACAGGTCCTCCAGAGACTCCCTGAGCACCAACTCTATGCAAAGTTAGAGAAGTATATCTTTAAACAGGAAGAACTTCCCATGTTAGGATATACCATCTCTTGCCAATGACTACATATGGACCCAGACAAGTTGAAGGCCATATGAGTGGCTTCAGTTTGTGGGCCTCAAGGCCCTATAGTGCTTCATGGGTTCACAAATTACAATAGGCAATTTATTCTTGATTACTCCACCTTGATGGCTCTACTGACAGCCCTTACCAAGAAGGTCTCGGACACCAAAAACTGGACCACAGATGCTATCCAGGTGTGGCTGAGTTAGCCACAAGATCACTCTAGGTCCCTTATCATCAGAACTAGTAACAGCATTAGATTTTCCATTCTCTTTCAGTCTCTCCACTGAGCTGATTGTAATTGGTTATTCCAGGGGCATAAGGCAGAGCTAGAAGAAGAGAATATGGGGTAGGGATGTGAATCGTTTTAGGACGATTAAAATTATCGTCCGATAATTTTAATATCGTCTTAAACCGTTATAGAACACAATACAATAGAGATTCTAACGATTTATCGTTATAAATCGTTAGAATCGTGAGCCGGCACACTAAAACCCCCTAAAACCCACCCCCGACCCTTTAAATTAAATCCCCCACCCCAATGACTTAAATAACCTGCGGGTCCAGCGGCGGTCCGGAACGGCAGCGGTCCGGAACGGGCTCCTGCTACTGAATCTTGTTGTCTTCAGCCGGCGCCATTTTCCAAAATGGCGCCGAAAAATGGCGGCGGCCATAGACGAACACGATTGGACGGCAGGAGGTCCTTCCGGACCCCCGCTGGACTTTTGGCAAGTCTTGTGGGGGTCAGAAGGCCCCCCCCCCAAGCTGGCCAAAAGTTCCTGGAGGTCCAGCGGGGGTCAGGGAGCGATTTCCCGCCGCGATCGACTGCAGGAGGTCGTTCAGTGAGGGTTCCGGCGCCTCGCTGAATGACCTCCTGCAGTCGATCTCCTGCCGGCGCCATTTTCCGTACGAAAACGATTCGCGGCGGGAAATCGCTCCCTGACCCCCGCTGGACCTCCAGGAACTTTTGGCCAGCTTGGGGGGGGGCCTCCTGACCCCCACAAGACTTGCCAAAAGTCCAGCGGGGGTCCGGAAGGACCTCCTGCCGTCCAATCGTGTTCGTCTATGGCCGCCGCCATTTTTCGGCGCCATTTTGGAAAATGGCGCCGGCTGAAGACAACAAGATTCAGTAGCAGGAGCCCGTTCCGGACCGCTGCCGTTCCGGACCGCCGCTGGACCCGCAGGTTATTTAAGTCATTTGGGGGGGGGTTCGGGAGGGTGGGGGATTTAATTTAAAGGGTCGGGGTGGGTTTTAGGGGGTTTTAATGTGCCGGTTTTGCGATTTTACGTTTTTTTGATTTTTCACGATTTTTCATGATATTTTACCCCCCCAAACGGCAACAATACGATTCCCTCCCCCTCCCAGCCGAAATCGATCGTTAAGACGATCGAGGACACGATTCACATCCCTAATATGGGGTCATTTTGAGACGTGAGGAGCTATTTTATTTTCTCCCTGCTTAGTTGGGCCTATTAACCCAGCTTGGTGGTTTTTCTTGTGTTTAGACACTCCCAGTCTGAGAGGGTCTGCCTCCCCTTTTTAGAGAGAGAGTTTTGTAGATTTTGGTCAGCTTTTAGGTTATTTTTTCTTGTTCTGGGAACTTCTTGAGCTTTGGAGAGGAGAACCTTCCCCAAACCCGAGAGCAGGGGCTAAAGACCTGTAAGCAACACCTCTACTCTCTAGAGGAAGCAAGACCAGTGGCAGCACTACTTAGAATAAAATATTTTGGATAGAGTCATTAGGATTCTTCCCCTTTTTTGTTAGTGTGGAAGGTTTTTTTCCCCACCCCTCTGCACACTTGTGGGAGGGATAGAGGACTATAAGCAGAACTGGAACATCTGGCTTCTCTCCCATAGAGGTCAACCGAGGTTGTAACATCCAGCCTTGGGATATTCTCAACTGGATCTCCACCCCAAAGGGATCAGGACACAGGCTGTAGGCATCAGACTGAACATTGGATTCAGGTAGGAAAATTTCATGGTGTGGGGCTCCCCCTTAGGATTCCCCAATCTCCTGGGCTGTTTGCAAAGATGAGAAGACAGTGGCAAGCTCACTCCCAGGAGCTAGAGAGATGTAAACAGAAGAGAGACAATGGAAATAGTTCAAATATACAGTTTCATTTGTGGAATATTTGTGAGACTTGAGTGAACCTTTGCAAATAATCAGTAAACTTAACACCCAGACCGAGTCCAACCTGTTTGTCCCTGAAGAAACCACACCATCAGAAAGGTATACTCACATTAGGAGAGACACTCCATCACCTAGGCCACAAAAGGATTTACTGTCCCCCTAAAAAAGAGCTCACCACCTGGGAGGTGTAGGAAGAAGGGGAAGGATGCCAAGAGCAGCCCCAACTAACAAATACTTTTATGACCCTAGGGAAAACAGCAGACCCCCAATAAAAGTTACACAAGCCTTCAATCATCTCAAGGAGGAGTTTACCCTTGATTTGTGTCTAAATCACCTGAGCCCTTCCAAACCATTCATTCTGGAAGTAGATGAGTCCACCCTCAGGGTAGTTACTGTCCTGCAGTATAACCCTAAGGGAAACCTTGTGACTTGCTCCTATTTTTCAAAAACATTCTCTCTGGCAGTGAAGTATTATACCATTGATGATTGTGAACCGCTAGTAGTTAAGCTAACCTAGAAGAATGGTAACACCTGCTGGAAGGAGCCAAGCATCCAGTAACTATCTATACAGATCCCAAAAACCTAGAAAATCTAGCACCATTTCAGAGACTAAACATCTGGCAAGCTTGCTGGTCATTGCTTTGCAATTGATTTGACTTTAAGCTGCTGAGAAGAATCAAAGAGCCAATGCCCTCTTACATTCCTTTGATATTGAGGGCTCTCTTGAGTCTCCACGGATATCATTGACCCAGCAAAGATTGTGGATGCTGCCATATTCACAGTTCCCCCTGGGAAGACAGTGGTTCCCAGGTGCCTACTGCAAAAGGTTCTTTAGCGGGCTCACGACTCCCACTTGGCGGGCCATCCTGGCATCAACTGAACCTTGCAAATGACCATCTAACACCATTGGTGGCCCCAGATGAAGGCCGACATAAAGCATTATTTGGAGTCTTGCCCCACATATGCAATGAATAAAAGTGTGTAAGCATGACCTTGGGGTTTGTTACAGCTGTTGCCAGTCCCCAAGGAACCCTGAACCCATTTGGGAACTGATATCAAAACTGACCTTTCCCTCTCTAGCAGCAACATCAATTTTTTCAGTGGAAAAGGGTAAACAGTGAAGTGCCTTAGGGATCTGTACTTGGACCAATGCTTTTCAATATATATATTATATATATATATATAGATATATATATATATATATATATATATATTTAAATATAAATGATCTGGAAAGGAATACGATGAGTGAGGTTATCAAATTTGCAGATGATCCAAATTATTCAGAGTAGTTAAATCACAAACAGATTGTGACACATTACAGGAGGACTTTGCAAGACTGGAAGATTGGGCATCCAAATGGCAGATGAAATTTAATGTGGATAAGTGCAAGGTGATGCATATAGGGAAAAATAACCCTTGCTGTAGTTACATGATGTTAGGTTCCATATTAGGAGCTACCACCCAGGAAAAAGATATAGGCATCATAGTGGACAATACTTTAAGATCGTCGGCTCAGTGTGCTGCAGCAGTCAAAAAAGCAAACAGAATGTTAGGAATTATTAGGAAGGGAATGGTTACTAAAACGGAAAATGTCATAATGCCTTTATATCGCTCCATGGTAAGACCGCACCTTGAATACTGTGTGCAATTCTGGACGCCACATCTCAAAAAAGATATAGTTGTGATGGAGAAGGTACAGAGAAGGGCAACCAAAATGATAAAGGCAGAAGAGGTTAGGGCTGTTCAGCTTGGAGAAGAGATGGCTGAGGGGGGATAAGATAGAGGTCTTTTAGATCATGAGAGGTCTTGAACAAGTAGATGTGAATTGGTTATTTGCACTTTCGAATAATAGAAGGACTAGGGGGCATTCCATGAAGTTAGCAAGTAGCACATTTAAGACTAATCAGAGAAAATTCTTTTTCACTCAACGCACAATAAACCTCTGGAATTTGTTGCTAGAGGATGTGGTTAGTGCAGTTAGTGTAGCTGGGTTCAAAAAAGGTTTGGATAAGTTCTTGGAGGAGAAGTCCATTAACGGCTATTACTCAAGTTTACTTAGCAAATTGCCACTGCTATTAATTGCATCAGTAGCATGGGATCTTCTTAGTGTTTGGATAATTGCCAGGTTCTTGTGACCTGGTTTGGCCTCTGTTGGAAACAGGATGCTGGGCTTGATGGACCCTTGGTCTGACCCAGCGTGGCAATTTCTTATGTTCTTATGTTCTTAACTTTAGGACAAAAAGGACCCCAATCTGTATAACTCTGGGCTACATCAGTAAGAATTGTTGCCTCCTCTTCTGTGTTTGTCTGGAAGCATCAGGGTACACCCTAATTTTAAAGTAAAGAAAAGATCCAAATTGATGCCTGAAGAATAATCTCAGAACCCTATCATGATCAAGTTCAAAGGCAAAGGTGACCACCATTGTGGCAGCTTCCGAAAGGGCACAGTCTGAGTATTCTAGAAGTTCAGATATTACCATATTCAGAGTTATAAAATCCATACCCTGTGAACCAGCTTGATTGTATTGCCTTTTGAAAGGAGTTAAATAATATGATTTAGATAATGGAGGTAATGCCATCTCAGGAACCTTGAGAATTTCCATAAGGTATTTCCTAAACATATCTTTTGCAGACATATGTGGATTTTTAAGAAAATTTATAAAATGGAGATTTTTCCCACGTATTACATTTTTAAAAATGCTCAAGCTTATTATGTAAAAGCTGATTGTCTTTTATAAGTAAATCCTGGGTAGGCTTCAAAACTTGTACCTCCTGTTTAACTTCCTCAATTCCCTTTTGAAGAGAAACATTCGACTTTTCCAGGGAATTAACACAAGTTTCAATTGCATTAATTCTGTCCACAAAGGGTTAAGTTGAAGGAAAATTGAGGTTCCAAGTTTGTCTATTGCCTCCCATATAGAATCAAGCATTATTAAATTAGGATTTACCAGGGTAGTGGTGAAAAATTACATAGAGGGCTTGTAGCTGGGTGGAGACAAGTTTAACCTTGATTTGAAAAGTTTCCTCTGTCGGTGAGCCAGCGCAGCCCACATCAGGTTGGGCTGCGCTGGCTCCTACATTGCTCTCCAAACAATCTGACCCTGCTTGGAGTTGTGAGGTATCGGTAACTTTGGCAGAAGTCCCTCTTAACAGCACATCCAGGTCCTTGGAGGCAGCCGGGTATGCCAGAGGGACCCTCAGGATTTGGAAAAAAGAGGTTGACAAGTCTAGAGGGCAAGCTGGCAGTGCCTCTCCAGCCTCCACTTCCAAGAACAATAGTCCTGAGTGAGTCCCACAAAGGATGTGGGTGTCCATCAGACCAGAAATAGAGAGGTCAGAAGAGACTGCAGAGTACGTTCTCTCCCTTTCATGGAACTTCCAAGCTGTATGCGGCATTGCAGACAGGCAAAATCATTCCAATAGAAGGAAATCAGACAGAGCTCATCCAAACTGCTCTGCTGTGGCCATCTTGCATCCCCTCATTATTTTATAAACCTCTATCATATCTCCCCCAAATCATTTCTTCTCCAAGCTGAAGAGTGCTAACTCTTCAACTTTTCCTCATAGAGGATTTATTCTATCCTCTCTATCATTTTGGTCACCCTTCTTTGTACTTTTTCTAATTCAGCTATATCTTTGTTGAGATGTGGTGACCAGAACTACATACAATACCCAAGATGAGGTTGTACCATGGAGCGATACAGAGTCATTATGATATTCTCTGTTTTATTCTCCATTAATTTCATAATAATCTCTAGCATTCTATTAGCTTTCTTGGCTGCTGCTGCACACTGAGCAGAAGATTTCAACGTATTATCAATGATGACATCTAGATCCTTTTCCTAAATGGTGACTCCTAATGTGGAACCTTGCATTGTGTACCTTTCATTTGCATTACTCTTACTTAAGTGCATCATTTTTCACTTGTCCACATTAAATTTAGATTGCCATTTGCATGCCAAGTCTCACAGTTTTGCAAGGTCCTCTTGAAAATGTTCACAATCCTCTTGTAACTTTGAATAATTTTGTGTCATTGGCAAGTTTGATCACCTCACTTTCTATGCCCATTTCCCAGTCATTTATAAATATGTTAAAAAAGCAGTGGTCCCAGAACAGATCACTGGGACACTCCACTATTCACATTTATCCACTGGGGAAATTTACCATTTAGCCCTACCCTCTGTTTTCTATCTTTTAACCACTTGGCAGTCCATAATAGGACATTGACCCCTATCCCATGACATTTTAATTTCCAAAGATGTAGGATTTGTGGACCCTTGGGCCGATCGGAGCCGTAGGAAGAGCTGCTGTAGGTGGTAGAAGCAGCGACCCCGACCGGGAGGCGGCAGGGACAGGTTGATGGCAGGTCGTAGACGGGACTCTGGAGGCCCTATGCGACCAAGGGCCCCGGCGAGGATGGAGGTGATGGTAGCGCTGGCTCGGTGAAGAGGAAACCTTCGCCCTGGAAGCCGATCCTCCCCCGAGAGGAGCTCGTAGGAGTTCAGCCGCTGGGACTTAGGAGATTCACCCTGGAAGCCGGAGTCCCCCCAGGAGGAGCCCGTAGGAACCCGGCCGCTGGGACTTAGGAGGGCCCGCAGGGGCCTGGTCAGCTGTAGTCCAAGGTCGAAAGCCGAAGGGTTGTTGCTCGCCGTACCAGAGTCAGGAACCAGTGGATCGCCGTCAGCTAGTCCGAGGTCAGAAGCCAGAGGGTCAACGAAAGCCGGTCCGAGGTCAGAAGCCAGGAGGTCAACGTAAGCCGGTCTGAGGTCAGAAGCCAGAAGATACCAATGCCAGTCCGGGGTCAGAAGCCAAGTAGAGACGTCAGCCGATCCGAGTCAGGAGCCAAGGAAGAACACCAAGCAGAACGCAGCAACTGAAGACAGGAACAACCCTGGGAACCTCGTTGCAAGGCCCTGAGGAGAGGGACTGCAGGGCTTAAGTAGCCCTGCAGCGTCTGACGTCACCGGGAGGATGCAGGCAGATTTCCCGCGCCTGGCCCTTTAAGAATCGGGCCGAGACGCGCGCGTGCCCCTAGGGGGCGGAGCTAGCCGCGGCGAGACGCCGGCTGCTCCGGCGATGCAGGAGCCGCGTGGTGGGAGCAGGGGCAGGCCCGAGCGCTGCGTGGAGGCGCGGAGAGAGCCGTGGTGGGAGCCCCCGGAGACCCGAGGAAGCCCGAGAAGCCCCGGAAGTCCGCGGAGGTAGGAGGAGCGGCCGGGACCGACCCGGAGCCGCAACAGTACCCCCTCCCTTACGCCCCCTCCCGGGGGGTCGCGGCTTGTCCGGATGCTGGAGGTGGAAGTGTCGAAGAAGATCCTTATCCAGGATGTGAGAAGAAGGCTCCCATGAATTCTCCTCCGGGCCATACCCCTCCCAAGACAGTAGGTACTCCCAGCGGTGGCGACGGCACCGGACATCCAAGACCTCCTTTACCGTGTAGGTGACATCCGGATCCGAGGAAACATTGGAGGGCACTGGCGGAGCTGCCCGAAATCGAGAGAGCACCAGCGGCTTGAGAAGGGACACGTGGAAGACATCATGGATCCTAAGCGAGGAGGGTAGCCGCAATCTGTAAGAAACCGCCCCTACGCGTTCCGCCACCGGGAAAGGTCCAATGTAACGGGGTGCTAACCTCATGGAGGGAGTCCGTAATTGAATGTGCTTCGTGCTTAGCCATACCCTCGTTCCGGGTAAGAATACCGGGGCGGGTCGTCGAGACCGGTCCGCATACGTCTTGAAGCGAGCTGCAGTTTTGCGAAGCTTCTCCTGCGTGGCAATCCAAAGGTGATGAAGTTGGTTAGCTGTTAGTTGTGCTGCGGGGGAAGTGACTTGTACCGGTAATGGCAGTGGAGGTCTTGGGATCCTCCCATAAACTAGCTGGAAGGGAGACTGACTTGTAGCGGAGTGTTTGTGGCGGTTGTAAGAAAATTCCGCCCAGGGAAGGAGAGAGACCCAGTTGTCTTGGAGCTCATTTACAAAAGTTCGGAGGAAGGTTTTCAGAGTCCGGTTGGTCCGCTCCACTTGGCCGTTACCCTGGGGATGAAAGGCCGTGGTAAAATCCAACTGTATCCCAAACTTTTTGCATAATGCCCGCCAGTACTTGGCCGTAAATTGAGGGCCGCGATCCGACGCGATATGCGAGGGTAGTCCATGTAACCGGAAAACATGCTGGACGAATAGGTCAGCCAGCTCAGGAGCCGTGGGTAGCTTGGGCAGAGGGATAAAATGTGCCATCTTAGAAAAGCGGTCGACAGTGACCCAAATTACAGTTTTCCCCTCAGAGCGAGACAAGTCCACCACAAAGTCTGTGGAAAGGTGGGACCACGGTTCCGCGGGAATAGGGAGCGGCTGGAGTAGGCCCCACAGGCGTCCCGGTGGGGGTTTTTGCTGAGCGCATGTGGGACAGGACTGGACATAGTGCCGGACATCCTCTCTCACTCGTGGCCACCAGTAAAACTCAGTGAGTAACTCAAGGGTTCGAGAAATCCCCGGATGGCCTGCCGTCAGGGAGTCGTGTGCCCAAGCCAGAACCTTCCTCCGCGAACGAGCCGGGACCACCGTCCTCCCTTCGGCCCCTAAGTTAGTGGCTGCCAGAAGGACTTTGGCTGGGTCCAAAATATACTGAGGGGTCTCCGTGGTGTCGTCAATCTCGGTGGTGCGGGATAGAGCATCCACCCGTACATTCTTGGCTGCGGGTCGGTAGCGAAGCGAGAAGTCGAAGCGACTAAAGAAGAGGGACCAGCGGGCCTGTCGGGGATTGAGCCTCTGAGCGTGAGACAAGTACTGCAGGTTCTTGTGGTCGGTGTATACTATGATCGGATGCTGGGCTCCCTCCAACCACTGACGCCACTCTTCGAACGCCAATTTTATGGCCAACAGCTCCTTGTCACCAATCCCGTAATTCCTTTCTGCCGGTGAAAACTTGCGGGAGAAGTATGAGCAAGGCCAGGTTTTGCCAGTGGGAGAGGTTTGGAGAAGCACTGCCCCTACCGCGACAGCGGAAGCATCTACCTCTACTATAAACTGGCGTTGCGGGTTAGGGTGCCGAAGACAAGTGTCCTGAAGGAAAGCCTCCTTGAGATCCTGGAAGGCCTGCGTCGCAGCAGGGGACCAGTTTCGTGCATCCGCACCCTTCCGCGTAAGGGCCGTCAGAGGAGCTACCAGGCTGGAGTAATGCGGGATGAAGTGGCGGTAGAAATTGGCGAATCCTAAGAACCGCTGAAGCGCTTTTATTCCTGATGGTTGTGGCCAACCCTTGATGGCGCTCACCTTGTCCGGATCCATTCGGAAGCCCATCGAGGAGACAATATATCCTAGGAAGGGTAATGACTCGTGCTCGAACTGGCATTTTTCCAATTTTGCGTACAAGTGGTTCTCCCTTAGCTTCAGCAAGACTTGCCGCACGTGTTGTCGATGTGTCTTGAGATCCTGGGAATATATTAATACGTCGTCCAGGTACACGATCACTGAAGTGTATAAGAAATCGCGGAGGACCTCGTTCATCAGGTTTTGGAATACCGCTGGGGCGTTACAGAGGCCAAACGGCATAACAAGGTACTCGTAATGGCCGTCTCTGGTGTTAAAAGCGGTCTTCCACTCATCCCCGGGGCGTATACGAACGAGATTGTAAGCACCTCGGAGGTCTAATTTGGTGAAGACGCGAGCCCCTTGGAGGCGATCCAGGAGCTCTGGAATCAGAGGCAACGGGTAACGGTCCCGGCGGGTGATCTGATTCAAGCCCCGATAATCAATACAGGGGCGGAGAGACCCGTCTTTCTTTCCTACAAAGAAGAACCCGGCCCTGGCCGGGGATTTGGATGGTCTGATGAAACCCCGGTCCAGGTTCTCCTTGATATAGGCTGACATAGCTTGGGTCTCTGGCAGAGACAGAGGGTAGACTCTTCCACGGGGCGGAGTGGTTCCAGGTAGCAAGTTGATTGCACAATCAAAGGGACGGTGCTCCGGAAGTAGCTCAGCTTTTTCTTTCGAGAAGACGTCCTGAAAAGCATGGTATTGTGGAGGTACCGTTAACGGAGCTGTGCAGAGTGCGATAGGTCGCAGTGGACGTGCCGGAAGGCAATGCCGATGGCACGCAGGACTCCAGGAGGTAATCTGAAGGGTACCCCAATCGATGACCGGAGAGTGTTTCCGAAGCCAGGGTAAACCCAGGATGAGCGGGTGGATGGATTTTTCTAAAATAAGAAACGAGATTTCCTCCTGGTGGAGGGCTCCAACCTGGAGCTTCAGAGAACTGGTGCGAGTGGATATTAAACCAGGAAGTGGGCTCCCTTGAATGGAGGAAACCCGCACCGGCGGGTCTTGCGAGCAGACCTCGAGCTGTAGCTGTTCAACTAGCTCCCGGAGGACGAAGTTCCCCCCGGACCCAGAGTCGATTAAGGCAAGGGTATCAAAGCCTCCCTCCGGAAGGCAGAGTCGTACCGGAACGGTACATGGGGAGCTAGGTGAAATGTTGCCTAGAGTCAACTCCCCGCTGAGCTCTAGGTTCGGGCGTTTCCCGGACGCTCGGTACAGCGGGCCAAAAAGTGCCCCTGACCCCCACAGTATAGACACAGTCCCTGGGCACGTCGGCGTTGACGTTCCTCGGAGGAAAGGGGGCCACGGCCCAACTGCATGGGTTCCTCTGTAGCTGGAGCGGTGGCTGCAGGAGGAGAGAACCGGGCTTGCGGCGGAGTGGATCGCCGGACGGAGGATCCCCGAGCGGGCCTTCGCTCTCGGAAGCGGCGCTGGATACGCCGGTCCACACGTCCAGCGAGTTCGATGAGTTCCTGCAAGTCGTCTGGGAGATCTCGTGCCGCAAGCTCATCCTGGAGCCGAGAGGACAAACCCTCCAAAAAGATCCCATGCAAACTGTCCTCGCCCCAGGCCAGCTCCGTAGCCAGGGTCTGGAATTCCATCGCAAATTCCTCAAGGGGACGGTTACCCTGCTTCAGCTGGAGGAGCTCCGAGGCAGCTGTGGAGGCCCGAGACGGTTCATCAAAGATCCTCCGGAATGCTTTGACAAATTGTACTAAGTTATTTAAGCGGGAATCTTGGCGCTCCCACAAGGAGGAAGCCCAAGTCAACGGTTTCCCATCCAGAAGCGAAATAATGTACGTCGTCTTTGCCCGGTCTGAGGTGAATTGCGCAGGCAGGAGGTCGAACCGGATGTAACAATGGTTGAGGAACCCTCGACATGTCTTCGGGTTCCCCGAGTACCTCGGGGGCGCTGGCATCTGTACCGGAACAGAAGAAGTCGGGTTGACCATAGATGTAGATGCTGCGGAGTGGGCTGCGGAGGCCCCATCTACGCGATCCGCCAGGCGTTGGACGGCCGACATCAGCGTATCCAGGCAGGACTGCTGTTGCTGCAGCTTCTGGGCAATGCCAGGAATGGCCTTTAGGCCGGCAAGGTCCGCCGGGTCCATGGCCTTGCAATCTGTAGGATTTGTGGACCCTTGGGCCGATCGGAGCCGTAGGAAGAGCTGCTGTAGGTGGTAGAAGCAGCGACCCCGACCGGGAGGCGGCAGGGACAGGTTGATGGCAGGTCGTAGACGGGACTCTGGAGGCCCTATGCGACCAAGGGCCCCGGCGAGGATGGAGGTGATGGTAGCGCTGGCTCGGTGAAGAGGAAACCTTCGCCCTGGAAGCCGATCCTCCCCCGAGAGGAGCTCGTAGGAGTTCAGCCGCTGGGACTTAGGAGATTCACCCTGGAAGCCGGAGTCCCCCCAGGAGGAGCCCGTAGGAACCCGGCCGCTGGGACTTAGGAGGGCCCGCAGGGGCCTGGTCAGCTGTAGTCCAAGGTCGAAAGCCGAAGGGTTGTTGCTCGCCGTACCAGAGTCAGGAACCAGTGGATCGCCGTCAGCTAGTCCGAGGTCAGAAGCCAGAGGGTCAACGAAAGCCGGTCCGAGGTCAGAAGCCAGGAGGTCAACGTAAGCCGGTCTGAGGTCAGAAGCCAGAAGATACCAATGCCAGTCCGGGGTCAGAAGCCAAGTAGAGACGTCAGCCGATCCGAGTCAGGAGCCAAGGAAGAACACCAAGCAGAACGCAGCAACTGAAGACAGGAACAACCCTGGGAACCTCGTTGCAAGGCCCTGAGGAGAGGGACTGCAGGGCTTAAGTAGCCCTGCAGCGTCTGACGTCACCGGGAGGATGCAGGCAGATTTCCCGCGCCTGGCCCTTTAAGAATCGGGCCGAGACGCGCGCGTGCCCCTAGGGGGCGGAGCTAGCCGCGGCGAGACGCCGGCTGCTCCGGCGATGCAGGAGCCGCGTGGTGGGAGCAGGGGCAGGCCCGAGCGCTGCGTGGAGGCGCGGAGAGAGCCGTGGTGGGAGCCCCCGGAGACCCGAGGAAGCCCGAGAAGCCCCGGAAGTCCGCGGAGGTAGGAGGAGCGGCCGGGACCGACCCGGAGCCGCAACAAAAGAAGTCTCATGAGGGACTTTGTCAAATTGTTTCTGGAAATCCAGATTCACTATATTAATTGGCTCAATTTTATCCATATGTTCTATTTACAATCTCAAATAAATGTAGCAAATTGGTGAGGCAAAACTTCCTTTGGCTAAATCCATGTTGACTTTGTCCCATTAAACTATCCCTATCTATATGCTCAGCAATTTTGTTCTTTATGATAGTTTTTACCATTTTGCCTGGCATGGTTGTCAAAGTCACTGGTCTGGTCTGTAGTTTCCTGGATCAACCCTTGAACCCTATATAAAAACTGGCTTTACATTGGCAACCTTCCAGTCTTCAGGTAACATCAATGGTGTTAATAACAGTTTACAACATTTCCAATACAGGTCCGAAATTTCATTTCTCAGTTCTTTCAGCACTTTGGAATGTATACCATCTATTTTCCTCTTCTTTAGCTTGTCAATTTGCCTTATTACATCTTCAAGTTTCACTGAGATTTGTTTCATTTCTCTGAATCATCACTTTTGAATATAAGTTTTGTCGTTGCATATCTTTATTATAGTGAACACCAAAGCAAATAATTAATTTAGTCTATCTGCTATGGCTTTGTCATCCCTTTTACCCCTTGATCATCTAATGGTCCAACTGACTCCCTAATAAGCTTTTTATCTCAAATGTACCTGGAAACGTTTTTATTATGAGTTTTTGCTTCCACAGCAAGCTTCTTTTCAAATTCTCTCTTTGATTTTCTTATCAATGCTTTGCATCTAACTTGCCATTGCTTATGTTGTTTTCTGTTTTCTTCATTCAGATCTCTTTTCCATTGCTTGAAAGATGTTCTTTTAGCTATTATAGCCTATCTCACTTCACATTTTAACCATGCCGGTAGTTGTTTAGATTTCATTCCACCTTTTCTAATGCATGGAAGACAATGAATAGGCAGGCAGGGTATGGAAACAAAGTGATAAAAACATTGTAGTCCAGACTACTGACAACTGAGGTAAGTGTGAAAAGACAGAATGATCTGAGAACAGTTACCTTCTTACAGGCCGATTCAGTAAAATTTGCGCGATTCAGTATTTAAATGAGGGCCCGCGGTAAAAAAAAGGCACTAGGGACACTAGCACGTCCCTAGCGCCTCTTTTATGACAGGAGCGGTGCTGTCAGCGAGTTTGACAGCCGATGCTCAATTTTGCCGGCGTCGGGTCTCAAACCCGCTGACAGCCATGGGTTCGGAAACTGGACGCTGGCAAAATTGAGCGTCCGGTTTTCAACCCGTGAGCCGCGGGATGAGTTAAACATTTTTTTTTTAAATTATTTTTTACTTTGGGACCTCCGACTTAATATAGCCATGATAGTTTTGTGGTATTTTAGGATCATACAATGCTTCCCTGAATTTCTGTGCATCTTGCGGCTGATGCAATATCAGGCATGAAAAAATGTGCATCCAAACATGGCACATGTTTTTTCAATGTGTGCACATCCCCATATTCTGGGTGCCTGATGCAATAGGCAAATGAGCTGCTGCACTAAAAAGGATGTGCTAGAGATAAATTGTGCGTCCCTAGTGCGTCCATGGCATTGCACAGCCACGGGTTAGAAAAACGGACACTCATAAATTGAGCATCCATTTTCCTAACTTGACCATCATCAAAATTTTCTTTTCAAGCTAAGTAAGAGGAACCACAGAAAAGCAGTATTTTGAGCTTTTTTGTGGCGGCTTGGAGAATGTAAAGACTTAATGCCAGTTCCAGGCATTCAGTATTGCAAGTTAAAATGTGCGTGTCAGGTGCATAGTGTTTTTTTGCATCAAGAGTAATAGCTAATAGCCTCATCTACATGGCACTTACATGTGATGAGCATTATTAGCTATGCGCTGGTTTGGACGTACGTTTTGGACACGCTAATCCCATTATTGCATTGGAAGCTATTCTAGTGCGTCCAAAACTCATGTCCAACTGCACAGCAAGCTGTGTGCTAGGCTGAACACACTGTATTGCATTAGCCCCCTTATGTTTAACTCTAGAGTCTCTAAATATAGTTTATGAAAACACAAGATAGCACCAGGCCAAAAACTGATAGCACCCTTCTTATTTCCCTTTTCTATAAAATGAATTCAGTTTACTGTCACTGTTCCAGGTAGGGGTCTTTTGTACCACAGTAGGTAAGGAGAAAGGTAAGGAAGGATGCATGGACCAGTTAATCTTTACTTGTTGTCAGTTTTTGTATTTCCATGAGGTTATTTCATAATATTATAAATAATGAATCACTACTTACTCAAAAACATTTTCCAGTCCCTGATTAAATATACCTTAATGACTGTAGAACAATGAAAGATAGAAACATAACTAAATTCACAATGAACTACTTGCATTTTCAGTATACCCTGTAGACACAAACGTACTTTTACACTTGTTAAATTAAACTGCTGAGGAGATAGTTCACAGCATTCCCCTATGAAGAATTGGATTCAGCCAAGCTCAGATTAGGAAAATTTCCATCATAAAGATTGTCACCTTGTGAAGAGAATAAAAATATGTATATCCTATGTTTAGAAAAGGTTGCTGAGGCCACCACACACCTAAAAGAAGACAGATACATCTTCTTTATGAGTGTGGGTTTTTTTTTTAGCCTAGTTTCCTATAGGATGTAACATGCTGACTGCGGTGCCCGTCCTGAGACCGGCGCACCTTACCTCCAGCCAGGTCCAGACCCTAGGATGCAGCCACTGCTGACGCCTCCTCAGCTGCTGCTCCGCTACCCCCTAGGTGAATGCGCATATGCATGTCAGTCGCTTAAAGGCCCACGGTGGGGAAACAATTGCTTGGCACTTGTCAATAACTTTGGCAAGCTGGGGTACTTAAACGCCCAACTCACACCAGTCCGATGCCTCAGGAACAGGTCTTCCTGCGTTAGCAGGTGTTCGTTGGTATTCTCCAGATCCTGCCTTATCTTTGTTCCTTTCCTTGTTCTGGTTCCTTGCCTTGCTCCCTGTCTTGTTCCAATTTCTGCTGAGTTCCTCTACCCTGCTTTGCCTTGCCTCCTGGCACTGTCCGCCCTCCTCCCTGGTTCTCCTTTGACAGATCTCTCATTGACGACTTGGACCGCTTGCCTAGATACAGTCACTGCTTGACCGCTGCCTGCTTTGCCCCTCTGTCTGGATTCTGACCCTGCTGGACCACTGCCTACCTTGACCTGCTGACTAGACACTGACTTTGTTTGACCACTGCCTGCCCTGACCCTTGGACTGCTCATTTAGCTATGGAAATTCTTCTAAGTTCTACCGACCTCAGAACCCGAAAGGCTCAATCTGCAAAGACTCAACATGCAGGGAAAGAGGCTGGTATAGGTGAAGCTGCTTCAATCCCAGTCAGTAGCATGTCTGCCTGTTGCTGCCATGGGCCCAGCTTGTGTCTCATGAGCTGGGTAGCATCAACTCTGGTGCAGCCCATGACACAGGAAATCAGAAATTAATTATAAAATCATCAGGGTTGATATTCAGCCACTATCTGGCTGCATAATTAGCCAAGATATTCAGCAGTGCATTCGTAGTGCTGAATATACTTGGCTTTCTTATGATATCTTGGGTAAGTTTTTCTGGCTAACTGTAGGGCAGCTAAATAGCAGTGCTACACTTAGCTGGCTAACTAAGCCAGATAATGCTGCATATCAGCGTTTAATCATCTAAGTTAGCCAAAGAATTGGGTTCTCTTTGGAATGTCCTGTACAGCCCCTCATTTACAATGTGATGCATCAAGCCTTCATAGGGCTGTAACATGCAATATACGCTGTTTATCACACGATATAAGCAATTGTTTGCATAGCCCTGCCCAGACTCCTTCACCAATTACAATAACCTGCTTTCCTTACAATTTGCATGCATGATTTGTTTTTAATTTGATACAAAACAGTCTATTAATAGGCAATTCCATGTAAATAATTTATTGCAGCCAACTTAGAAAGCTGTCAGCTGCAATAAATTAACAACACTTCCTGGGGAATCTGTAATCTAACGCGGGAACTCTGGGACACTAATACGGATCCCAAGGCTCCCACATTAGATTGAAAGGGTCACGCAAATATAAACCAAGACCCATGCCAAAAAAATAAAGTTCAGTGGGGGTCAAGACTGACCTCCTAATCACCCCAACACTCGAGGCAGCCCTGACACCCAAAAGGGTAAAATAATTCAAAGTCCTCACACAACAATGGCCCCACCCCAACCTCTCAACCCCATCAAAAATGAATAAAGTCTCCCCATCCCCCTTTCCAAAGACATAAGGGATGCCATGTCCACCCCCCACTCCTCCCGTACCCTCAAACCTTTAAAAGTGAAAAATAGCATCTACTCGACCTTGCCCAAGACATGCGACTGGGTCACGGCTTGCTGCATCTAGGCCTTAACCGGCTAACTTTTGAGCTAGATAAAAAAGTTGGCTGGCTAAGTGCCAGAGAAGACTGTACCCAGATATTCCACCAAAGCCACTTAGTAGGTTAGGTCCAAACCTAACCAGATAAGTGGTGCTGAATATTAGGGGTGTGAAGAAGTAAACATTTTGTTTCATTTTCATTTTGTTTTCAGGGGGGTTCCCCATGAATTTTGTTTTGTTTAAGGTTTATTTCATTTAGTTTTTAAAAAATTAATTAAACATTGCAAAGAAAAGAAAAAAAAAAGAAACAGGGCCTCCCAAGGTCTCCCATCCCCACCACATCACTCCCATCTGAAAAAATGCCAGGGTCAGAATCCTCCCCATCCCTCACTTACCTGGTCTGGGGGTGATCTGATGCCGAGTCCTAGACCCAGGCTGAAACCTCGCCTTAAGCAGGCCTAGGCCACAGTAGGTCACAGTGACCTCGGCCTAGGCTGTACCCAAGGCCAAGGCTTCGTGGCTAGGTCCCAACACCAGTGCCTAGGCCCAGGCCCGACACCGGGGCCCAGTCTGGAGACTGTGTGCTGGGTACTGATGCCTGGGCCTCGGCCTAGGCTAGGGCATCAAACCTGGCTCAAATTTGGAGCCCATTCTAGAGACCAGGTCCCGCTACCTAGGCCTTGGCCTGGACCAAGGCTCAACCCAAAGGACAGGACCCGATGGCTGTACCTTGGCCTAGGCTAGGGCCCAGGTCTTGGCTCAAAGCTGGGGCCCAGTCCTGAGACATGGTCTCGATGCTTGGGACTTGGTCTAGGCTAGGACCCAGGGCCCTGTCTTGAATCAGGGCCCAATCTGGTGACCAAGTCCTGATGCCTGGGCCTTGGCCTGGATCCAGTCCCAATGCCTGGACCTCAGTCCAGTCCCAGGCCAAATGCCAAGACCTGACCCAGAGGCCACATCCAATGCCAGGGCTTGGCCCAGAGGCCACATCCTCAATGCCTGGGCCTTGGTCTAGGCTAGGACCAGGGCCGGGTCCTATCACTGGACCTCAACCTAGGGTCATACCCAGGCCTGGTGCCCGGCTCTTGGAGATCTTCATCCAACATCTTTCTTCAGTTTTGAAATGATACCATCTGCTATGGAGATGTCAGAATTTAACTTGTCCCATTTTGAAAATGACCCAAAATGAAATAGGAAATTTTGTCTCATTTCCTATTTTATTTCTCCTGAATGCCCATCCCTACTGAATATCAGGCTTATCATGTCTGTCTGGCCCACACAATAAATTCTGAACCATTCATCTAATGTCGTTCAAATTTCTGACACAGATAGAGAGTACCCAGTACTTTTCACATGCCTATGACACCACTAACACTTAGAATCTCTTCTTCTTATAGGTAAACAGACCAGTTTAATTTGATTGTGAGCTCAAGGGAGATCAGAGTATATTGTGATGTCAGAGAATATTAAAAGCTGCCTTTCCACAGGTGGATACTGAGCATTGTCAAAGCTGCCCTGCCATTGGTTTACAGTCAGCCCCATGCAAATTTCTGTATCAAAGAAGGAAACTAGGCATCATGAACTATTCACACATCTCCATATTTAGGCCAACCTCCCCTATCCATCACATAATTCATTGTTAGGTTGATTATAAGATGCATGAGCCTCACTATTTATTCTTATATATGCAAAGTTGTTCTTCTAACATCACCAGCATTTGGAATATAGTAGAGGAAGCATATTTAGAAATGTCATACTGGGACAAACCAAAGGTCCATTAAACTCAGTATCCTGTCTCAGACAGTGGCCAATTCAGGTCACAAGTACTTAATAGGAGCCCAAAGAAAAGGTCACATCTTGCTCATAACCAAGGTAAGTAGTGGCTTTCCCAAACCTACATGGCATAGTGGTTTGTGGACTTTTCCTCCAAGATCACGTCTAAACCCTTTTTAATCCCAGCTATACTAATTGTTCCAACACATCTTCTGGAAATAAATCCCACAGTCTGTGCCCTGAGTAAACACAGACTTTGTCAAAATAAACTGATCAATTTGGTAAAGTTAGAATTAGACACAAAATATAAGGCTGAGGTTACTTGTTGTATTTGAACTTTACTAGGCATCCAATATAGCACTTGTAAAACTGGGAACATTGGAAAAGAAGATAAAATTTGCAAATGAATAAAGAGTTGGTTGAAAGATCTATCCTGGAGGGTTTAAATCAATGGTGATAGATCTGATTAGTGTGGCATAATTAGTGGTTTACTACAAGATTCAAGAGTTGATCCATCACCTTGTAATCTATTTATAAATGATTCAAAGATGGGTTTAAAGCACGTTTCAATCTTTTGTGTTATCACAGAATTGGGTGAGAAAGTAAATACAGTGGAAGACATGCAAAAAAAAAAGTCTAACAGCTGAGCACCCTGTGAAAGTGACAATACAAAGGGACTGAAGTACTAAAGCATTTTTCCCATTTTGTGTCTGTGGGAAAATTGCCCATTTGCATTGTTTGATGATCTTTATTTGAAACCATTTTATTGTAAGCAAAAACGTTAAAAAAACACTGTAACACATTTAACTCTTATGGACACCAGGACAACTGTATAAGACAATTACATCTTAGAGCAGTGGTTCTCAACCCTGTCCTGGGGAACCCCCAGCCAGTCGGGTTTTCATGATATCCACAATGAATATGCATGAGAAAAAAATTGCATACACTGCCTCCATAACATGCAAATTTTCTCTCATGCATATTCATTGTGGATATCATGAAAACCCGACTGGCTGGGGGGACCCCAGGACAGGGTTGAGAACCACTGGCTTAGAGTTTCCCTCTCCTCTGTTGTCCCTCCCCTTCCACTCCCCCTCCTTGATGATCTATAAATGCATGGTAGGATCATCTAGGCCATAGCAATGAACAAAGCCTAAACTAAATGGGTCTGTCAAATCAAAACCAAAATTGATCTAAGTATCATAGTAGAAAATGAGCTTAAAATACAATAAAATGCTGCCAGGTATTGAACAAGAAATTGAATGTAGGAAATAGGAAATACTTTTAGAATTAGACAAGTTCTCATTAGGCCACATAGAACATGGCAGGCTGTGTCAATATACCTGGTCCCAAAATGATATCAAAGAATCAAAAGAAAAAAAAATATATATATATATAACTGAGTAATCAATTTAGTGAAGGGTTGTGGAGCTTAACCTAATGTATGAATATTGCCTAATACAATTGAGCACACCTTTGGGAAAAAAATAAGACAACTGAGCTGGAATCTGCCAAGGTAAAAACAAACCAAATGCAAAAAGACTGCCGAACACCAATCCTCTTCCATCTGATGAGTGGAGGAAATATGGCATACAGAGGGCTAACTCCTCAACGCCATAGTGGTCAACAACCCAAGGTATAGAATTAGGGGTAAGGAAGCAGGAAGAAAGTCATTACCATTTCCAAGCACAGAATGCAAATTGAGACAGAAAGAAGAGTGTTAGCAATACATTTGGTGAGAGATATGGCAGTAAGCACAGATACAGAGTAGGGTAGGAAGAAGAATGGCATGAAAACCTCTAAGCCCCAATAGAGGGGCAAAAGGTAGCATCAACAGAAGCAAGAACATCGCAACACATTACAAGGGGGAAATGAACACCAAAAGGCACTACTGAGAGGGGCAAAATGGTAGCAGAAGTGACAAGATTTCTCCAAGGCACCATAAGAAGGGCAGGAGCAGGCCAGGTAGTAACAGTGGCAGAAAAACACAGATAGGCATTCAACCAGGACAGAGGCTGGGTAGGAGCAGAACATTTCTCTCTTTCTTTTATTTTTTAAATATTTGTTTTGAAGGCCAAAACTTCGCAATATAACCAAGAGAGAGGTAGGGCAGGAGGAGCAGATTGGGCAGAAGCAGTGATACAGCAGCCCAGTAAGGTACTGAACCAGGAGATATGCAGAACAGGCAAGGCTGCAAGACTGATAAGGTAAAACAGCAAGGAGCTCAACCAAGAGATAGACAGGGCATGAGGAGTGAGAGGGGCAGCAGGAGCAGGCCAGGCAGCAGTAGAAACAAAGCTCCAGGATCTCAAGTCATCCAAAGAGTGGCAAGAAAGAAGAAAGTTTTTCTTTTCTTTTCTAATGTATTTGTTTGGGGTCAAAACACCCCAGTGTAACCAAAACAAAAAAGCAGGGCACAAGACGCAGACCAGTGAACAGTGGCAAGAGTGGCAACTGGCAACAATATAGCAGGCACTGAGAGCAAAATCAGTGGGCAATGGTTCACTGTAGCTGTGCACTTTGTCCTCTTGGTACTCACATAGAAATTCAGAGAAATGTAGCAGAGGGAGGTTTATTTTAATGAAGACTAACTTTTCTACTCATTCTGGCACCAGCTGTGAACAATGTGGACTCACAATGTACCCTGCTATTGAAAATACCAATTCACTAGGCAAATTAGTTGGAGGGTAGAAAAGAAAATTAGGGGCTACTCTAGCCAGATCGCAGCCTTATGTGCCTAGTATGTCAATGGATCTGTGAATTAGGAGTGTGCATTCGTTTTCGACGTATTGCCAATCCACAACATAAACGTCCCTATTCGTTGTATTCGTGGGGTCACGAAACTTATGGTGAACCCCCACGAACCCCCACGAATACAATGTATCTAACTAGACTTACCAAAAGTCCCTGGTGGTCCAGCGGGGGTCCTGGAGCGATCTCCTGTACTCAGGCTGTCAGCTGCCAGCATTCAAAATGGCGCCGATAGCCTTTGCCCTCACTGTCACAGGGGCTACCTGTGCCATTGGTCGGCCCCTGTCACATGGTAGGAGTAATGGACAGCAGGCGCCATCTTCTGCTCCTACCATGTGACAGGGGGTGACCAATGGCACTGATAGCCCCTGTGACATAGTAAGGGCAAAGGCCAAAAGTCCCTGGTGGTCCAGCAGGGGGTCCTGGAGCCATATCCTGCACTTGTGCCGTCGGCTGCCGGTATTCAAAATGGCGCCGATAGCCTTTGCCCTTACTATGTCACAGGGGCTACCGGTGCCATTGGTCGGCCGCTGTCACAAGATGGTGCCGGCCGTCCATTGCTCCTACCATGTGACAGGGGCCGACCAATGGCACCAGTAGCCCCTGTGACATAGTGAGGGCAAAGGCTATCGGCGCCATTTTGAATACCGGCAGCCAACAGCTCGAGTGCAGGAGATCGCGCCAGGACCCCCAATGGACCACCAGGGACTTTTGGTAAGTCTTGTGGGGGTCAGGAGGGTAGGGGTTGTAG
The DNA here is from genome assembly GCF_901001135.1 of Rhinatrema bivittatum. Taxonomy (NCBI): domain Eukaryota; kingdom Metazoa; phylum Chordata; class Amphibia; order Gymnophiona; family Rhinatrematidae; genus Rhinatrema; species Rhinatrema bivittatum. The sequence goes on from NC_042617.1 coordinate 498,743,601, forward strand.
TTAATTAATTTAAAGGGTTGGGATGGAGGGTTTTTTGGGAAACGAATACATACGAAACTAATGAACAGATCGGGCTCCCCCAAGAATGGATGCAACGGATTTGGCTCCCCACGAATATGAATACCAAATGAGACGAAGCCGTCCCTGCTGCACATCCCTTCTGTGAATATGTCCTTGACTGCGAGATAGTGTTTGACTGAAATTAGTGCCTGGGTCTCCTTTGCTGAGAGGACTCTCTGTTGCTGACCACTGTTGCTATGGCCTTGTCAGATGAGCCCATTTTGTGGTGGACATGGGGGATGGGGGATAAAGGTGGGGGAGGAAGTAACAGCTGACAGGGTATTGCTAATCCTTAAAATACTCTACAAAGTGCCCAGTCTTTCCTGCGCCAAACCTCCATTACAGCACTGAGTTACAGAGTGGAGATAATCTGCCTATTGTACGTTGACCTGGAGGGCGCTTTGTAATTAAGGGCCAAGAGATGCAGCAGTCGCCTAAATCCCATGATCTGCAGGAACTGGTTGCCCAGGGCTATCATTTCCCAGCTGAATCATGTCACCGCCATTTATGCCACCTGCCTCTTTCTATGGGACAGTGATCTAGTAAAACATTCAATCTGCTCCATGGTGGCTTGCTGCTGATATGGGTGTGTGTTCTGTTTGCCTGTCACTTTAGTGGAAGAAGGGCTTGACTTGGGAGATAGATGCCCCTTTTTCCATGGATTTCATGCTGCTGCTTTGAATAGAAGACAGGTCCTCAGATTAGTTTTGGTGGTCTCCCCTGAAACCAATATTAATGTACTTTTTTTTTTAATAATGCTACAGAGTACCATTTGTAAGAAAGTGCAGCATCTTTTCTCCATTGATGGCTTTTTGACAGTGAATGAATTCTGCAAAATACTGGTCCATCTCAATTCTGATAAGAAAATAATATTTGCCATACTGGGTCAGACCAAAGTTCATCAAGCCCAGTATCCTGTTTCCAACAGTGGCCTAGCCAGGTCCCAAGTACCTGGCAGGAACCCAAAGGGTCAATAGATTTCATGCTGCTTATCCTAAGGATAAGAAGTGGATTTATCCAAGTCCACTTTAATAATAGTTTATGGACTTTTCTTCCAGGAACTTGTCTAAATCTTTTTTAAACCTAACCACACTAACATATTTTACCATATCCTCCAGTAATGAATTCCAGAGTTTAATTATGTATTGAGTAAAAAAATAATATTTTCTCCTATTTGTCTTAAATGTAGCACCTAGTAACTTCATTGAATGTCCCTGAGTCTTTGTAATTTTTGAAAGAGTAAATACTGAATATACTCGTGTATAAGTTGATCTCATGTATAAGTGGAGGGTATTTTTTTTGGCCTCAAAATCAAGAATTATCTGTCACCCATGGATAAGTCAAGGGTAAAGCCTAGGGAGCTTATGAAATGGTGAAATCATACTAAGAAACAAACCAACAAGAAAATCACTTTTATTTATTTTTTAGAAGCAGAATAAAGTGTCTCATAAGAAACATCATTTAGCAACTTAAGAAAATGTCCTTACTGTATGAATCCTTCCCTCCCTCCACCATGGCTGCCCCTCCTGTTTAAATCCTTTCCCCCTCCCAATGCCTTTATTCACCTGCTGCTATCTGGACAATGACGGCACTTGCTCAAGAATGTCTTTCCTCTTCCCTCTGCGGTCACCCAGTGTAGCGGTAGGAGAGCTTCTCCAACACAACTCCTCCAGATTCCTCGCTGCTGCTATGAGGAGGACAATGATGATGAACTTGCAGTCATTAAGGCACATTCTCCCTTCTCCTCCATGGGGTCCCAGTGGCATGCTTTGGCCATGTGGCTCTAAGTGCGTTAATAAAACCCTGGCTAGGGAAGGAGGAGGTTGTGCCTGTGCAACTGCAAGTGCTGTCAAACCAGCACTATGTAGATTGACCCGTGGATAAGATGACCACAATTTGAAGGACAATTTTTGAGGGTAACATTTTTCGACTTATACACAAGTATATACAGTAACTAATTTGCGTTTACTCATTACTGTTATGCCAGTTGGTCATAGACGGCTGTGACCACTAATGCTCACCTCTTTTTATGCAGCCCTGACATCATTTGGGAAAGTAACAGCCTCCACCAGCTACCGTTGACCTCGCTGGCATTCCCGGGACAGCATGGGCGCTGCCAACCACCATCTTGCTCATGGGATCACTTAGCATTCACGCGCAAGCACAGGCCAGTATTAAGCATGGGAACCTCGGGGAATGTCTGCACTTAAGCTACCTGGCCCTTCCTATCAAAGAGTTAGCAAGGAGCTCCCTCATTGCTGAATCCGATTCTCTCGTATGGACTTCCTGTTCCAGTTCCAGCACTTCGGCGTGAGACACTCTGGGTACCCGCTTCTCGGGGGCCCTTCTTTGTCTCTGGCTATCCACTCCTCGGAGGGCCTTCTGCCTTGGACTGTGGTCTATTCCCACTCCCCGGGACCTCTCCTGGAACTATCTCTCTGTTAGTACCTTGACTCCACGGACTACTACTGAACCAGCTTTATTCTGAGATCCTCTCCGGTGCACCCCGTACCTCGGGCCACCTCCGTGCCAGCACTAGTGAGGAGCCACCTCGGTGTACCCTGTGCTGCAGGTCATTGCCACACCATCGCTACAGGTCCCTCGCCAGTGTACCCATACCAGGGCCACTACAACTAGAGATGTGAATCGGAACCAGAATCGGTTCCGATTCCGGTTCCGATACACATCGTTAATTTGTTTTTGTGTGGCCCAATCATGGTTTTTTTTTATCGGCTGTGCCCGAGCCAATAAACAAAAAAACCCACCCGACCCTTTAAAACTGATCCCTTAGCTTCACCCACCCTCCCGAACCCCCCCAAAACTTTTTACAAGTACCTGGTGGTCCAGTGGAAGTCCCGGGAGCGATCTCCCGCTCTCGGGCCGTCGGCTGCCACTAATAAAAATGGCGCCGATGGCCCTTTGCCCTTACCATGTGACAGGGTATACGTACCATTGGCCGGCCCCTGTCACATGGTAGGAGTAATGGACGGCTGGCGCCACCTTAAAAATGGCGCGGGCCATCCAGTGCTCTTACCATGTGACAGGGACCGGCCAATGGCACGGATACCCTGTCACATGGTAAGGGCAAAGGGCCATCGGAGCCATTTTGATTAGTGGCAGCCGACGGCCCGTGAGCGGGAGATCGCTCCCGGGACTCCCACTGGACCACCAGGTACTTGTAAAAAGTTTTGGGGGGGTTCGGGAGGGTGGGCGAAGCTAAGGGATCAGTTTTAAAGGGTCGGGGTGGGTTTAGGGATTGTTTTGGTGTGCCGTTTTTCCCGCCCTCCCCCCAAAACGATAAGAGAACCCCACGAACAATTTTGTAGGGTTTTCCTATCAGTTTCGGGGAGCCCCCGATTTCTGACGATTTTCAATCATCAGAAGCATGATTCACATCCCTAACTACAACATCATCTCTGAGTGAGGAATCCCTCGGTGTACCCTGCGCTACAGGCCATTACTGCATCATCACTTCGGAGAGACTTCTTCGGTGTATCCCGCTCTGCTGGCCATTACTGGATATTCACGTCTGAGACATTCCCTCTGGATGTACCCCTTCTCAGAACTTATCTCCTCCTCCTGCACCCCTCCGCTCCGCGGGCTGTGCCTTTTCTACTTTTATAATAAAGACTCTATTCCACAGCTGTGTCTGACGTCTGCTGAGACCACACTTCCTGATGGTGAGGCTCACAGGGCTCCTCCCTTTGGGTGGTACCACCTCTCACCTCAGCCCAGGGCCCACACACCTACAAGTCATAACAATTACACTCCACTCATTATTTTATACACCATTATCATATCTCCCCTCAGCTGTCTCTTCTCCAAACTGAAAAACCCTAACCTCTTGAACCTTTCCTCATAGGGAAATCGTTCCATCCCATTTATCATTTTGGTCAACCTTTTTTAATTCTGCTATGTCTTTTTTGAGTTGCAGTGACCAAAACTGCACACAATACTCAAGGTGTGGTTGCACCACAGAATGGATACAGAGGCATTATGATATTCTTTGTTTTATTTTCCATTCCTTTCCATTCCTAGCAATCTATTTGCTTTCTTGGTTGCTGCTGCTGCACACTGAGTAGAGGATTTGAATATATTATTCACGATGGCGCCTAGATCCTTTTCCTGGATGGTGACTCACAAAGTAGAACCTTGTATTATGTAGCTATAATTTGGGTTGCTTTTCCCTACATATATCATTTGGCACTTGTCCACATTAAATGTCATCTCCCAGTCTTGCAAAGTCTCCCTTGAATTTTTCACAATCCTCTTGTGATTTAACAACTTTGAATAATTTTGTATCGTCAGCAAATTTGACCACCTCACCCCTTTTTCCCATATCTAGTGTTGCGTGCCCCGTCCACGTCCGGCTTATGCATGGGACTGCTCACCTCGCTAGCTCCTCTGCAGGTCATGGTCGGCCTCCCCAGCAGCAGCCGCGAGCTCCTCCAGGCCTTGGCATCCTGCGGCGGTGGTCTCCGGGCCTTCCACTGTGCACCAGGCCTCACACTGGATTTCGGCGTCTCCAGTGGCGCGCGCACGGACTGCCCAGCCTCTTGTAGGGCCAGGGGTGGGTCCTAGCTCCGCGGCGTGCCATGATTGATCAAACAATATAAGGAAGTCCCTGCCTGCACTTCCTTGCCTTGACAATCGGGTCAGCACTGTAAGTGTACTAGTTTGCCTCTGCGTTCATAGTCTTGTTCCAGTCTTGTTCCAGTCTTGTTCCAGCATCCTACTGTTCCAGTGTCCTTCTGTTCCATCGTCCTTCTGTTCTGTTCTGTTCTGTTTTGTTTGAAGTACTCATATATTCCAAACAAATGCACATCCCTAGTGTTGGAGATGGCAGAGGAGGAGAAGGATGAAAAGTATAGTCTTGTTCCCTGCTCTGCATGTTGACAGAAAGAAGATCCTAGACATAGGACTATTTGGGGTTGATATCGGATGGCAGCATGCAAATCTCTAGTTTGCTGCAGAGTATGTGATACTTCTGTCTGTTGGGGGAAGGAGGGCATGTGCCTGGGAACAACACCCTCGAAAGCTTACATCAAGAAACATCACTCTGAGCTACTTCCAGCCCCACTAACCACTAACTGATCCTGAGTGGCAGCAGAAAGCATTGGCAAGGTCAGTGATGAAAGCATCAGATAGGTAGGGTTCATACTGCAGCATATCAATTACAACACATGTGAGCGCACACCACATGAGAAAGCATTGCCAGTCTACTGGGGCACCACTAGCATAATTTATGTTCTTTACATCTTAATACAAACAATGTTTCAGGTATTATACAATAGACATGCTACAGTACATACATGACTTAGTGGCAACTGCAACAGCAGCAGCAGCCACATACTGACAGAACAATAGCAACAAACATAAGAACATGCCATACTGGGTCTGACCAAGAGTCCATCTAGCCCAGCATCCTATTTCCAACAGTGGCCAATCCAGGCCATAAGAACCTGGCAAGTACCCAAAAATTAAGTCTATTCCATGTTACTGTTGCTAGTAATAGCACTGGCTGTCAACTTAATAGCAGGTAATGGACTTCTCCTCCAAGAACTTATCCAATCCTTTTTTAAACACAGCTATACTAACTAGGGATGTGCATTCGTTTGCAACGTATTGGCAATCTGCAATGTATATACCAACGAATAAACCCCCACCCTCCTGAACCCCCCCCCCTCCAAGACTTGCCAAACGTCCCTGGTGGTCCAGTGTGGGTCCTGGAGCGATCTTTTGTACTCGGGCCGTTGGCTGCCAGTATTCAAAATGGCGCCGATAGCCTTTGCCCTTACTATGTCACAGGGGCTACCGGTGCCATTGGTTGGCCCCTGTCACATGGTAGGAACAATGGACGGCTGGCGCCATCTTGGGCTCCACCATGTGATGGGGATGACCAATGGCACTGGTAGCCCCTGTGACATAATAAGGGCAAAGGCCATCAGTGCCATTTTGAATACCGGCAGCAGACGGCCCGAGTGCAGGAGATCGCTCCAGGACCCACGCTGGACCACCAGGAACTTTTGGGAAGTCTTGGGGGGGTCAGGAGGGTGGGGGTTGTAGTAAATTAAATTTAAAGGGTTGAGATGGGGTTTTTTGGGGGGAAACAGATACATATGTAACTAATGAACGGTTCAGGGTCCCCCGAGAATGGATGCAACGGATTTGGGTCCCGACGAATACGAATACTGAATGGGACAAATCCATCCCTGCTGCACATCCCTAATACTAAATGCACTAACCACATCCTCTGACAATAAATTCCAGAGTTTAATTGTGCATTGAGTGAAAAAGAACTTTCTCCGATTAGTTTTAAATGTGCCACATGCTAACTTCATGGAGTACCCCCTAGTCTTTCTATTATCCGAAAGAGTAAACAACCGATTCACATTTACCCGTTCTAGACCTCTCATGATTTTAAACACCTCTATCATATCCCCCCCTCAGCCGTCTCTTCTCCAAGCTGAAAAGTCCTAACCTCTAGTCTTTCCTCATAGGGGAGCTGTTCCATTCCCCTTATCATTTTGGTCGCCCTTCTCTGTACCTTCTCCAACACAATTATATCTTTTTTGAGATGTGGTGACCAGAATTGTACACAGTATTCAAGGTGTGGCCTCACCATGGAGCGATACAGAGGCATTATGACATTTTCCGTTTTATTCACCATTCCCTTTCTAATAATTCCCAACATTGTTTGCTTTTTTGACTGCCACAGCACACTGAACCGACAAGTTCAATGTGTTATCCACTATGACGCCTAGATCTCTTTCTTGGGTAGTAGCACCTAATATGGAACCTAACATTGTGTAACTAATATAGCATGGGTTATTTTTTCCTATATGCATCACCTTGCACTTATCCACATTAAATTTCATCTGACATTTGAATGCCCAATTTTCCAGTCTCACAAGGTCTTCCTGCAATTTATCACAATCTGCTTGTGATTTAACTACTCTGAACAATTTTGTATCATCTGCAAATTTGATTACCTCACTCGTCGTATTTCTTTCCAGATCATTTATAAATATATTGAAAAGTAAGGGTCCCAATACAGATCCCTGAGGCACTCCACTGCCCTCTCCCTTCCACTGAGAAAATTGTCCATTTAATCCTACTCTCTGTTTCCTGTCTTTTAGCCAGTTTGTAATCCACAAAAGGACATCACCACCTATCCCATGACTTTTTACTTTTCCTAGAAGTCTCTCATGAGGAACTTTATCAAATGCTTTCTGAAAATCCAAGTACACTACATCTATCGGTTCACCTTTATCTACATGTTTATTAACTCCTTCAAAAAAGTGAAGCAGATTTGTGAGGCAAGACTTGCCTTGGATAAAGCCATGCTGACTTTGTTCCATTAACCCATGTCTTTCTATATGTTCTGTGATTTTGATGTTTAGAACACTTTCCACTATTTTTCCAGGCACTGAAATCAGGCTAACTGGTCTGTAGTTTCCCGGATTGCCCCCGGAGCCCTTTTTAAATATTGGGGTTACATTAGCTATCCTCCAGTCTTCAGGTACAATGGATGATTTTAAAGATAGGTTATAAATTTTTTACTAATAGGTCTGAAATTTCATTTTTTAGTTCCTTCAAAATGCTGGGGTATATACCATCCGGTCCAGGTGATTTACTATTCAGTTTGTCAATCAGGCCTACCACATCTTGGAGGTTCACTGTGATTTGGTTCAGTCTTAAAAATGATGGGTATTAGGCAGGCACTGGGCAGGCAGTAAGCCAAGTCAGCTACACTGCCAAAATGCCAATAGCGTATGAGACAAACATTCCCAGAATGAAAGTTCACAAATACATGGAGGTGTTCCAGAGAAGGGCAACCAAAATGGTGTGGAGTCTGTACCAGAAGACTTATGAGGAGAGACTGAAGTATCTGAATATGTATACCCTGGAAGAGAGGAGGTGTAGGGGAGATATGATATAGACCTTCAGATACCTGAATGTTTTTAATGATACATGTTCCTCAAATCTATTCTGGAGGAAAGCAAACAGTAGAACTAGGGTTCAAAATATGAAACGTTAGGGGGGATGATTTAGAACCAACATCAGGAAATATTTCTTCATGGAAATAGTGGTGGATGCCTGGAATTCTCTTCCGGAAGAGGTGATGAAGACAAAAACAGTAAACAAATTCAAAAAGGCATGGGATAAACACTGTGGATCCCTATAGGCTAGAGTTGGAAATTAAGAAAAGGGTGTATGGGGGATGACCAGCATGGAGCTGCGGCTGCTACCTCTAACAGAAGGCATGGGGAGTACTACTCTTAATCAATTAGCTTACATGAATTTGACACATGGGGATTATTACCCTTAACCAATTAGCATACATGAATCCTACGCAACTAGAACATTGCTCTCCACTTCAATGGCGGGGGGGGGGGGGGAAGATAAGTGGAATTGGATTCAGATGACAATCAACACTGGGCACCGACTTTTATGGTCTAGGGTAGTGATATGCAGGCATTATCGAAAAAGCACAGGACTGCTTCTGTAGCCAAGTCTGAAAACAGAGCACATTCAAGCAGCAACATTGTATGAATTATCAGGAAGGCTGCTCACTCTAAAAATGTTGCTAGCAGTCATTTTGTTGTGGGTTTGACAGTTGCTTGGTTTTGAATTTTAATATTACTACCATTAACATAAGACTTGAGGGTATCCTGCATGGAGCGGTAGTTACTATCATAAGAAGTTAGAATAGAATAATAGAATAGAATAATAGAAGGACTAGGGGGCACTCCATGAAGTTAGCAAGTAGCACATTTAAGACTAATCGGAGAAAATTCTTTTTCACTCAACACACAATAAAGCTCTGGAATTTGTTGCCAGAGGATGTGGTTAGTGCAGTTAGTGTAGCTGGGTTCAAAAAAATGTTTGGATAAGTTCTTGGAGGAGAAGTCCATTAATGACTATTAATCAATTTTACTTAGGGAATAGCCACTGCTATTAATTGCATCAGTAGCATGGGATCTTCTTAGTGTTTGGGTAATTTCCAGGTTCTTGTGGCCTGGTTTTGGCCTCTGTTGGAAACAGGATGCTGGGCTTGATGGACTCTTGGTCTGACCCAGCATGGCAATTTCTTATGTTCTTATGTTCTTAAGTTTGCTGGACAGACTGGATTGACCATTTGTTTTTTTTCTGCCGTCATTACTATTTTATTATATGTTACTATCTTTCTTTTAAGTATCTGTTTCTACAAACAATTTTCCTTCTATGTTATTTCGCCTAAATAAATCCACCTACTCTTTGTATACTATATAAGATGCTGAGTAAGAATGCAGATCTGGGGTGATGGCAGACTACTGAACAGTGATCTACTTACATCCGGCTACTATGATGGCACATTAATGCAACCCTTTTTTTAAATGACGTATTTCTTCAAGGGCATACAAAGTAATTTATAGTTATTGAGCTGTCTACACTAATTTTCTTTACTCCCGTCCCTTATCCCCAAAGCGTGGGTCCTTTCTGTGGGGGGAAGCTGATGCTTATGGCCCAGGCAGTGAGGGGCTTTTCTAAGAACCTTGTTTGTAATCCCCTCTGTAGTCTGTGATGCTGTAGTGCTGCAGGGGCAAATGCACTGGACACAGAACTGGGTGTTCAAATCATAGTTTACTGATTCTTCCAAAAGTTAAATCAATGTTCAATTCTGAATAAAAGAAATTACAGCTGACTGTCTTTCTGCTTTGTGTCTCTGGCTTAGGTTCCTTATGCAAATCATACCACGTCTGCTATGAGTGTAAAGAGTCCAGTAATTGGGAAAAATCCCACTCTGTACCCTGTAGAACATAGAAAAATCCTGAGCCTGTGCCCGTGTCCCTATGGGGTGAATATCCTGTTGAGGGTTTTCAGATTTTGTTCGCCTTCTTCCTTATAGTTAATGGACCTCTCAGAAGGACGGGTCTGATGATAAATTGCAGAACTGTGCTTTTCCAGCCCAACTCCCGGCAAGGAGGAGTAGACAAAAAAACCTCCTGTCAAATCAAAATAGTATAAATTTCTTACAGTCAAAAATCTTCTCTAAAGGGGAATCACTGCCCTGTAGACCTGTCTCTCTCCTAGACAAGGTTCTATCAGGCCTTCAGTGTCCTGGCATCTGGATCAGGGGAAACTGTCTTCACTAAAATGACCAGGCTGCCACTCGAGTGATCTCTCAAAATTAGCAAAGCTCTCAACAAAATCTCTTCTAAGTTGAGACCAACCTCCAGTCAGGCAGGTAGCACCTAGGAGGAATAGTCTCTAAAAATATAGAGCAGTGAGGGGATTAGGCCTTACCCTCAAAAAAATACAACTGGAGATCCTCACTCCCCATAAGCTGAACTTAAATACCACACCTCTTTTTGTCTTAGTCCCTACTTATAAGAAAGATCCACCCACTCAGGCAGCTTCTAGAGGAGGTGCTGAACTGTGTTATGCTTTCCAGTAGGGATGTGCAGAGGGACACCATATGTTGCATTTGGGATTCGGATTCGTCGGGGAGCAGTTACATTGCATTCGGCAAGGGGGCCCCCCGATACGTTTATACATCAATTCTTATTCAGTTCCCAGCTAAAATTAAATTAACTACAACCCCCACCCTCCTGACCCCCCCCCAAGACTTACCAAAACTCCCTGGTGGTCCAGCAGGGGGTCAGCCCCTGTCACATGGTAGGAGCAATGGATGGTCGGCGCCATCTTGTGCTCCTACCATGTGACAGGGGCTGATCAATGGCATTGGAAGCCCCTGTGACATAGTAAGGGCAAAGGCTATCAGCGCCATTTTGATTACTGGCAGCTGACGGCCTGAGTGCAGGAGATTGCTCCCAGACCCCCGCTGGACCACCAGGGACTTTTGGCAAGTCTTGGGGGTCCCTCCTGACCCCCACAAGACTTGCCAAAAGTCCAGCGGGGTTCCGGGAGTGACCTCCTGCACACAGGCTTTCAGCTTCCATTATTCAAAATGGCACCGATAGCATTTGCCCTTAATATGTCACAGGGGCTACCGGTGCCATTGGTCAGCCCCTGTCACATGGTAGGAGCACAAGATGGCGCCGACCATCCATTGCTCCTACCATGTGACAGGGGATGACCAATGGCACCAGTAGCCCCTGTGACATAGTAGGTCAAAGGCTATCGGCACCATTTTGAATACCGGCAGCCGAGAGTTGAGTGCAGGAGATGGCTCCCGGACCCCCCACCAGACCTCTAGGTAGTTTTGGTAAGTCTTGAGGGGGTCAGGAGGGTGGGGGTTTGTTTAAATTTGCTCCTTTACGCAGCCAAATAATTCAGCGAAGATTTGTTGTATTCATGGGGAATCGCGATACATTTCGCTTCCCCCCAAATACAACGAATATGGCCCTATACGTTGTGGATTGCCAATTTGTAGGGAACGAATGCACAACCCTACTTTCCAGATGAATAATGGGATGCTAACCTAGAGGGGTGGGTGCCACATTAACAAAATCACCAAAACAAGAAAATTATTTCTTTTTCACAAATTAACTCAGTGTGTGTGCGCTGCACAAGACACTCAAGAAGAATGCAGATCTGTGTAAATATGGGTTAGATTTTTAAAGTAATCTTCAGAATTAGGCAACTGGATCATTTTTTTTTTTAAATATCCTATCACCTAGTTTCAAGAGGAGGCAATATTTAACCAATCAAATTCTGGATGGCCCCAAGTTAGTCCTGTTTTTCAGAGCTAACTGGCTAAGTTAAGCAGCTATCTCTTTGTGCAGACTACGTTTTAGCTGGCTAGAATTAGGAAAATTTCAGCCTCAGCCTAGCTGAAAATACAGTTTAACGTAGCTGGATAAGTTGTCACTTAGAGCTGGATTTTCTAAGGTTGCAGACCTTAGAAAATCCGGTGGTAGCAGGGGGGGGGGGGGGGGGCCTGCGAAAGCCGGCAGCCATCGCACCACTGCGGTGCGCTGGCTGCCGGCTTTTGCACCGATTAACTAAACCATAAAAGGTGTAGTTATTCGGCGCAAAACTGGCGGCGATAAGGGTCCTTACCTTTTGCCACCAGCGATGTGTCCGCAGCATCGGCCCTGGTGCTGCCCCGACTCCTCTTCTTCAAGGGCTGACTTCACCCCGACTCCTCCCCGAGCTAGCTATCATGTGCGATACGCTTCGAAAATGACCCCCTTAATGGCTTGCTGAAAATTGGCCCCTGTGTGACTATTGATCAAATAACCAGAGACAGTGCACAGAGAATTAGGCCTAATTTGTCTGAGGGCTGTGCTCAGTCACTGACTGCCAATCTTTTGCTTCACCTCTCGCATCAGCCAAGAACTCAAAATTAGTTATACTTTCAGGGTAGGCAGAAACTGATTAAGTGGTGGATTCCTATTATCAAACTTATTGGCCAATGAATGTTTTACCCCAGGTGAAAATAAATTGTCTAATGTCAAACTTATAAACCCAGGATATTGAAATACATTCATTTCTCAAATCTATAGAAAATGTCAAAGTAACAAGTTTGACTAATTTCCCCAACAAGCCTAGGGAAATTCTGAAATTGATGACAAAATCGAACCATACTGAAATCCACCAACTTCATGTTCACTCTTGTTCAAATATTTCTAATTCAGATAAGAATATTTCCTCTTTCTAAAATAAATATGTACAGTACATACTTCCAATACTAACCAAATATGTCTCAAAGTAGTACACAGACATCATTAGAAAACCAGCAGACCTCTTCATATTAAAATACCATCACATAAATTAGCCAGTAAATTAAAAACACATTAAAAGTTAACAAGGAAAATGCAAGTCTTTTGTCTTGCCTTAAGGAAAGTCCAAAATGAACAACATTTTAGATCTGGAACAAATAATTTTTTAAATATGGGTAAATATAAGAAGACTAATTTAATTGTCTTTTATAAGTTTAACAATTCAGAAGGGCTTTGTTTAACGTGCATATAGGCATTCTTCACAAATAAGTACTCTGCACCAATTTGTAAATATTATTGACAGAAATATTTCTGAGACTAGGTCCTAAATGAGCTACTTTTTGTACCCATACTAAGTGTTCCCTTTAAGTAACCCAGTTTGCTGAGATTTGCATCTATTCAAAAAACATATTTTTCAACACTGATGCACTGTCTAGATAGCTATATACCATGCTCTAATCACCTAAATTTGGGGTAGACTATTGGAAGATTACTGTGCAGATCTAGCATCATGATACTCTTGGATTTCCTATCAAACTTTAGACTATGCCATGACAGAAAGATGTAATGCCTGATTTACAAGTGAAGCATACCGGCCTGCTTTCCATTCTTTTTCATCTGTCTTTTAGACAATTGAACATTTTTAGTGTTGTACTGGCTTTATGAGTTTTAGAATAGAAAGATCATTGAATTTGTGCTTTCCTAACTGGAAGTCTTGTTCATGTATGTCTAATTATTGGTACTTTTTCCATCTTCAAACAATACCAAGGTCATGCCTTTTTCCTTTCAAATGCTGTCTTGATGACTTTAGGGCATGTAATTGTCTCTTCTAGGACAGATTATTGTGGGGGGGGTTTCTATCTATTCTTCCCTTGGTACAGCAAATGGAGATTGCAGCTAAGTCTATTATACGTGTAGTTTCAGGCAAATCTCTTGTCAAAGTCCTTGTACTATATCTCTTCCATGAACAATATTCACCACTAATTAAAAAACAAATATAAGTCAAGGCCTTATGCTTGATATATGGCCTAAATGTACTGAGCATATTCTGCCATTTAGTGGTATTGGGAGAGTGTTTAGTACATAGAACCATATTTAGAAATGACTTTTCCGCTTTCAGTATCTATAGAAAAAAAATCTTTATTGAATAAGGCCTACAATTTCCTATGGTTTTCTATGACACCACCTAATATGTTTCCTGAAAGTTATCAGGGATAACCTGGCAATTATTTCAGGCAGAGGAGCCCTCTCTGTAGATAGACCATTTTTGCAGAACAGACTATTAAAGATTGTCAATTTCCTAACAAATGCAGCTATCTTTCAACCTATACTGAAGTTTAAAAAGTTTTACAATTTTGCTTAATTGTATAATCTGTTAAAGGGGTATTACAAAGAAAAATGCTGTGTCATAAAGGTTTTTCAATTAGTATAAACTGATTAAACAATCACATACATAAATACATATAAAAGATTGTTCAGACTGACAAAACCTGCAATTGCATCCTTAATTAAGACACCGACTAGTGATTAATAAGCCATTTGAATTCCACTGTTTCCCTTGCCATATTAGGAATGTAAACAACTAGACAAAAAAGCAGATTTTGTGAAGCATATTTTAAAATATATTCTTAAGTTACACTTACCCAACAATGTCTGCTGCAGAGAATAAGGAGGGCTGGATCACCACTAAAGAATCTATTTGCAGATTTAAACATTGTTCCAACTTCCCAGTCTGTTGGTCATTTATAATAGTGTTTGTCAAATTGTTAAATCTGTCATATGACAATGGAGGAGTGAGAACAGTTCCTGAAATGGGGGGACCTGATAGTGGCGTATCACTGATTTCCACAATCACCACATTTGACAGGGGATAAATGGCATTTTGCAATTGCCTGACTTTGTATTTTGTTTTTGCTTGAAAAGTTTCTTGCATATCAGTATGTAAAATTGTCTGCATATCAGCAGTAAAATTGTTAAATGACAAAATCGGAGGGCAGTGAAGATTTCTCTTAGAGGTAAAGTCGGTGATAATTTTCAGCGAGTTATCACTACCTAGAACATTCTGGAGTATTCTGATCTGAGACTGGTCAATTTGAACAATATCAGCAAGTTGAATGATCAATTGTTTTTGACTGTCTTCTCCAGTCATTCCAACTATGGTGAAAGCCATATGAATTGATATGTTTGTGTATATCTCTATAGGATCATCTCCTTCGAGGACAACATAAAGAAGGCTGTTTGTCAACTGAAAGGAATTGGTACCATGCCCAGTTTTCATTAGAAGAGATTCTGAAGAAAAAGGAGTTGGTGGGGTATAATTTCCTTTTATGAAAACATGAAGGCTTTGAGGTATATCATAAAAAATAGCAAGAATAATTTTGGTAGTATTTTGACCACCAATAAGGCGAAGTCTTAAGGTATGAGGAGTTGAACCACTAAAACAAAGTTTTGAGACTTTATATGCAGGTAATATAGAATAAAATCTTGATGCAGGTTTTGAGTGACAGATACAGTTTTGAGAAACCATATCACTGAAGACATCAAAAAAGCTCTCAGTCATGGACGTCACTGGTGAAATACTTCTACTTTCTGCTTCCAAATTTTCTATGACTATGGCTGCATGATCTATCTGTTGACAGAAGTATCCTTGAAATTCTGGTTTGTAGACACAGCTGCTGTCTTTCCGATAAATACCTGTAAAAGAAGATATTAATATAAAACATTTTGAAATACAATCTTTTCAATATTTGCCTGATATTCAATTCACATATGATGCTAATATCATGCATATAAGTAATTTATAGGGTGTAAGGAATATCTATTATTTATATAAGTTTATTTTTATAATTTCCCTATTTCCATTATGTAAAATGTGATGAGATTTATTATAACTTACTTGTATGAGAATTTTTTTTTTCAGTTTATGTAGGTTAAGAAGCTGGGTGATTATATTATTATGGAGACGTTTAGTGGGGGTACAATGGGTGTAAAGTGGATGATTGCTGATTTTATTTTTGGGTGTAAAGTGCACAATATGAATGGAAATAGGTCAGATACTGCTATAATAATGCTGAGTGTTAGTCATTTTGCCTGTGTTATTGTAAGTGTTTGACAATGCTCTGGAGGATTTTGTTTTAGGGATTATTATTGTTGAATTGTTTTATATCTGTTTAAATTATTTTATTGTTTGATATTGTTTTACACATTTTTTTAATCCATCCAGATCATGGCAGTGTTGAGCAGAAAGTAAATGTAATAAAATAAATTAGTAACCTTTTGATGTTCATGGAAGGAAGCAAGGAGTTTATATGATGGAATTAACAACATTCCTTTCACTGCCATAATGTTAACATGAAATGGATAAAATGGAAGGGAGGGACGTTTGATGATATTTTAGATGAAGAAAGTAAGCAGAATTATAGCTTGGGAGGAGTTACACTAGCATCTGAACAGAGGCTTGCAAAGTTCAATATGAAAAAATTCTCTCTGAAAATTAAAAAAACGTTTATTGATGGCTTGAGAATCCAATAAAATATTCCAGTGCTATTTTGTTGAAGTCTAAAATACACTTATATGTTAAGATTTATAAGAATATTCCTAAATGCATAGTATTTAATCTAAGAATGGTTATAGTTTAAAATCATGGAGCTAGGTGTAAGCAAATCAAGTACTGAATGAAAAATAGATCTGTTGCAGTTATACTGCAATAAACTTCAGAGGAGCAAAAAGTTGATATGATCTCCCATTGGTGAAGGCACATACATAGTATATAACTCAAGAAGAAAAGCTAAAACCTCAAACTTTTAAGTTGCTTCAAAAGTGTATTGTGGGACTCGTTTGGTGGCTCAGTGGCAGCATTTGCACTGTGATGCAGAGAAGCTGGGTTTGATTCTCAGGCTAGAAGTTTCTTTCCAGGCTAGTCAAGGCTAGGTCTCCTATGGAGGCAGCAGACACAGCTATTGAGGGAATTGAAATATTTCCCTTCACTTAACAGCAGTACCTAGTGACCAGACATAAAACTTCCCTAACTGATTCCCTTTCTCATAGGGACTCCCCATTTCATCATATCACCCACACAGAGCACCATAGGTACAAGGCCAGCCTTGACTCCAACACTACAGAGTGCTCACAAAGGTGGATGATCATATATTAAGGTGCCCTCTGGAGTCAGGGCTGACAGATTTCACTCCAAGGCATCAAGGGAATTAATGTGTGTGTATGTCGGGGAGGGGAAGCAAGGTGTTTTAGAGGTGACAGAGTGAGGCAATGTGTCTACTGCATCAGGATAAATAATAGGAGATGTGGAGTAGAGGAAAGGGAAAAGTGTGACAAATAGAAAGAAGGAGGTGACAGAGGAAAGAAACCAATTCACACTAGGGAACTTGTGCAGGCGCGCACAAGTTATAAAATCAAGGGTCGGCGTGCGCAAGGGGATGCACAATTGTGCACCTTGTGCACGCCGAGCCGCCCTGCCCCCATTCCCTCCCCCATAACCTGTCCTTCCCACCCCTTCCCCTAACCTTCCCCCCCCCCAGCCCTACTCTAATCCCCCTCAAAACATTTGTTTTAACTTTTGCGCCTGCCTCTTGGCAGGCGCAAGTTGCGCGCACCGGCCGACTGCCAGCGCACGATCCCTGGCACAGCGGCAAATATGGCTGCTGTGCCAGGAGCCTGACTCCACCCCTGCCCCAGACCGCCCCTGCCCCACCCCCTCCCCATCCCTTTTTGCAAGCCCCGGGACTTACACGCGTTGCCGGGTCTTTTTAAAATAGGCCCGGCATCGCAAGGCCGGTTACGTGCGTAAATCCTTCGAAAATCTGGCCCATAGTACATATTCCACACCTTGATGCTTAACAGTGGTCTGGATCTCAAAAGCTTCTTTCAGGTCACCAAATGTTTTGGTCTGAGTACAGACATCTTTTCTTTTAACTTTCATGCCTTTGCAGACTGTGCTATCTAGCCATTGTGGTAACTTCACTACAGAGTATATGTAGAAGGGAGAATGGCCAGATGACAGTGCCTTTCTTCACTAGGCTAGCCACATTCTCTTCTGTGTCACCATCTTATTACTACTACTTAGCATTTCTATAGTGTTACATGACAAACGTAGCACTGTATGTCCATGCACCTTTCTCTTACCAAACTGTCCCCTCATGACACTCTTTTAGGAACCTTAATGATGCAGAAGACAGAAGGGCAGAAACACTCTCATTCTGTTATGGGAGTCTCTGTTTAGTGGACCCTTGGGCCGACCTGCTGGAGACAGGGAAAGATGGTCAAAGTCTCTAGTGAGTAGCAGGCCAGGAGGCAGATGTTCAGACAGGACGTAGATGCTCTTCACCCTGGAAGCTGGTGCTCCCCCGGGAGGAGCACGTAGGAGCCCAACCGCTGGGACTTAGGCGGGTTGTGGATCAGGACAGGTAACTGGAACCAGACTAAGACAGTAGCAATACTGTAACTGGGTTCGGGTTCTGGAACCAGACAGGAACTGTAGCGAGACTCGTGTACTGGATCCAGGCAGGAACTGTGGCAGGATTCGGGTACTGGGACCAGGCAGGAACAGCAGCAGGCACCGGGTACTGGGACCAGGCAGGAGCTGTAGCAGGATTCAGGTACTGGAACCAGGCTAGAACTGTAGCAGGCAGACTGGGGCCAACCAGGTACTGTAGCAAGCAAGCAGGAACCAGCAGGTATGTAGCAAGTGAGCAGGAACCAGCAGGTACTGTAGCAAGCAAGCAGGGACCAGCAGGTACTGTAGCAAGCAAGCATGAACCAGCAGGTACTGTAGCAAGTGAGCAGGAACCAGCAGGTACTGTAGCAAGCAAGCAGGGACCAGCAGGTACTGTAGCAAGCAAGCATGAACCAGCAGGTACTGTAGCAAGTGAGCAGGAACCAGCAGGTACTGTAGCAGGCAGGCAGGAACCAAGCAGGTACTGTAGCAAGTGAGCAGGAACCAGCAGGTACTGTAGCAGGCAGGCAGGAACCAAGCAGGTACTGTAGCAGGAATGGAGCGATGAAGCAAGGTGTGTCACTCCGGGGCACAGTGCAACAGGAAACCAGGAGGCTAACCCGTTGCAAGGCAAAGACTGGATGGCCGCGACTGGCTTATCAAGGCTACGGCGTCTGACGTCAGAAGTTGGGTGGAGTCACCACTGGCGGGAAACAGCCTAGAAAAGCGCCCAAGTGGCGCACGTGCGCCTAGGAGCCGGGCATCCATGGGAGGGCTTGCAGCGGCACAGCCCCAGCGGGGACGCCGCCAACCAGGCTGCAAACCAGGCCTCTGGAAGCGGGAGCAGGTCCGGGAACCCGGAGGTTAGGGCCTGGCCACGGTGCTTGCGGCCAGAACCACAACACATTCACATCTGGTTTGTCCTCTTTCAGAACTCTCTATTCTCCTCTATCCTCTTCTCTTGGTGTCCAGTAGCTCTCTCACTTCTCTCCTCAGCATTGACAAGCAACCCTATGTGCCAGACTTACTTTGATCCAGTTTTGAAGCTAGGTTTAGAGCCAAGAGGTTTTCAGGTTAACATTCTATTATGCATTCTATTACTTACTTCTACTACTATTACTATTTATCATTTCTAATGTGCTACAAGACATATGCAGCACTGTATTGATATACATAAGTGACAATCCCTGCTCCATAGAGATTAATATAATAGACATGCTATCAAGAAAATGTTTTACTGCGCACACATTCAAATTTATTATAGTATGTTTTAATGTACATGTTTGGGGGCTTGATTTTCAAAGTGTTTTACTGGATTGTTTTATGCATATGAATTATACTTTGAAAATAAACAGGGAAGTTCTACAGGTAAAAAAAAATGTGAAATCCAATTTTACATGCAGTTTTACCTGTATTCACAGTAGGCATTCTTGGAGGTGTAGTTGGGAAGATAAAGGCTTTATGTGCATATTTTCAATTTCCAAAATTATGCAAATAAATCTACAAGCAGAAAGCTGCATCTCCTTTGAGCAGGCTGGAACTTTTTGCATGTAAATTTGCATAATCTGTGCCAATCTGCACATTTTCAGGTTATATATCTGCTTTGTATATTCTTCCATCACACACACAATTATACCTGCTATTATGTGCATGGAAGATTTTCTGAAAAATGTATATGCACAACTTTGAAATCCAAAAGTAAGCACAGAAATCCAAACCTCTGCCCCATTATGTCCAGGTAAAGTTATGCATGAACAGGTAATATGTACATGCCTTTACCGACATATTGGCCAGACAGTTTTGTAAAAAGCCATTTCTGTGCCATAACACTGTTTTATCTTAGGAAATGTCTTTGAAAATTTCCCTTTAAATTGTTTCCCGCTCACATGCTCATTTTTTTTTTTTTTTTTTTACCAAGTATAGGCCCCTAGAACTCTACGCAAAAACACTTTGCATTAAACCCCATGAAAAATGTTCACCATTCATTTTGGACGTGATAAATTTACTTTTTGCACCTGCTTAAATTATAGTTTTGGAATCTCTCAGATAGTCTTCTCTATAATTAAGCGTGAATGAAAAACGATAAATAATATGCTGAATTGACAGTGCTTGTGTTCTCTGAGTAGAATGCATGCTACAAGAAGAAGAGTATACAATTAACCCCTTTAGGTTGTAAGAAATAATAACTGCCCCTGAGGAAAGATATCAGAATTTCTTATGTGTGGTGGCAATCTGTTGACCTCCTTTTAGTTTAGTTTAGTTTATTAAGTTTTATATACCGTCGTATCGGGTATTCCATTACAACGGTTTACAATATAAAAGAGTAAAATACAATTGCCATTAAAATAAATTTCAAACAAATTTGTAACTATAAAATAATATATAATTAACAATTAATACAAAACTTAAACTATAAAATTGATACAGGAAAAAAATTAGAAACAGTAGGTAAAATAAAAGATGTAAAAAAGATAATACTAACTATTAAAAGTAGGAGCAAGAGTTACAAGGTCATTTTCTTTAATTGGATTCTGCATACACACAGCGGAATAACCATGTTTTAAGTTCTGACTTGAATTTTTTAGTATCAGATTGTAGGCTCATCTCGGCCAGCAATGTATTCCAGAGTTTGGGGCCTGCTAATGAAACTGCATACTCTCTCACTTGGCTAAGGTGTGCTGAATTCACTGAGGGAATTGTTAGTAGGGATGTGAATCGTGTCCTCGATCGTCTTAACGATCAATTTCGGCTGGGAGGGGGAGGGAATCGTATTGTTGCCGTTTGGGGGGGTAAAATATCGTGAAAAATCGTGAAAAATCGTTAAAAAATCGAAAAATCGAAAAATCGAAAAACCGGCACATTAAAACCTTCTAAAACCCACCCCCGACCCTTTAAATTAAATCCCCCACCCCCAAATAACTTAAATAACCTGCGGGTCCAGCGGCGGTCCGGAACGGCAGCGGTCCGGAACGGGCTCCTGCTCCTGCATCTTGTCGTCTTCGGCCGGCGCCATTTTCCAAAATGGTGCCGAAAAATGGCGGCGGCCATAGACGAAAAAGATTGGACGGCAGGAGGTTCTTCCGGACCCCCGCTGGACTTTTGGCAAGTCTCGTGGGGGTCAGGAGGCCCCCCACAAGCTGGCCAAAAGTTCCTGGAGGTCCAGCGGGGGTCAGGGAGCGATTTCCCGCCGCGAATCGTTTTCGTACGGAAAATGGCGCCGGCAGGAGATCGACTGCAGGAGGTCGTTCAGCGAGGCGCCGGAACCCTCGCTGAACGACCTCCTGCAGTCGATCTCCTGCCGGCGCCATTTTCCGTACGGAAAATGGCGCCGGCCATACGCGTATGGCCGGCGCCATTTTCCGTACGAAAACGATTCGCGGCGGGAAATCGCTCCCTGACCCCCGCTGGACCTCCAGGAACTTTTGGCCAGCTTGTGGGGGGCCTCCTGACCCCCACGAGACTTGCCAAAAGTCCAGCGGGGGTCCGGAAGGACCTCCTGCCGTCCAATCTTTTTCGTCTATGGCCGCCGCCATTTTTCGGCGCCATTTTGGAAAATGGCGCCGGCCGAAGACGACAAGATGCAGGAGCAGGAGCCCGTTCCGGACCGCTGCCGTTCCGGACCGCCGCTGGACCCGCAGGTTATTTAAGTTATTTGGGGGGGGTTCGGGAGGGTGGGGGATTTAATTTAAAGGGTCGGGGGTGGGTTTTAGGGGGTTTTAGTGTGCCGGCTCACGATTCTAACGATTTATAACGATAAATCGTTAGAATCTGTATTGTATTGTGTTCCATAACGGTTTAAGACGATATTAAAATTATCGGACGATAATTTTAATCGTCCTAAAACGATTCACATCCCTAATTGTTAGTAGACCCTTATTAGCTGACCTGAGGTTCCTTTGGGGAGTGTGTAGACAGATGGCCGCGTTTAACCAATCGGTTTGTTCGCCGTAAATAATTTTGTGTAGAATACAAGCTGTCTTATATTGTGAGCGATATTTGATTGGTAACCAGTGTAATGAGATTAAGATAGGTGTTATATGATCACATTTTCTGCTCCCGGTCAGAATTCTGGTGGCTGCATTCTGTAGTACTTGTAAAGGGCAGATTATGGAAGCAGGAAGTCCTAAAAGCAGGGAGTTACAATAATCCAAACTGGAAAAAATCAGGGATTCTAGTAGTGTTCTAAAATCATTTTTTTCAAGTAGAGGTTTCAACCTTCATAGAGTGAGAAGTTTATAATAATCCTCCTTCAATTTGATAGATATGTGCTTTTTAAAACTTAAATCCGTATCTAAAATGATTCCAAGATCCCGAACAAAGACAGTGGGTTTTACCTTTATATTATTCTCCAATGATATTGGGGGAATTTCTTCATTTCTGCACTTCCTTTCTAATAGCATTATTTCGGTTTTGTCCATATTTAATACGAGTTTCATAAGAGACAGGAGTTGCTTAATAGCATTAAGATAAACTGTAATATTAAATGTCTTTTCAATAGTATTTTCAATAGGGACCAGGATTTGGATATCGTCTGCATAAATATAAAAATTCAAACCTAACCCAGCAAGTAAATAACAGACCGGTAATAAGTGTACATTAAATAGAGTGGCTGAAAATGCCGACCCGTGTGGGACTCCGGCTTCAAGGGTGATCTTTTTCAACATTGTATTGTTAACCTTTACTTGAAATGAACAATTGCTGAGAAAGGAAGAAAACCATTTTAATACAGTGTTGGTGATTCCTATTTCAGTCAGATAGTCACGAAGTATAGAATGATCTACTGTGTCAAAGGCTGCGGATGAGTCTAAGAGTATCAAGAAATATCTTTGCCCAATGTCAAATCCTCTTAGCACAGTATCTACCAAAGTGATCGATAACAATTCAGTATTGAAGTATTTTCTAAAACCAAACTGATTTGGAAAGAGAATGTTACTAGTTTCGAGGTAGTTTGTAAGCTGCTTCTGTATTACTTTTTCAATTAGTTTTGCAATGAACAGTAAATTTGAAATGGGCCAGTAATTATTTAATAGAGTATGATCAAGATTAGGTTTTTTTAGGACAGGTTTTATTGTCACACACTTGAGTACATCTGGTAATTTACCTTCGTTTAGTGATAAATTAATTATCGATGCAAAGTTTGGGGTAATTACATGAGCAATTGTCTTAAGCGATAAGACGGGGATGACGTCAATTGGATGACATGCTGGGTTTAAGTTTTTTATGAGAGATTCTATTCCCTTCCTTAGATTTCATTTCTATTTCTTGCTTCGATAAAAAGTAACGGAGGAAGTTAGGTTTTCAATTTTATTTTTAAAGAAGGATGCTATTTCATCACATTTATCTTCTTGTAATGAGCTGTCATCCTGTGTCAAGGATTTTGTTAGGTTTTTAACTATGGTAAAAAGTGTTCTTGGGTTATGAGAAATTTTTAGATTTTGTGTTTGTAATATTCCTTTTTTGCGTCATCAATGATTTTCTTGTAGTGATTAAGAGCGGTGCGGTAGGTTCCTAATGTCTGTGAATTCTTATTTTTTCTCCATTTTTTTCTTTATTTCCTAAGAGATTTTTTAGCAATATTTATGGCTTTTTTGTACCAAGGGTTATATTTTTTAGAAGGTCTAATGGTTTTTCTTCTGACTGGACAAATTTTGTCAGCAATGTTAGTTGACTCATGCAGCCAGGTACAGGTCGCATTCGTGCTGTCATATAGATTAATGTGCTGTTTTAGATATTCAAATTCTCTTTTGAGATCCTCTGTTTTGATCTGTGGTCGAAAAGTGATAGAAATAGGATTTTTGATAACCGGTTTATGGGTTTGTTTAAATTTAACTTCGGAATGTACTAAGAAGTGGTCCGACCATGGCACCAGTGTGGGTGTAACTGTCGATGCACTGCTCATGTTTGAATTTATGAATATTAAGTCAAGTGAGTGTCCGGCTTTATGAGTAGGCACTGATGTAATTAATTCAAATCCAAGTGCCGATAAAGATTCCAGGAGGGTAAAACATGTAACGGATAGTGGTTTAACATCCATATGTAAAATGAAGTCACCTAGGATAATAGAAGGTTTATTTGGATTTAATGTTGTGGCAAAAAGTTCTATAATAGGAGAAATGTTATGATCAAGTAATCCCGGTGGACAGTACAATAAGCAGATTTGCAAGTCCTCTGATTCGAATAATGCTACTTCATAAGGTTGGCAGATGTTTGCAGGCATCATTTTAAGTTTAAACTGTTTTTTTGCAATTTTGGTTAATCAGTAAATCTGCTAAGTTTAGACCAGATTGGTTCTAGTCTCAAATTGGACATATTGCCTCCAATAAGTCTACAGACTTCCTTGAGATCAATAACTTTACACAAATCGTGCATTAGTAGATTGTACAGAAGAAAGACAAAAAAGGGAAAAGGATGGCAAGAAATAGCATGAAACAGAATAGCACACGTTCTCCTTCTCCACCCAGACCCTACTTGCCCATTCATTCTGTGTGGATGCCTCCACCAAGGGTGTAGGGGCTGTGCTAAGCCAGTATTTCACTACAGGAGTTTTCCACCTCTGCTTGTTCTTCTCAAAAGAAATTTCACTTGCAGAGTGCAACTATGGCATCAGCAACAGAGAATTTCTGGCGATCAAGCTAGCGCTAGAAGAGTGGTGCCATTGGCTAGACTGTGCCCAGAACCATATCACTATACATATGGCTCACAAAAATCTGAAACACCTTCACCATATCCAGTAACTAAATGCACACCAGGCTCGATGGTCTCTGTTCTTTGCACATTTTGATTTTCAACTAAGGTATCATCAGCCATCAAAAATGTCTGGGCAGATGTCCTTTCAAGCTTATTCCAGACAGAGGGCATCCCAGAACCTCCCAGACACATTATCGACCCAGCCCAGATCCTCCTAACTGCCTCCATGACCGTCCCTCCAGGGAAGATGGTCCTCCCTATCTGACTCAGCAAAAATATATTGAAATGATCCCATGACTCCCATGTCACAGGACATGCTGGACAGGCTTGAACATTTGCGTTGCTTCAAAATACTATTGGTGGTCTCAGATGAAGCAAGATGTTAAGGCCTATGTGGATTTTTGCCCCACCTGCACACAGTAGAAAGCTCTGTCGGGCCGACCCTGGGGGCTGTTTCAGCCATTGCAGCCCCAGGGAACACTGGATCCACCTTTCAACTAATTTTATAGTGGATCTTCCCCTCTCAGATGGTGCCACCATAATCTGGGTGATTACTGATCACTTCTCAAAGATGGCTCACTTCATCCCACTTCCAGGCCTCCCTTCCACCCCCGTGCTAACACACCTTTTGACTCTTCATGTCTTCCATTTACACAGACTACCCATACATATCCTGTTAGACCAGTGAGTACAATTCATGGCAAAATACTGGCGTTCACTGTGCAAAAAATTCAATATCACCCTGGACTTCACAATAGCATATCACCCATAAGGAAATGGACAGTCTGAATGTACTAATTGGATGTTCAAAGCCTTCCTCAGGGCCTACGCAAATGAACGCTAGGATAAATGGGCATCCCTTCTGCCCTGGGCAGAATTTTTATGCAGCTTCCATGTTTGTAGCACCATGAGTTCTTCACCATTCCAAGTAGTTTATGACATCACTAGCTTGGGCCTATAAAAGGCCACTTCAGCAGCTCATCCTTGCCTCGGCAAAAGGTTGACTACCATTGATAGAGCTAGTTGCCTCAGCATGTTCCTGTTCTTGTTCCTGTGTTCCTGCTCATTGTCTTGGCAGTTCCTAGTCTTCTTCCTGAGTTCTTCATCTTCATCCTGTGGTTAGTCTTCAGTTCTTTGTCTTCCTCTTGTGGTCAGTATTCAGTTCTTCAGTGTCATCTCCTGCCTGCCTGTGCTGTTCCCTCCTCTCTGCCAGCCTTTCCTTCCTGTTTTCCCTCGACAGATCTCTGGTTTAGACCTTGGCTTACTCGACACTTGACTATGACTGAACTCTGCCTGCCACTGACCACTGTCTGACTCTCAACTACAATTGAATTCCACCTGTCACTGATTACTTCTAGACTCTCGGCTATGTCTGACTTTATCCTGCCCTGGACCTTGGCTTGTAGATTTTCCCATCTCCATGGACTTACAACTCATCTAAAGAGGCCCGCAGCAAAGTCCTGCTGGTCCCGGCACCCGAGGGCTCAACCTAAGGGGAACAAGGGCTGGTATAGTTGAAGCTCCAGTTGGGCCTCTGCCAAAGCCAGCTCTGCCAGCCAATGGTAGAGCCCCTGCAGGTTGCGCTAATTCCACCCTGGTCAAAGGGTCCAGGCCCGCAACATTCTCATCCAGGAACTCATCCAAACTTTCTTTAAACCCAGCTACACTAACTGCCTTAACCACATTCTCTGGAGACCATATCTCAAAAAGGATAGAGACATTTATTTTATTTATTTATTTAAAAGTTTTTTATATACCGCACATGGGGTCACTTACGTGTCCGTCTAGGCGGTTTACAAGTTTACATACACAATAAAACAAATTTAAATATAAAGCATAAAACATAGTTCACACACATAGTAAAATAAACATAATAAAGTAATTCTTGATTAGCAGGTATCAAACGGATATGGATAAATCAGGGTAATCATTTAGGTGATAGTACTGTAATTGTATGCATTATTAAATAAAAAGGTTTTAACCATCTTTTTAAATTCATTTCGGTTAGGTGTCATTCGGATATTGTCTGGTATAGAGTTCCACAAAGATGGACCAAAAACTGAAAAGGCTCTTCTTCTTGTTAGTGCTAGACTGGTAGATCTAACTGACGGGATTTCCAGTAAACATGTTTCTGTAGATCGGAGTTGTCTTGTTGGTTTATATATGTGTAGAATAGAGCAAAGCCATACAGAGTTGGGATTATAGAGCAGGTTGTGGATAGTGGTTAGAATTTTATATTTTATACGGTGGGTAATGGGGAGCCAGTGTAAATGTTGCAGTACTGGGGAGATGTGTTCTCTTTTAGGAAGGTTGAAGATCAGTCTGGCAGTCGCATTCTGAATGAGCTGAAGTGGGTGTAAAGATGATAGTGGAAGACCAATGTAAAGTGCGTTACAGTAGTCCAAATTTGATAATATTAATGCTTGTGCTACAGTTCAGAAATCTGAAGATAACAAAAGTGGTTTTAGTTTTTTTAACATGTGTATCTTGAAAAATGATTTTTTGACAGTTTCTGATATGTGTTTTGATAGGGATAACTTAGAGTCTACTGTTATACCAAGGTTTCTAGCATGATTTGTTATGGATATGGATTATCCGTCAAAAGTGAATGTTTTTGGAGGGCGTTGACTGGAGTCGGGGATGGTAGATAAGTAGACTAGTTCTGTTTTTGCTGCATTTAGTTTGAGTCTGTTATGAGCTAACCAGGTTTTTATTGTTTCTAAATAGATTTGAAGTAAAGAGAGTGTTTTGGTCCATGATTCAGTGAAAGGTAGGATGAATTGAATATCGTCTGCGTAAAGCTTGAAATTTAAATTTAAGCCATCTAGAAGTCGACAAAGGGGTAAAAGATAAATGTTGAAAAGTAATGCAGATAATGATGAGCCTTGTGGAACACCTGTATTAGTTGTGTACCAATCGGATTTTGCTTTACCTAGAGATATTCTCTGTGGGCGATTTTGTAGGAAGGAAGTAAACCATTGTAGGGCTGTGTTTGAGATACCAATTTGCTGTAGATTAGACAGGAGTATAGTATGGTTTAAAGTATCAAAGGCAGAAGATATGTCTATCATTACCAGAATGTAATTTACATTTGCATTGAATCCTCTTATGATGGTGTCGAAAGCAGATATGAGGAGAGATTCAGTACTGTGTCCTTTCCTGAATCCATGTTGGTTACAGTGTAAAATGTTATTTTCTTCAATGTATGATGAAATTTGGTAAAGCACGACGGATTTGATTATTTTAGCAATGGATGTTAAAGTGGCAATTGGACGGTAGTTTGATAAGTTTAAAGGATCTTGATTTTTTTTTTTTTTTTTGGTATAGGAGTGATTGATGTTTTTTTCAGGGAGTCTGGAAAGGTCCCTTGGGATAGAGATGCGTTTACCATTTGAGATATAAATGGGGCAATATGTTCTTTGATTGATTTCAGTAGGGATCCTGAACATGGATTAAATGGACTTTTTGATGGTTTGGATTTGGTAAGTATATTTATAATGGTAGCGTCATTTATGTTTGTGAAATCTGAGAAGTTACAGTCACAGATTGGAATAGATGATTTTGGTAGTGGGAGGTGTTTAAATTCTAAAGAGATTGTCTCTATTTTCTTTGTAGAATATTGTGCTATTTTATTACAGAATTCATTTGTTATCATTACGGGTGGTTCTGGTGTAGTTGTTAATTCTCGTACTATAGTGAATAGGATCTTTGGGTTTCCATATGCTTTCTTCAGTTGAGTCGCGTAATAGGATTTTTTGGTTTTTATTATTTCTTTTTTGTACTTTTGAAGCAATGTGAAATATTCTTGTTTTCTTTCTGGTCGAGGATTCTTTTGCCATCTTCGTTCCAAGTTCCGTAGCTTACGTTTTATTGTTTTAAGTGATTCGGTATACCATGACGATGTTTTCTTATTAGTATTGCAAACTAGCTCTAAAGGTGCAGTAGTGTCCAGCGTTTCTGTTATACAGTTATTCCAGTAATCTACCATGTTTGAAATTTGTGTGTGAGGATTTTGGTTGATTTTTGGAAGCAATGTGTTTATGAAGGTTTCCATTTTTAATTTCTTTCGTCGAAGTTCTGGGTGGGTCTTTTGATCTTTTGTATGTGTATGTGAGGGTTTTATTTTGCCTGTGACCTTTATTAAGTAATGGTCTGACCACGGTATTGGGGTAATATCAAGTATTGGGTTAAGAAAAGAAGAATTAATGAAAAGTTGATCTAGGGTGTTGCCTTGTTTGTGTGTTGGAAGATCTATAATATGATGCAAGTGGTCCAGAGAAAGGCAACTAAAATGGTGAAGGGTCTGCACAGGGAGATTGAGATGATACTGAAGGACCTGAATATATATATCCTAAAGGAGAGAAGAGACAGGAGAGATATGATACAGACCTTTAAATACCCAAGAGGTATTAATGATGAACAAGAATCAAACTCTATCCAATGGAAAGAAAGCTATAGAACTAGGGGTCATAATATGAAACTGCAAAGGGGTAGACTCAGGAACAACATCGGGAAATATTTCTTTACGGAAAGAGTGGTAGATGCATGGAAGTGGTAAGGAAGACAAGAACAGTAATAGAATTCAAGAGGGCATGGGATAAATCAGAATATCCCTAGTGGCTAAAAGACAGAAAGGAAGAAAAGGGGTAATCTGCATCAACTGGGATAACTTTCAAGGAATGGCAGTTACTACCCTTATTAGAAGGTATGGGGGTAACCTGCATGGAGAGGCAGTCACTACCATTAACAGTACACTAGGCATGAAGATAACATGAACAGCGTGGTATTTACTACCCTAAAAGAAAAAAATTCTTGCTATGAAAAACGAATGGACAACTAGGGTCTTTCTCTGCTGTCTTTTTACAATGTTACTATCTAGTCTATGCTTCAAGATTGTTACACTTTCCGGCCGCGCCAGCCCTGCTCCCCATGGTCTCTTGCCTTGTGCCGCCAGCCAGCTCCCTCCCAGACTCCCCACGTCTTCCTCTGATGGTCCTGCTTCTGTTCCGTCAGTGCCAGGCCTCCGTCGGAGTGCAGGCTGCCGCTGGCCTCCCTGTCTGCCAAGCCCTTCCTCTACACGAGCACGGCTATGGCCTCCCCTTAAAGGGCCAGTGGCGGGAAATCCCCGAGGGCCCCGCAGGATGTCGTCACCATCCTTGGCCTATTTAGGCCTGCTTCTCCTTCACCTCCCTGACTTGACAACGAGTCTCCTGCCTTGTGTGGTGGTTCTGGTGCCTTCCTTAGTCAATTCCTGCCCTTCGCTCCTGGATCTGCTTCTGTTCCTGCCTTCTGCTCCTGCTCCCGCCTTCCACTCCTTTTCCAGATAACAACTCCTCGCCCGTCGTTCCTTCTCCCCTCAGATGGATCTCTTGGCTTTTGACCTAGGACCGGACCTCTCTCACTGCTTGCCACCTGCCCAGGACCATGGATTGGATCTCTCTCTGCTTGCTTGCCACCTGCCTAGGACTATGGATCGGACCTCTCTCTACTTGTTTGCCGCCTGCTCAGGACTTCGGATCGGACCCCTTGCTGTTTGCTTGTGGCTTCCCCAGGACCTCAGTCCAGGACTTCCTCCCACCTGGCAACTCCACTAATGAACCTGCCTCCAGTACTTCGTCGGAACTTCCGTCCAGGGGCTCACCTAAGTCTAGCCGGTCCCAGCACCCAAAGGCTCAACTGCGGAGAACGGGATTGGTATTGGTGAAGCTACAGCCTGCCCCTGTCTTCAGTCAGCCTCGCCTCCTGTCGTTGGGAACCTGTGGCAGGTCTTCCTCCCAAGTAGTGTCAACCCCAACTCAAGCCAAGGTTCCACATTTCCATCGAGGTCACAACAAAGATTATGTCATTAAATGGCATCCATGTTGCATTCAAACTCTTTACCTTGCAGTGGCTCATTTTAGCGGTTTTTTTTTCGGATTTCCTCATATTATCATAATCTTCTTGTTTAAAGTTAAATGCTACCTGAGTAGTTTTCCTTAATGTCTTCACTTCTGTGATTAAGTTAAATTTGATAATGTTATGACCACTATTGCCAAGTGGCCCCACCACCGTTACACCTTGCACGTCATCCAGCGTTTCAGTGAGGATTAGATTGACAGTAGACCCCCTGATCATTTCCAGGACCAATTAAAACTTTACCTCCCTTGTATATCCTGATGAGAGATTTACCCTGTCAGTATTGGGGTAATTGACATCTCCTATTATTATTGTGTTGCCTAATGTTTTAGGTTTCTAATTTCTGTTAGCATTTCACTGTCTGTTCATCCTGACCAGACAAACAGTACTACCATATATCCCGGTATATAAGTCACATTTTTTCCCCAATTTTTGTCGGTGCAACTTATACACCAGGAGTAATGTGAAAAATACCTAAATTTAGGGATAGCGGTTTCACTGTAGCGTTGTTTCTCCTTACCCACACAATTTCAGGTTTTTTTGTTTTAGTGTTAGTTTAAGCTGAGATAGCTTTCACTGTATTGCCTTCATATATGTTGAGAATGTCGATGAATTTTCAAGTGATTTATCACTACCTCTCTATTGCGATGCACTAACATCCTCATTATGCCAGTATCCTTTGAAGATACCTTACTCCGAACCATGCACTACTGAGTGTCTATCAGCTCCCCCCCTCCCCCCCCCCCCCATGATCTACTTTATAAGTTACTCTATTTTCTTTTTAAATGTTAGTGCCAGCAGCTTGGTTCACCCTGCTGGCACTAAAGTGGAGCCTATGCTTTCAGAATAGATTCCCCTTCCCAAAATGTTGCCCAGTTCCTAACAAATCTAGAACCCTCTTCCCTGCAACTTCATCTCATCTATGCATTGAGACTGGAGCTCTGGCTGCTTCTGGGATCCTGTGCGCAGAATGGAGAGCATTTCTAAGAATGTTACCCTGGAAATTCTGGATTTCAACTTATTAGCTAAAAGCCAAAATGTAACTTCCAGAACCACTCTCACATACCTTCCTATGTCATTGGTACCCAGTAGGGGTGTGCATTCGTTTGCAACGTATTGGCAATCCGCAACGTATAGGGCCATATTCGTTGTATTCGTGGGGAAGTGAAATGTATCGCGATTCCCATGAATACAACAAATCTTCACCGAATTATTCGGCCGTCTAAAGGAGCAAATTTAAACAAAACCCCCACCCTCCTGACCCACCCAAGACTTACCAAAACTCCCTGGTGGTCCAGCGGGGGTCCAGGAGCCATCTACTGCACGCATACCGTCGGCTGCTGGTATTCAAAATGGCGCCGATAGCCTTTGCCCTTACTATGTCACAGGGGCCGACCAATGGCAACGGTAGCCCCTGTGACATAGTAAGGGCAAAGGCTATCGGCGCCATTTTGAATACTGGCAGCCAACGGCATGCGTGCAGTAGATGACTCCTGGACCCCCGCTGGACCACCAGGGAGTTTTGGTAAGTCTTGGGTGGGTCAGAAGGGTGGGGGGTTGTAGTTAATTAAATTTTAGCCGGGAAACGAATAAGAATGGAATGCATGAACGGATCGGGGGCCCCCCTTGCCGAATGCAACGTATCTGTCCCCCCCCCCCCCCATGAATACGAATACCGAATGTAACGTATGCAGTCCCTCTGCACATCCCTAATACCCAGTGCCCACATGCACCATGGCAACTGGTTCTTACCCAGCACTTTCTAAATTCCTGTCTAAGCGATGCATGGCATTTGCCACCTTCACACCTCGCAGGCAAGTTATCAAGCTATCATATCCAGCAGACACCCAACTATCTACATTCCTAAGGATTAAATAACCAACTACAATGACCATCCTAACCATTCCCACTTTGGCACAAACCCCTGCAGACACATCTTTAGTGCAAAAGGATACTTCAGTACCTGGCAGGCAGGTCCCAGCTACAGGATGCTCTCCTTCCAGGTGACCTCTCTCCACCAAGGCAGCAGAGGGGCTACCAGACTGGGGGTGGTACTGCTCTTTTTTTGTTTTTGATGGTGTCCTTTATATACCTTTCTGTCTGCCTCAGCTCTTCCAAGTTTGCCACTCTAGCCTTCAGAGATCAAATTCATTTTCTGAGAGGCAGGAGCTCTTTGCATCGAGCACACATGTCTAACCTCTCACCAACTGTTAGATAATCAAACATGTGGCACTTGATGCAGAAAAAAATGGATAACCTGCATCTCTCTGCCACTGGGTATTCCCTGACCATCTACCTAAAATCCATCAGATATCCTAGTTTAGCTTCCTAGAAGAAGAGATGCAACATATCCATCACACTACTATACATTTCCTCAAGTTCAAATGATATTTATTGTCATTTTTAGTATCTTCCTAACCTGCTTTTCTTCTTTCTGCAAGTTTGGTATAATTTTTTCTTTGAATTTCCTCATCTGCCAGTCACAATTTTTGCGGCCTATAATTTTGATCACTTTTTAAATGAAACCCATGCTGGCCTTGGTAATCATAATGTCATTTACAATTTAGCACAAAACACGTTTATTCAGTTAGTAGCACATTGGGAAAGAGAACTCCATATGAACTCTCTGCTAAAGGCCTAATCTGATTATTTCCTCATGAAAATCCAAGCAGGGGTGCTTGTAAAAGGGCTGAGAGAAAAAAAGGGAAAAAACGA